>NW_017731640.1:1208715-1213252 GCF_001890085.2 Hipposideros armiger
GATAAGACCAATAGTTTAATTTTTTATATGACTCTTATGAATCAATTCTCTACCAAAAACACTAATGGGTAATATTCAAGTCACTGACATCTTAATATACTTGAAAAGCCCTAAATGGCACCCACATTTGCAGACATCTATGTGAATTTCATTAAAGAAATTAGAGTACCTACTATGTGCTAAGTCAACCAGAACAAGGACTCATTTCCTCTGGTTTCTGCAGGCTGAAAGTGTGGTTGCTTTTGGTGAGCCAAGGTAGTGTGATGTGAGGTTAGGTTATGGCAGTCAGGGGTCGGTACAGATCTTAGAAAATTCACATTTTTTTCTCTTCTGCTATTCTGATAGCTATGCAGTCAACCGCCTAGATGATTCAGACAGCCCTGCAGGTGATATCTTTTCCCAAGAAGAAGGACAGCAGGGCTGGAGGAGAGAGTACCAGACTTCAAGTCAGGATGGTTGTTCAGTTGCTACCTGTGTACTTAATGCTCCTGTGTCATTCCTGGCCGTATGGCCTTGGGCGACTTCCTTGTGCTCTCTGAGTCTCTCTGTCCTCCTCTGTAAAAATGGGGATAGTATTTTTAAATATTTTTATTAAAATATTGCTAACATACAATATTAGGTAAGTTTCAGGTGTACATCATAGTTATTCAACATTTATATACCTAAAGAAGTGATCACCATGATAAGTCCAGCAACCATCTGACACTGTACCACGCTATCACAGTATTATTGACTATATTCCCTATGCTGTACGTTACATCCCCATGACTTACTGGTTTCATACCTGGAAATTTGAAACTCTTATGCCTCTTCACCTTTTTCCCCTTCTTAAAATTTTTCAATTACAGCTGACATTCAATATTATTTTATATTAATTTCAGGTGTACAGCATAGTAGTTACACATTTATATAATTTAAGAAGTGATCCCCCTTTCTAATCTAGTACCCACCTGGTACTGTACATAGTTATTACCGTATTATTCACTATACCTTCTCATGACTATTTTATAACTGCTAATTTGCACTTCTTAATCCCTTCATCTTTTTCACCCTGCCCCCTAACCTCCCTCTCATCTGTCACCTTGCTAAATCTAATACTCCTCTGACACCATACAGTTACTGCAATATTACTGACTATATTCCTTATGCTACACCCCACATCCCCATGACTACTGTGTAACTACCAATTTGTACTTCTTAATCCCCTCCCCTTTTTTCACCCAGCTCCCAGCCCCCCTCCCATCTGGCAACCATTAAAATGTTCTCTATCCATGTTTGTTTCTGTGTTGTTTGTATTGTTCTTTAGATTCCACATATAATCGAAATCACATTGCATCCTGTCTTTCTCGCTCTGACATACTCCACTCAGCACAATGCCCTCTGGGTTCATCCAGGCCACTGCAGATGGCAAGAACCCATTCAAAATGGGGGTATTACCAATACTCATGTCAGGGTTGTTGAAAGGATCCAGTGGTTTGTGATATGACAGCATATAGCCCGGCCCTGGGCACATACTGATCATTCAGTAAATATTAACTCTGCATCTCACCTTTGCGGGGCAGTAACCCCTGATTTGACTTTCAGAAGCAAGAAGGGCAACAGAGAAGAACGGAGATGCCGGAAGAGCTCTGAAGATTTAATTAGTATAACTGGAGGTAGTGCCTGGTGAATGGCTCCAGGCAACTGAGAATAGCCATGGCAACTCGAATGAGGCCTTCCACATCCACCCACTTCTCATTAGTCACACCGTCATTGACTAAAGTTGTCATTTCTTGCTCATGTCTCCACAGTCATCACTGCATAGCACTCGAATGGCCCTTGACCCAGCGTTACCACCTGACCAGCCTCCCAGGGAGGACTAACAGCCTCTCATTTCATCCTTCTAGGCTCTGCTCTGATGCCTCCCTCTCTGGGAAGCAATCCTGAGTCTTGCCCCAAGCAGAATTAATGATTCCTTCTTTCTCTCCGAACACACTTGAACCTCTATTATGATACCTCTTTCATAATGCTTTTGTGTTGTTGAAGTTGATTGTTTACATTTTGATCTTTCTCTATTTTAAATTGCTTGAGGGCCTGGCATGTCCACGCAGTAGATACTCAGTAATCATCAGATTAACACAGGTCCAAGCGCAGAGGCAGTGCCCAGGGAGCCAAGGGCAGACTCTGGAGCTAGACCCCTGGGTTCAGATCTTCGCTCTGCCACCAGCTCTGTGACCTTGCCCAAAGTCCTTAACATCCGGGAACCTTAGTGTCCTCATCCGTGAGATGGGGACAGTACCATACCTACCTCACAGGACTGGTGTGAAGGTTAAGTGAGTTAACTCGATGATACACATAGAACAGTGCTTGGCAGGCAAAAAACGCTGACTTCCATGCTCATGGTGGAGGCTGTTTTATAACTTCAATCTTTCTGAGTTTACTATCGCTTTCTAGGTTGGATTTGCCCGACCTTTTTTCCCCCCCACGTGTGCCTTCAAATCTCGTAACTCCTACCACCTGAAGTTTCCTTAGTTTCTTCTCTGGGCAGATGCCTAACAGATCGATACTCAGGATCCAATGTTGAGGTCTGCTTTCTTTCTTTTACAAAATCTGACTCATTAAAGAACTAGCATTGGGGGTGGCCAGTTAGCTCGGGTGGTTAAAGCGCAGGGTGCAGTGCTCATAACACCAAGGTTGCTGGTTCAATCCCTGCATGGGCCACTGAGGTGCGCCCTCCACAACTAGAATGAAACAGCTACTTGACTTGGAGCTGATGGGTCCTGGAGAAACACACTGTTCCCCAATAATCCCCAGTAAAAATATTTTTAAAAAATAGTGTAAATTAGCTAAACAAATTATGATCTTAGAAATATTTTCAAGGAAGTACAAATGTCCACTTATGCTAGACTTGAGGTGGCAAATAGACTTCTTGAGTGCCAGCCTGAGCCCCCTGACAGTGCGTGCGTGTTCTGAGGAGTCCTTAAGCCATGTCCTGACTCCATGATCGATTAGTACTGTCTGTCACAGGTACAGAATGGAGGAGGGGAAGAACCTGGCCGTCCTGAATTTAAATGAATTTTCATCGGACCGGCTGAGTGGTGCGTTGGTTAGGAGTTGGCTTGGGACGCCAGCTCTGAGCAGCAGGGCCCCGGTTCGGATCCCACATGAGGGCCAGTAACGCTGTGCCCTCTATAGCTAAGATGGTGAACAACAGCTCAACCTGGAGCTGGGCTGCCGTGAGTCGCCGGCAATGGCGTAGGCTGCAGTGGGGCTGGCTGGCAGCAGGCAGGAACTTTCGTGAGCAGCCGTAAGCCGTTGTCCAGTGGCCAGCCAGTGACTGCCTCACCNGGTAGCTCACAGCAGCCCACTGCAGCCCCACTGCAGCCCCACGGCAGCCTACGCCTTTGCCATCCACTCGTGGCAGCCCAGGTCGAGCTGTTGTTCACCATCTTAGTTGTAGAGGGTGCAGCTTTACTGGCCTGTGTGGGAACCGAACTGGTGTCCCTGCTGCTCAGAACTCGCGCTTCCAAGCCAACTCTTAACTAACTGAGCCACTCGGCCGGCCCCTGTCTTCTTTCTTTACCTGAAAATAAAGGAAATATTGAAAGGAAGACATTTTGATGACATTCAGGACATCAAGGGTAATACAACAACAGCTCTGATGACCATTCCAGAAAAAGAGTTCCAAAATTGCTTTGAAGGGTAGACTAGGCGCTGGCATCGGTGCATAGCTTCCCAAGGGGAGTAAGTATTTCAAAGGTGACTGTAGTAATATTCAGCAATGAGGTATATAGCACTTTTTCTAGGATGAGTTCATGAACTTAATTGTCTGACCTCGTATAAGTATAGAGTATAAACAGTTTAATTAGTGATACTTTAAGATTTGCTGTGACTTGTATCAGTCACAGTCTGTCTACTAACGTCTACCTTCCTTTCCTGCCTCTGCTCCCGTTGCTTCAACAAGCATTGAGCACATTTTGGATTAGAAGTAGGGATTCCCAAATGCTAATCCATGGGTTAGTTGTGTTAGAATCACCCAGAGAACTTGTTACAAATTCAGACACGTGGACACCACCTCCAGATATTTTGGTTCAAAAGGTCTAGCATAGAACCACAGAATGTCTTATTTTTCAAGGTTCCCCAAGTGGTTGATACACAGCCAGATTCAGAATCAGTGAATAGACAGTTCTCTAAGACAAAAGCGGTATTCTTTGATTATTGTTATTTTGCATCCTTAGACTCATTTTCATTCCGAGACCACATAATGGAGGCTGGTTTTGTTTGTTTAGAAGACATGAGTACAGACTAACACTAAAAATTTCTTTGTTCCCATATTTCTCTTTGGAACAGCTTTGGTTTTGGTATTGGCTAGCCTAGAACAGGACAGAGCCAAGTATAATCTATTTAAGCTCTCAGTAATGTTGGATGCTGCTGCAGTCCACCAGTATAATTTTGGTACATGTGTATAAATAGATGAGAGAGGTGATGTTTCTTTTTAGCCATTGCATTGAGAACATGTCAGAGAATCTTATTATTTTAGTAGAATACAGTCAGTTTG
>NW_017731640.1:1218237-1393895 GCF_001890085.2 Hipposideros armiger
AAGAAAAGCAGGACATTCTTTGCTCTTTTCCTTCTTTCTGTAATATTCACATGTCTAGCCTCTGTCTAGACTAGCCGAAGGTCTTTGATTTCTGAGGCTTTCTAAGTTGCCATTCTGCTAAAGCATTTTTGATAGTTTCTTAAAAGCCAACTTTACCCTCACTAAATGTAGTAAACAGAATTTGAACATAGCTGAACCATTTATAACGAAAGGCTTTTCTCATACCCTCAGAAGGGTTGAGGAGGTTAACTTTGAGTCCCTCCAGATTTTACAGAAAACTTATTGCTGATCGATCATACAGTGTGTTTCACAGTTGAGAATCAGTAAAAATCAAAAACAAATAAAAAAACCCCACAGCACTGTTTGAATTGTGGCTCCATTTATTTCCTGATGACTACAAAGATGGTTTATAATTAAGTAAAAGAATCTAGCTCTCAAACAGAAAAAGCTAAAAACTTCTACAAGACATTTTCTAAAAATGTTCTATATGATTCTTGGTTGAGATGAGTGGACTTAAAAATGACCCATCTTTACTAATCTGACGCATCAGAGAGTAATCTGATATTCTTTCCATGCTCTTGGCTTTATCAATTTCCTAATGTTTGGGTTCAGAGGAGAAAGCCCAGTGTCTCTAACTCAATGATGAAGCAGGTGTCAGTTTGATATTTTCTGAGTTCTGGGATGTGAAGAATGACTGTGACCATCTGATTTTTTTCCTCCGTCAGCTTTTAGAACTTGGGATCTTAATGCCTTTTAAAATTTACAGCTTCTCGTTGTGATCTATTAAGCAATTGCAATTTGTTAAGTGTCTGGTAATCTTGCCTACCATCCCTCATGATGTGAGGCTGGAGGCATTCTAACATTCCCCAAACATTTACTCAGCACCTGCTCTGTGTCAAGCAGAGTAAGAGATAAGGAGAGGAATCAGTGTGGGCTCTGTCCTGGAGGGGCTTACATCTTCAGTCTCATACCCCTGGTCTCCTAAGATCACCCTCCCTCCCCGAGGTCTCAGTGGTAGGGGAGCTTCACAGTCAGGTGGTGAAGATGGCTGGCTGAAAGGTGGTGGTTCCTAGGTAGCACATGAACTCCAGGTGGGCCCCGATAGCTGCAGAGATGCAGCAGGACCAGCTTTGAGACAGACCCTGTTTTACTTCTGCGTAGTCAGGGTAGCTGAGGGTGAGCTGGGACCGAGGAGGCCCATTCTTCACGTTAAAGGTGGCAGTTCTTCTAGGTCACAAGCCCTCAAAGCTGGAAGGGGAAACAGGGGTCATGGTGTCCAGCCACTGTTTTCTGTACAGGGGAGACTGAGACCCAGCAGGGGAGGTGACGTGTTCAGATCAGAAAGGGAATTGGTAGGAACCCCATGCAAGCATGTGAAAGGGAACATGACGGAAACTCAGACTTTCAAATAGGGGTGCCAAGGTGGGGTATAAACCCTTCCCCTTGACCATCATTGCTTCACTGTCTAGAATTCCCTGTGGATTAAAGACACTGCAGCACCTTAGTTAAATGTCACTCACCCCCAGGAAATTGTCAGGCCTGCGTTTGTCTTAAAAATGATTATTTTCTGTTCACTGCTATGTTGGTTTAGATATTTATTCACCTAACAGCAAGGCAAGTGCATTCTGTGTAGTTTGGCTGTGTGGACAACGACGGTGTCTACTTTAGCTCAGAGCCCTCAGCACAGCGTATGGGCACAGGGCAGGCCCTCAGAATGTTTCTGGTTAATGTATGTGTTACGGAAACAATGGTCAGTGCAGTCGGACAGCCCTGATGTGAGTCCCAGCTCTGTCACTAGTTGTGTGGCCTTGGGCAAGTTACTCCACCTCTGAGACTCTTTCCTTATGTATGAAGTGTGGTGATGAGTGTGTATGTGTGTAGGTATGTAAACACACACACACACACACACACACACACACACACACACACACACACAGAGAGAGAGAGAGAGAGAGAGACCTATAAAATAATACTTCACAAGATTCTAAACCCCCAACATGGTGCCTGGCACATATACTGTTGGGATTCTTTTTTTTTTCTTTTTTTTTGAGGGGTATTCTTACTTTTAATCCATGTTCAATTATAGAGCTACCATTAGGACTCACCGGAGGCTTTGGGACCTAAGATTGTGAGAATCTGGGCATTATCTCTGAAAAATACCTTAAACTAAAAATAATAATAATGTGTCTTTGTGATTTTGTGATTTTTTTTTAACTCGGTCATTGATCACTCCTCATTCATTTCCTACCCCCACCACCTTCACCCTTTCTGTCCCTTTGCCTCAGAGAAAACTAATGAAGCCATACAGAAAGCTCCAAGATAGAAGTGACCTTGTGCACCTTTAATTGAGGACAGAATTTGCTAAAAGTGCGTCCAAAAACCCACCAGTGGTTTACTTTACAATCTGTGTCCTGACTAGACTGGCTGTTGGCTGTGTAATTTGTCTAGTTTTGTCTGGAGTCTTAGACTATTCAGCTGCTTCAGGGCAAAATCTTTTGGGGTGTCATTAAATGGGATTGATAATTGGCTTCTGATGAATATTCATTGTGACTAATGACTTTGGGCAAATTTTACACATACTATCTTTCTATTCTCCCACTGCGTGAGATTTTGATAGGATCATTTTCCCCAACTTGCACTTCAATTAAATATTCACAATACCCCCTTTGTTGACTACAATCCAAACTGTATACTTTCATTACTTTTAAATTTTGTGTTCTGTAAGAATTGAGCTTAGGCCTTTAGTAAATTTTTTTAAATGGGTTTGGTGTTAGAGTTATTTTTAAAATAAGTGGCTAATGATAATTTACCGGACATAATGTTATTTCTGATTAAGCATAGATAAATTGTAACACTTTTCTTGGGGTTGACCCAGCCGCTCTTCCTAAGTAACGATGCATGTTGTTTGTGCCATTTAGTATTTGGTAAAAGAACCAAACAATTCCTTTTATGTTTGTTTTCCTAATCAAATGGGTGAATGCATTTTACTGCAATTTCAGAGCCTTGGCCATTAGAAAACCCCTAATGAAAAAGATGATCCTTAGACATTTGATTTTTATGAGGGCTACAAAATATTAAAATCTTGGCATTCAGCTTGGTAGATTTTTTTTTTTCCCTGAGGTTAAGGAAACATGAAAAGAACATTGTCTGAAGATAAGATCTCTGCCACTTTATCACTTGAAATAGGATTTGGACTCAAACCAATTTAAGCTAAAAAGAGGCAGGTAATCAAGTTCTGTCTCAAACAGGAACATTCTATTGAATGACTTTTTCAAGAGAATTACAGAATGAAATCATGTGACGATGATACCTTACATTTATATGGCATCTTACAGATTTTAAAGTGCTTGTATTTATTTGGAGTGTTATAGAGTTATAAAGTAGGCATATTATTGAATGAATGGATGAATGACTCCATGGACTTGATTTTCCAAAAAGTGGCATATTTGTGTGTCTAAGCTTGCTGTTATTGTTTTGGAATTTGAGTCAGATACCCCATTCTGTAAGACTCATGAAAATATTGGTCCAATACTGTTAAAAGCCAAGCTCCTAACTATCTTTATATTCTAAATAGAATTTGGTTTTGACTTAAGAAACACTGAGCTAGCTAGCACTTATATACCAGGGGTGCCAAAAAAATGTATACAAGTGGACACTTTGGTCAACGTTGCCCAAGCAGTAGTTCGCTGTAATCAGAAGTGTCTGGACTCTGATGGTTACCACTTTGAGCATCTCTTGTAATTGCAGAAGTCAAACGTGACTTGTATTTTCCTTTTGTTTTCGGTATACCCGTATATTGAGTATTACAATTTTAATAGTTTTTTCCTTTCTTAAAATGTGTATACTTTTTTTGGCACCCCTGTATATGCACTACCACCAAGACCATGGAGAGGAAGAGAGACAGGTCTGTCTGTCCTTTACAGTGAGAGGACAAACATGTAGGCAGTTACAGCCCCATTAATAATGGGGGTGTATGCCCAGGAGAGCTATGCAAGGAGGGAAGCCCTTGCTCAGAGACCGGAGGGAGGAGGGGTTTGCTAGGGGTGCAAAACCGGTCCAGTTTAGGGGACCGGTGGAAAGAGGAAGGAAGACTCCTCAGCCTGCCAGTGATTTGTTCCAGGGATAAACTGGGAGAAGGCAGTGGACACTGTAGCTGGGGATGCTGCCCTCCAGGGGGCCTGGGAGCTGGTGGGGGCATGCCTGATCCAGATGTGCCCCCAAAGACTTCCCGGTAGGGTATCACATGACTGGACCTGCCCAGCAGTAAGAGTAGTTTGGCAGCTAGTTAAAGGGTGGGCAGAAAGATCTGGGGCCCAAGGCCAGTGTCGCCCTCCAGCCTAACTTCAGGGTGGAGGTGGAGGAACGTTGGCTCATTTACACTCGTTCGACACCAAGCAAAGATTTTTCATCTCTTCTAACCCTGAAGAGGTTAGTCACAAATAACATAACAGACAGCCTCTTTTATGTGGGTACCTACCCAAATGCACTAAGAGGGATGGATTAAACCTACCAGCCAGCCTTGGTGGAGTCGCTGGGAAGAGCTCTGGAGAGCTTGCCGGATGGGCTCCTGTTCATGACATGTACCTGATTTAAAGAACAGGGTCTGGAAGGGAAGGGGGCGGGGGGAGGGGGGAGGAGCAGCCTGGATTGCATACACAGCTCTCACAACTGTGAAACATCAGCAGAATATCCAATTTAAAGCTGTTCGTGTTACACGAACCTCTGGGATTCTTTTAACTGGGCCTTGGCACGTCACTCTTTCGCCACGTAAATGTCCTTCTGTCAGCAAAGGCCAGTTAACAGCTTCCAAAAGAAGCCAGGTCCTCCTGGGAACAGCTTCCCAGAAACCAAAGCAACAAGGCAGAAAGAAACATGTGTGGCTGGCTTTTGTCACCTCGTAGCCGTATCTCCAAAGATGCTGTTTTGCTCCCTTCTATCGCTATACTGAATTTTGTAGCAATTTTATTCCGTTATATCTTTGTTTCCTACAATTTTAATTATGTCAAGTACTGATTGTGTGATGTGTCTAGCTCTTAAAAAAAAGGACTGTGAAGTCGGGGCATGTCAAAAGAATAGGGAAAGGAAGGATTAGTCAGTAAACAGTGCTGAGGCAATTGATTAAGTATGTGGAAAAAAGAAATTCTCACCTCAGTCCTTAAACCTAAATTAATTCCAGATGGATTAAAGAGTTAAATGCTAGAGAAAAATTTGGAGGACTTTCTTGGTATAAAAGCAGTGGAAACCATCATGAAGGAAGAGATTTTGTCTGTGTAATTATTCAAACCTTCTCTTCAAAGAAACCTAAAAAATTCAAAGAAACCTAAAAAAATCGAAGAACATTAAATAAGGATAAAGTATTTTCCAAAACATTGCAAAGGATTAGTGTCCTTTGCATATCTAGTATTTGCTTGTAAATCAATTAAAAAAATACTATTTAATACTTGCTAGAAAAAGTGGCCTAAGAATAGGAATGGACCGTTTACCTAAGAAATATAATCAAGAAACATGTGACAAAGATGTTTCAGTCATAATCAGTGGAATAAAAATAAAATCCAGAGAGATTACAATTTTAAAGCTACTGCCTTGACTACAATTCTTAGTGTTGGTGAGGTGCTGGGAAAACATTCTAGAATGTGGCCAGGGAAGTATAAAAGAGCCCCCATCCTTCATCTGTTTATTATATTAATATATTTACTATGTTTACATTATTATATTAAGTGCTTCAAAATATTTATAACCTTTGTCTCTGATTTCTACATCTAGGAGCCAGATATAAAAATTATTGACTTGATCTGATTATATAATTTAATGGTAGAAGAGTGGTTAAATATAGCATGGGAAATTCATTGAGTGTCATTAAAAGATATGTTTTCTAGGCATATTTAAAGATGTGGGAAAATGCCAGCAAATAATGTTAACTTAAAAAAAAAGAGCAAATGAACACTGTAGTTACAGTAATCCTAATTTTATTAGAAAAGGAAATGTAAGAGCATATGTATATAATACCCCAAAATGTTAAATTATTTTCAGATGGTGAAGACTTTTATTTTCTTTTATCCCTTTTCCCATTTTCTAAATTTTCTACTGTCATTGTGCATTAGTTCCGTAATCAGGAAATAAAATAGATTTGTTTCTGAAAAGCAAACTCTTATTAAATTGGAATTAGAGTGATTGAGTTAACGTATTTTAAATATGTTATGAAGTATGTGCTCAAATTTATTGCTGAACGCAAATATGACAGTGTGTCCTCACATTGAGTTGTAGCTCTGAGTCTCTGATGTGCTTCTCTTGCAGTTGACCGCCTGCATCCATGGCTCCGCCGCCATGCTGTACCCCATGTTTTGGCAGCATGTGTACATCCCTGTCCTGCCCCCACATCTGTTGGACTACTGCTGGTAAGGCCGCCGCTTACGCTGCCCTGCACTTTCCCTGCTGCAGAACTGACAAGCACTGTTAGGTCTGTAACTTGCAATGCAGTTGGCGACTCTAAATTAAAAATACTAACTAACCAAAATGACATGAATTTTAGACCACGTTTTAGACTGCATGGCCCCATTGTTTCCATACACCTTTCAAATAGGTCATGGCATTCTTAAGAGCTTGAGTCGGTAATACTTTTCCCGTTTCTCAGTTTGGGGAAACCAAAACAACAACCAAGGAGTTGAGTGATTTTTCTTTTTTCCCCAAAGACAAGTTGGAAACTGGTGACTAGAACAGTTGAGGTCCCCTAGGTCTTCTTGTTTCAGCCATGCCCTCTGGCACGTTTTGTAAGACCTCTCAGCGGTGGTTTGGGAGCAGGAGCCTGACGTCAAAACCCGCTGCGGGCTCTTGATGGGCGTTTCACTGTTCAGTGAGCTGTGTTTAGTGGAAGGCAGGAGAGCAGGCAGGCGGGCTGGCTCTCCAGTTAACTGCCCCACCACCTTGGACATATCACTGGGCTTAAGATTTTGTTTCCTCGTGTGCAAAATAAAGTTGTTCTATACATAATGAAACAGAGATGAAACAGTGCAGCAGTGAAAGGGCCCCGTGTAGCACAGCTGGCTCCTGGTAGGTGCTCAGTGAACGTTTCTGTAGCAGCTCTGTCATCATCACTATCTGTCTTCAGTACGTTACCAAAAAGACTGTCTGTGATTGGTTTGGATTCATTTTCCTTCCGAACCATTGCTTTCTCCTGGGGAACATATTTAAAGACATGGTCTCCAGACAGCTCAAGTCAGCAAAAGTTGATCAGGGAGCACTACACATATGTGGGAAAAGTCAGTGTCTTCCAGGAACTGAGAGCTTCCGGAGATGGGGACCCTCTTGAGGGGTTACCATTCTGTCACTTAGGAGGAGATGATTCAGAACATCTACCATCGGTTCACGGTGATCGAGCCCCGGGCAGTCATCATTTTTGCTGGGTTCTGCAGCCCGTTTTGCAGTGCTGCCACTGAAAAGCTTCATTGAGGTGGTCCAGGTGTCCTGGGAGCTTAAAGGTCCCCACAGTACTTCTCATTTGAAGTGTTGGGCTCACCCTCATCCTGAGAGGCCATGGGTACAAAAAGCTCTGGGTGGTCAGGTAACACTCAGCGACCCTCTCTAGTGACTAGCACTCGGCTTATTTCTCTACTGCGTATCTTTCTTTCTACCCGCTTCTCATGAGATGACAGGGCTAGTCCTCTGCTTGGGCTTGCTGCTCCTTTGGAGCTTCTGAACCAACTGTCTGGATTTTCCCCACGGCCTTGTATCTCAAACGAAAGGCTCATGTTTGCTATCCTGTAGTGTTTGCTGTCGTTTGAATGGAAGATTGGGGGGCTGGGCAGAAGCAGACATTGAGAGAAAGAAGGGGGCCAGAGGAGTGAGTGGAGAAGAAAGAACAAAACACATACCCAAGAAAGGCAGAGGGGAGATAGTGAGAGGAATAGACAGAAAAGGAAGGAAAGGGACGTGTGTCCCTAAGACAGACTCACACAGTGACACCCAGTCCCCCTACCCCCAGCCCCCAATGTATAACAGGCCCATAGAGGCACATGGCACACACACGGACACAGGTCCCTTCCCCACAGACACTTGTCTCAGGGTCCCCCACACAGAGACACATAACCCCCTCCACGCCTCCTCCAGACATGTGCTCTACAGGGAAACCTTGGGCCTCTCCCTGGAGGAGACTCACCTGTGTGTCTGGGTGCCGTGCTCCAGGTAGGAACAGCAGGGGCTCCTGTGTGCAGGGACTGCTGGAGCTGCGAGAGGCCCTGCAGCCCCTCTGCCTCCCACGTAGTGCAGCTTTAGCTTCTTATTTGGAAAGTTTGGGTTGCTGAATTGTTAGCTGATTTAAAATCAGCAGCTTAGTCCCAGAACCATGGCGAGAGAAGTATTTACTTCATCAGTAACATCAGTGTCACAGTAACTGCCATTGGTGACCATCTCCTTCACATCTGGGATCTCATTTAATTCTTCCAGCAACCCTATAAGGCAGATGCTTTTAGCTCCATTTCACAGATGGGTAAACCAAGGCCCAGAGGTTTAGTAACTTTCCCCATTACAGATGTTGTGTACTGTATGATTCCATTTTTATAAAAACAAACACACACGGGCAGAAACCTAGAAGGAAATATACCAAAATGTTGAGTAGTTTGTGATGGGGAGGAGCACATGGAATTCTGCATGACTTTTCTTTTCTTTTCCATATTTTCAGATATTTCTACAGTAAACAAGAATACGGTTTTTATAATTGCAAAGTTTTACTTAAAAAACAAAAATCAGTGTTTTCTAGCCTGTCGTTCTTTCCAGCTGCCATCTCGGGTCCCAGCCCTCCTTTCTTGTTTGCTTAGAGGATTTATTAGCTGTTTTACTCTTTCCTGTGGAAGCTGATCCAAGACACCCTTTTCAACTTCCTGTCCAACCCCAGCACTGTCAGGAGCTGTGTCACCAGCCTGACCCAGAGCAGTGATCCTGGCAAGCCTAACTTAGAAGGGCAGACTTCAGGACAGCCGCCGAGCCCCGTCACCCCAGACTTCCACTCCCATAACATCAAAGTCAAGGCTTGTGTTTGTCTGAGCCGGAGTGAGTTTTGTAATTAGGCTCCACCTTGCAAGTTTCTGTTTGTATGATAACATTTCTCTCCTGGTCTCTTGTTTTCACGAAAGAACTTTCTGACATTTGACCCAAGGATGATTATAGGCCGGTGGGGATGGGTATCTGTTTATTAACTGCAAGATGTAAGAATGATGAAATCAAAGACCCCCAAAAGAAAAACACAGATCCCCCATTCAACGCTTGATCTGGTCACCTTCCGCCTGCTACCACTGCTTTGGTCATAACCTACAAATATCATGAAATTTGAGTCCGTGCTAATAACTTTCTTCTATTGTGCTCGGTGCCTTTCCCCACGTTGAGTTTGATCCTTGGTGGTAAGAGCCAGCAGGGATAACTAGCATTTTAAGTAAAGTGCTAGGAGCCTGAAACATGTAAATTTGAAGGAGGTTTGTTCCTCTGCAGATGATTTAAATGTTAAGTACATCCCCATGCAGGGGATACACGAAATGGAATCTGCAAACTATTATCTCCTGTAGAAATGAACTCTCAATTTACTCACCGCACAGGAAGGGTAGATTCTAGTCATTTTCGCTGCCAGCAGGTGCCCTTTCTATGCATAATAGACTTCACAAGTGTAATTAACACATGAGGACCACTGCTGCCAGTTTTTCTTCAGGTACATGCTGCTAGGAGTTTTCAGGACAACAGTGCGGCGTAGGCTTGAGAGCTTTTTACATTGTGCTTGAAGATGAGGTGTTCGCTGACTTCTGCACAAAGACCTGGTAAAGGGGCTGGGCCCAGACCCCGCTGTTGGTATCACAGGTCATGGTCCTCGGGCTCAGTGACCCCAAGAGCTATAATGCAGCCTTCGGTAGAACAGAGGCCAGTAGAGCAAAGCTCTGGGATGCGGTGAATAAATGGAAAGTATGTTGCTGAAAACCCCGCAATTATGTGCAAGACTCTAATTGCACATTCACAAATACAACAACCAATTATCTGAGTTAACTTTAATTAGAGCTATACTCACAGATTTTAATTATCTGAATAAATCAGCTTAGTACAAATGGTCTGCCCTAAATATTTCCCAACTTAATTTTTTCAGGTCCCTTCCCATGTTTGAAGAGGGTGGTAGAGAAAGTTCCTAGCCTTTGGTTTCAGACAGACCTGGGTTCAAATTTCAGTTCCATCTCTTATTGGCTGTGTAACCTTTTAAAAATCTTATTTTACCTTTCTGATATGCAGTTACTTTTTCTGTAAAATGGGCTCAATTTACCTATTCTGAAGGGTGGCTTTAGGAGTTGGAGATATTGGTGGCTGGGTAGCACATAGGAGCCATTTAGTAAATGGTGGTTGCTCTTATCATGGTTGTTATAGACACGGGACATGTATTTGGTTTCCAGAAGGTTTCATTCACATCAGACATTATTCTTCCTTCTGTAGCCTGTGAGCTCAGGGAAAAACTTTATAATTTGTCTTCTCTTTTTACCCCTCAGATTGTTTTTATTTTGATTTTTTTTTTATTTAACTTGAGTTATTGTATGGTTGTTTTCATTTGCAGCTGTGGCATAAGAATGAAAAGAAAAGAAACAAAAGCAGATGGCTGAAAAAAAACGAAAGGAGTAAGACATTTCCAGCCCTTATGAATATTTAAAAACATGTGCTGCTGGTTCCTTTCTACTTGAGATTTGTGCCATTCTCTTGACTTTGAAAGTGAAAATGAGAATGTTCCCTACCTTGGCCGATGGTAGCCCTGACCTTGACCAGTGTTGGCAGAGCCTTTCTTTTTCTGGGACAAAAGGATTAACTTGCTGACGAGAATCAGTATTCGCTCTCATTATAATAGTTACCATCTATTGAGTACAGTGTATGTGTGTGTCAAGATCTTTGTAAACATTATTGCAAAATCTTCAAAATCAAGCCATAACACAAATATTATTAGCTCTATTGTATAGATTAGGAAATTGATGCTCAGAGAGGTTTAGTGACTTACCCACTGTCACACAGCTCAGACATGGGAGAGCCTGTACTTGGAATCCAAGGCCACCTGGTAGGAAAGCTCTCCTTACTAACATCCTCCAGAGTGTTAGAGAATAGGTTGTACCCATCACCAAAATTTTGTGAAAAAATTCTTCATGTAGGCTTCTTGATGACTTGCTAATTGTAAACTTATGTTATCATTGATTAATTATTCATTCATTCAGCAAATATTTATAGAGCACTTACTATGTACCAGGCACTATGCTAATTAAATGCTGCTAATAAAAGGTCCCAGCAGAAGCCATATGGTATCTCGCATGTAAATTCCTGTTTCTCCCTTATTTATTCAGAAGCAGTCCTAAATAAGGACCACAAGTCAGTTCTCACATTGAACTGTACATTTGGGTTATTTTGGACACTTTGTGATAAAATAGTTTCAAATCATTCAGGACAAGTTCATGTGTCTCCCCAAAGAGTAGCCAGGTCAAAGCCAAGTCAGTAGCTAACTCCTGATGCTCCCTGAAGACATGGCTGGACCCAAAAGTTAAACGTGCACAATTAAGGTTTGGATTTTGCATTTGTCTTTGTAAATTGCGTTGTATTTCCTGGCATTCATTTCCAGGTGACTCTGGAAGCCATTCTTCCACTCACTGGGCATGTCGATTCTCTGTGAGAGATACAGGTTCTAGGTTCTTTATCTGCACTGCATGTAGGGCCCTGCTCCCCGCCCCCCAACCACCCTCCACACACACGCGCACCACCACCACCACCACCACCACCTGCTGCAGCATCTATTTCATCTAGGAGTTTTAGCAAACAGGCTGAAATATGCCTGATATCAGGGCGCACCGTCCGTGTGGGTGACGCGGCATCAGCCTAGACACAGCTGGGAAGTGACATCTGGATATCAGAGCTGGCTTCATTCTCATCTTTATCTTCATTGACGCCATGCAGTTTTGCATAGGAAATAAACTGATGCTAAAGTAAGTGAGACTGTTGATACGCTCAGTGGCAGAAATAGAAATCGATGAAGTGTGGTGTGGTGGAAACAAGAAAACCTGGCTTTGGTTCTGTCTTCTGCATTTACTAGCTTTGAGGTCACTAAGGCTACTTTCTCTTCTGTCAAACAGAAGTCGTAATTACCACTGACACAAAATGTGCTCCATAGATAGTAGGTACCATGTTTATGTTTTTAATGACTATGTATATGTATTAATGTGTATAAATTGTGTGTGTATGTATATGTACACACACACACACACACACACACACACACACACACACACACACGACCCAGCAAAATCAAATTGAAGTTACAACACCCCAGGTAGGATGGAAGTAGATTAGGTAGACAGGTGTGGCTGAAATTCTCATATCTATGCTAAACTCTGGGCTATGTGGGTTTTGTTAAAGATTGAATTTCAACTAGTAAGCAAAAACTGTGTGTCATTTCCAGTTTGCAGCAAATATCTAAGTGCTGTCATGCCCCTGGCATTGGGCATAAGAAGGTAGGAGCTTATAGATGGTTCTAGATCTGAGAAAACCCTATTTCACAAAAGAACTCAGGCAAGAGTGGGAAAACAGAGATTTTTTTAAAGCTAAGAAGCAGCAAGGGGTCAAGACAAGTCCAGTGCTCAGGGGCGGAACAAGGAGCTCATCCGAGAGAGGCGGGAGGGGATAAGGACCAGGATTTCAGTTTCAGACAGAAGAGGGAGGTTGGGTCTGTGTGGCCTGATGGTTAGGAAGTGCACAAACAGTGTGTTTTGCTTGAACTAAGGGAAGTCCATGGTAAAGGGAAGTAGATTTCTAGGTAAATCCCTTAGTAAGATTTGACTGAACCTGACCCCTGAGGTTTGAACAGAGAGCCTGATAGTAGAAAGGAGTTCAGGCTTGGAAGTCAAAGTTCTGGGTCCACATCTTGGCTCTGATCCCACTGAAGATGTGTCTTTGGCTGGGTAGCATCACCTCTCTGAGCCTCAGTTTCGTCATCCACAAGAATATAGCTAAACACAGTTCTCCATGAAGAGCCTGCTATCCACCAGGTGACTGAAGAGAAGTTAGATGATGGCGGTCACTGAGTCCTACTGTGAGATGCACCGTCATTTCCTCCAGCGGCATCCAGTACTGGAAATGCCAGGAGCCTTTGCAGGAAGCTTTGGACAATTTCTGAGTAAACCATCTTTCTGGTGGAAAAACAGGAAACAGACTAGGCTCTTTGCATCTTCTATAGAGTCTGTGGGAATCTATCTATAGTATGGGTTCCACAGGAAAACTGTCGTTTTGAGTTCTCCACTTGATTTTTTAAAACTGAAATGTAATTTATATACCATAAAACTCACCCTTTTAAAAGTGTACAATTCAGTGGTTTTTAGTGTATTCACAAGGTTGTACAGCCATCACCAATATCCTATTCCAGATCTATTAGATTTTTAACACATTCTTTACTGTTGTAAGGCCATTTCATCCTTATTATTAAAAACACACATTTTTTTACTTTCCAAAAGTATATACAGAAAGCAAATGTTGTACCGAAATGAGGAGTCTGTATAGATGGTTGGCATCAGACCCTTAGCCTGGTTCCTCCGAGGTGCCCCTGCCAGCACAGATGCTAGGAATACAATGGACAGCTCTTATCCAGCCCCCCAGCGATAGTCCCGCGATGATGCTGAGACTTGCAGGGCTAGAGAAGACAGCGTCCCTTTTCCATGGGAATGACCCTTCCCGGGATGGGGAAGGTTTGCCGCTCGCCCACCCTGACTGTAGCCCCACCCCGTGGCCCTCTGCCTTCTTGGCTGCTGCGTCTGCGCGTCTGGACCTGTCCTGCCGGTCCCCCTGCCCAGCCCCCCTCCTGCTGCCTGATGTGGGAGGGACCCAGTTTCTGACTAGCCTCCACGGGACATAGTTGGCTCTGACCTCTGCTTGTATGACCAAGCCTGGGCCTGGCTTTCCGTTTCTGGTGACACACTCTGTATGGCTTTTCTCCCTCCTCCCTGACATGGAGCCTGTCTTAAACCCAACACTTAGAAAGCTCTGGAGCTTCTAAGGCACAGTGTAGTGGCCTCTGCAGCAAAGACATTCTAGATATGTTCCTGGTCACCAATAGAGCAGGATCCACAGACCAGGTAATGCTATCGTTCCAGACACTTGGGCAGTGGAGGACCTTTACCTCCCGTCCACGTTGTTGTATCCCTGCCTCTCTCCCTTTGGGCACCAGGGAGAAGACTGAGGCACCAGCCAGTGCTAGGCTTGGAGTGATCTCTCCCCAAGTATGGGTTTGTCTTCACCGCAAACGTGTGAAAGATTGAGAGCCTAGGCTAAGAAGGGAATTGGGTGCTATGCATCTTGGCCTGTGACATATCTTAGTCCTAGAAAAAACAAAAAAACAACAACAATCTTTTCCTCCTGTTACCAGTTGCATTTTGAACCTTTACGTTCTTTTTTGGTTTTGTTACTTTCTCTTGACTTATTTTTCCGTATACCTCTTTCTCTTTTTCTTTCCTCACTTCTTTTGTGCCTCATTCATTCCTGCATTTCTCTGAGGGTCTCGTGGGCTGCTGCGGGCTGACAAGCTGAGACTCCCCCCTTTGCAGCTGGCTCTAGCTGTTATGGTTCTCATTGAACTCTCTGGGGCAATAGAGAGCCCTGTCTCCTGACCTTTCCTCTGTGGCTAACTTCTCCTGCTGCACTGGCCTTAGCCATGGAGCCCTTCCTGATGTTTTCTGAGTCTGTCTCCTTCCGGTAGACCAAGGAGGCACAAAAGGGCAGACTACTCCGGCTTTGATGTTGACCTTTCCAGGTTTTCTTAGGCATTATCTTCGTAACTCCAGTGTTCATTTGGTTAGGTTCAGTGGCTTGGAGCTCTAGAAGGCATCTCCCCAACCCACAAGGTTAGTCTAGGAAGCCGCAGGGCCACACCAGAGGGGCGCTGTCCTCCCACTTCCCATCAGCTCCAGGGATACACACGTGTCTCGAATTAGCAACCGATCTCCTGTGCCCAACTCCGCACCCTCCAAGCCCCTCCGCTGTGGTGTGCCCTGTGGTTGGCCTGCCGGCATTGCCATGGGAAATGAGGCAGTCCCTGCCTCCTGTCCAGTCTAGAATTGTGCCTGTCCCCTCGTGCATCCTCATCCTCTGCTGTTGCTCATAAATCAGGAGGGCTGGCTGGAGCCAGGCAGGAAGTTAAACACCTTTTCCCCTAAGTAAACCTTGATTAACTCATGGCATTCGTACCCCTTCTACTTTTCAAGCCGTATTTTCTGCCTCTCACCAGCTGTGACCTTTGTCGATTCACTTAACCTCTTTGAGCCATAGGTTCCTCTGTAAATTATGGAGATCAGCCTTTCAAGTTTGCTCCGAGGATGAAAGGAGGTGATCGTAGGCCCGCCCCCAGCACCCTGTAAGTTTCCGCGCAGCAGCTTACACACATACAGTCATATGCCTGTTGATGTCTGTTGGTAACTGTAAACTCCAGGTAGGCAGGGTCCAGAACTGTCTTTTCTCTCCTCTATCCTCAGCCCAACGTGGTGCCCAGCACATAGTAATGTTTATTGATTGACCAGCATATGGAAAACACTGACCGCATAATAAATGCATCATAAGATGTTCATTTTCTCTTTCCCCTCCCTGACTACCCTTTTAAAGCCATGCTCCCGAGTGACTAGTTGATTTTTCTCTGTAGACCCCATGAGTCACATTTTGATCCTGTTTCCCCCTTTGCGGTGGCAGCTGAGCGCTCAGAGACGAATTTGTGGCCACCCCAGCAGGTGTGCAGAGCCTCGCAGCACGCTCACCTCACCGAGGCTTGCATTTTTCTTTTGCCCCTATTTCTTTCCTATTTTTACCGCTGTACTGAACAAACTCATAGATACTGCCTTAAATCCTGTTTAGAACAAAAATGAGGATCAATTCATGTAAGCTAGTAAGGCAAATGTACTTTTATCCTAGCCTTGAAGTGTCCACTTGCTATGTTATTTTTCAGCTCTCAGATATCAAATAACCAGCTTTCTCTTTAGTTTAACGTCATAGTCAGAAGAAGTTAGTATTAAGCAGGAATAGCACAAGAGACTTTGAGGTAGAAGGATTTGGGCTGGAATCACCATTAACTGAGCATGGCGACTTTCTGAGAATGCCTTTTTTCATCTGTAAAGTGGATGGTAGTATACATTGGATTATTCGAGCACTAAATGAGATAAGGTAACCAGAGCCTCCCGCCCAGCCGGTGGTGTTTGGTGAGCGCTCGGCACATAGTAGCTGACCCACTGTCGTTATCCTTCCAGATTCCGGGAACCAGAACACAGTTCGGTTCTTCTGGGGCTGACAATCTAGAATAACTATGTACATTAGCACGTGGCTTATGCCCAATGGGCAACCCAGACAAAAGCCTCTGTAAAGAAAGGTGTTAGCAAGCACCGGGGTGCCTGACAGGCAGCACAAAGTCAGTTGGACTTAGGGGAGGGGGGATCTGAGGCCCACTAAGAGCCCGAGGCACGTTTGAAACAAGAGGGTTCCTGTGGGTAAGGGGGGTCCGGACAATGTGGAGGGGCCTGGGACCAGCACAGCTGCTGGCCGGCCCTCAGGGAGCAGGTTCGAGAAAACTCGCTCTCCTTCCATGGCCATGCACGTGATGACCTGGGAAACAGTAAGCTTGGTTTATCTCAGCATACTGGACTGGAATGGACGTGGTTCTCATCTCAGTTCTGCTGTTCACTAGCCGCGTGACCTGAATGAGGTGTGTAGCTTTCCAACCTTCATTTTCTCATCTCTAAAGTGGCGGTAGTAACAGTACCTGTCCCACACTGTTGTCGTGAGGACCCAGCGAGAAGATGCCAGTTGAGCTCTCGGCCTCACTGGCTTGTGCCAAACGTGCAGTGGACGGTGGCCGCTCTTACCGGTCCCTGTGCAGCCTGTACACCGTCTGTCCAGTCATGCTCAGTCAGACCAAAGCCATGATTATTTGTGTTCTTCAACAAGATGAGTTGTCTGGTCTTTCTTCTTGTTCTTTTCCCCGTTCTTTTGTTCTTTAACCTCTCTAACAATGCCGAGGCCTCATTGTTTCAGAGCAGAATTTAAAACTCGGACAAGCTGTGTTTACACTTTTGTTTCTTGTCAAAAAAAGAAAAGCTCAGACGAATGAGAGACCTCTTTCAGAGTTTTCTTTTAAAAGATGGCGACCTGAGGAAAGACTTGTGGGATTTTCTTTGCCCAGCAGGGTGTTTGGTTAAGAAGGTGGTGTGCCTCTGAGAGGTGAGATGGGCACGGTGAGGTGTAAATTGTAAAGCTAACTAGGCATTTCTATGGAAAAAGGGAAAGAAAAACAGTGGGTCTTGCAAATCCTCAGCAGCTCTAAAGGAGTCCCTTTCTCAGGTGAAAGAGGTGTTGCTCACCTGGGGCTGGGACCCTCCTCCCCCTGCCCACTGTGCCCCTCCTCTCCCCTCCTCCTTTGTCTTAGGAAGCTATATTTTATGTATTTGAGCAGCCAGTGTTCTCTTATTTTACCTGACTCTTTTCCAATTAGTAGCTGCTCACCTCAGGGGAACATAATTAAGAGGGCTCTAGTTATCTGGGGGAAAGGAATTAAACAAATTGTGAAAGTGCAGTAATAATGAACAGGGACTACAGGGCCATTAAGAAGTCTGCAGTGTCCGTATTCGTGCCTGTTCATTGCTAGGAATGCGCTCCAGCTACAGGACGTACCGGGAAGAGAGGTGGGCGCCTCAGGCCTAGAGTTTGGGTAAAAAGCTCCCTTGGTATACCAGCACTCGTTTCCTTTGGCTGAAGTGCTGAGTACGTGCTGTGTGGTGGAATGGACACAGCGTGAGCTTTTAGTCCTGCAGCCCTGAGTCTGAATATATGGCTCTACTCTTTACTAGCCGTGTGACCTTGGGCAAATCACTTTACCTTTCTAAGCCTGTTTCCCGTTCTGGAAATGTGGGAAATAGCACTACCTTGCAGAGTTGCTTTGAAAATTATGGGTAAGAATGCACTGAAGCAGCTAGGTTATACTAGCTCCATGAATATTAGCTTCTTCTCCCCTTAAGAGGATTCAAGCTGAGCGTACCTTTCAGGTAAAGGCCATTATATTGTCACTGCTTTGGCACCAGCAACAGAACCCCTTTCCTTTGCAGGGGAGAAGGAAGACAGACTAGCTTTACCTCTTGCAGGATGTAACTGATTATGTCCGAAAGTGCAACCATTCCCAGAGAACAAAGGCCAGGTACACATATTCCCCATTCCACTCTTCAGAGATGGACGGTGGCACCCCACAGTTGCCGTGACACAGTCGGTCATAGCAGTTAATATTATCAGCTTTGATTTAATTATGGGCATTGTGGCTTCTGCATGTGTGTGTCTAATTGTCATTAAAGTGTCTTCAAAATCGCACTCAGACTCTGCCCTGAAATGGGAAGTCGCTGTGAGTGCCACTAGGCACCAAAGCAGAGAAGCATGCTGTTGGTTTGCTGTTAGTAAAACCGATGTGTACGTTCATATTTTCTTGAAAAGCAATAAACAAATTCTTTCTGGGACCTAATAATGGAAGATAGTACCTAATTAATAAGGTTTTGTTACTGACATGCCCTTAGAAAAAGGTGGACATTGATGACTGAATCAAAAACAAAGATTCAGGTGAGTCAGACTCTGACTGTGAAGAACTTTTGTAGGAATGGCTTAACCCATTAATTTTGGGTTAATTCTCCTCTTAATGTAAGCCAACGAATGATAAGTGGTCTTTAAAATTTGTCATTCTACATAAGAAAGTAATGAATCATAGTTCCCTTGGTAGTTCTTGTCCTCTTGGTGGTACATAAAATCAAAAGTAAAGGTTACCCTCCAAAGAGAGTGATAAGCAACCCTAGTGAGTAACTCAGATCGTAGACAGGTGGCAGAAGAGTAAGGAGACAGGTGCCCGGGGATCAAAGGGAACCCGTTCGGACATGATGGTAGCCACTTACTGAGCCCACCGTGTGCTGCTCCTGTGCGAGGCACTCTATACATCATCTCTAATCCTTGCCACAGTGAAAGATTTCCACTGGGGCAGGTACTGCCCTTCTAGAAAACACTTTGCCAAGATATAACAAAAGATGTGAAAAAAACAGTCCTGCCCTTTGACTTAATAATTCCATGTTTGGGAATTCATGCACATGAAATCATTCATTTTTATTGTTACAGAGTTGCTTATAGTGAAAAAGTAGATGCGACTGTAACTCTCGGTATAGGGCTCAGTAAATTATGGTATATCCATACTCGGTGGAATATTACACAGTCTTTAAAGTAATCACAGAGATAATAGTAAAAACATGGGAAATGTTAATGTAGCCAATGAGAAAGCAATAAAATGTATGCACATTCCAGTTTCAAAGATAAAATGTTTGTTAATGTGGGCCGATACAAAGGAGAACAATGCAGAAACAGAAGTAGTTCTGTTAAGATGACATGACCATGGGAGAGTGGTGTTTTTCCCCAGAAAAATTTCTCTTTACAATAAAAAGCTATCACAAGCAGGCTTCCAAAGAAAATGAGTCAGTGGCAGCAGTGACTGTTGAGGTATAATGAAAATAGAAACTGTTTTCAGAACGCACCTAGAATTACCCAGTTGTATCGTATGTGCTATGCTGAGATGTTAAGGAGTCTCCAGGTTCCTTTTTTCTCTTTTTCCCTCTCCCCACTTGGAATTTGTAATTAGTATATACGCAGAATGAAAATGCCAAAGATTCAGGGCAGTATTTAGGGCTTCGTAAGCCAATGATGGCAACGTAAAAGGTATTTGTCTAAATTTGAGTTCATATATATAATTAAGCAGGGAGCTGCTGTGATTTCAGAGTCAGTGTGTTTTAAATATTTTCTAAATACAGAGCAGTTGCAGCCCTAACAATACTTGGCTAAGAAACTACATTTCTACAATAGCCTGTAATTACCCTTCGGAAAACTATTGAGCTTAAAAAAAATACCTACCAGACCATACTGAAGAGTGAGTCCCTCTTTGTCCCTTCTTCATCTGCAGTTATTTCTGTAAGACTTCTTTTTCCTCTCTTTCAGGCTATCATTGATTTTATTGCAGGACAAAAGGGCATAGCATTAAAACCTACATATTTAGAATTCTAGAAAATACTTTTTCAGATAAGAGTCTGTGTTGAGTTATACAGAAGCTTTTGCTGTAGATATTTACTTTCACCTTTTTCTCACAGTTGTTGGAATGTCTTTTTCTGTGCCTTAATTTATTTGGATTTTAGTTCTGAAATGCTAATTAAAACTCAGGGATCTTGGTCAATTGTATGATAGAATATAGGAGCTGGAAAAGTTGATCAGATTTGGTGAAATACTATGGATTTGGGTTTTTCTGCCTTCTGTGTGTTAGGCTGTGTTTCTGGACACATTAATAAGTAGCCATTTTTCTGGAATTCTGCACTCTTCCTGCTTTCTTTCATTACATTAGGCAAGGTTCCACTAGATGAGACATTTGTAGTCTTAAGACTTCCTGCCAGGGTTCAGACTTTGTATTTTTGACATTGAAGCTGTCGTGTTCCTGAAGCTACTTAATTAGAAACACATTCATTTCAGTGTACATTGGAAAAAACTTGGACAGCAGAGCCAGGCACACTGGGAAGTTTGAGCATTTGTGGAGCTGGCCGCTAAACTAATGGTTTACAGTTTAAGGGAAAAAAATATCGCAGGGCATTTCCTTGCCCCTAGAAGCGAAGAGAAGCTGAATGTGCACAGCAGATACCTTTTTCAAAAGGAGAGAAGAGAAGAAAGAAAAAAAGACAACTCCACTTTCACTGCAGTTGTGTGTATAATTCTTTCTTTGGCTATTATCAAATACAAAAGTCTTCTAGAAGAATCGTTCCCAAACTGTGCTGCTAATATTCAAGTCTGTTTTACAGGCTCCCAAGATATATTACTGCTGAGATCTGTAGGAAGGAGGACATTTTATATTCTGGGGAAGGATTTTTGCTTGAAGAATTTTATTTGTTGAATGGTAATGAGGGAATTGTGCCCTTATTTTTAAATGTTTGAGCAATTTTAAAATGCGCATCTGATGTTTAAAAACCTTCATTCCTCATCCATTGCTTTCAGGATAAAAGCCTAAACTCCCTAGTATTCAATTGGAAGTAGATCTCTCCTTTCTCATTTCTTACCACTCCTTGTTTCCCCAGCCCTTGTCCCCAAGAAAGCCACCCTTGTAGGTCCACTCCCACTCGCCCAGCTGCCCAGAGTAAAGGGCCCTACCTGGTCACCTCAGACTGTGACAGGTATCTTTCCTCTAGGCTCATAAAATACCCTTTGCACCTTTCACAGGATGAATCACACATACTGGAGTCACACTTTGGGAGGAGTCACTCCCTTCCTCTCTCCTCCGTGACCTCTTCCCCACCCCCAGGGAAAGGTCATGTGGGAGGCGGGCCTGGGGATTTTAGGCTCGGGATTATGAAGTCAGAATGGCACAGAGAAGAAACTTGGAGTCAAATCCTAGGTTTGCCACTTACTTTGTTTTATGGCGTTAGATAAGCGATTTAAGCTCTCTGGGCCTATTTTTTCCCTCTGTAAAATGGGGATAATACCTAACTTGTATGGTTGTTGTGTGGATTAGGAAAGATAAATTTGAAGTTTATATAATGCCTAGCACATTTATCATTGTAAGTAATGTCAGAAATTATGATGTGTGTGTGTGTGTGTGTGTGTGTGTGTGTGTGTGTGTGTGTGTGCGCGCGCGCGCGCGCACATGCCCTGTGAATGAAGTAGCTGGTAGGGGCTTTATGAATATTAGTGCCATTGGTAGCATATGTGCCGTGGGAGAGGAGGTGCTTACTGGTAGCTCACCATGTGCTTTGTCCAATCAGAAGGGACAGTTAAATCACATCTCTTGATGGCAGAAGGAAACAGCAATTAAAACTCATTCTCCATTTCAACCTTGTTAACTGCTTTCTCTGTTGTAATCATGGCAATAATAAATCGTTCCCATTTGTACCAGGAACTGCACTAATCACTCGATGTGTATTTTCTCTCGTGCTGATGGCAACCTACCAGCTCTGTTCCAAGACCCCATTTTAAAGATAAGACGACTGAGGCTGTGCAGTTGCATTTGCATAGCTGCTATTCAGGGACTAATGCCAAAGCCCGTTGTCTTCCCACCACCCATGCTGCTTCCAGCACTGCCCACATTTTGAAATTCTTCTGAAGTTTCTAGGCTTGGGAACAAAATGTCATATTAGGGTTTTTGTTGTGAAAGGAAATGTAACTGTGCATACGTTTATTAAAACAGTTTTTCTCCAAATAGTGAACCATCTGTAATTTTCTGTCGGAAGCAACAGACATTAAAGCAGCTGTATGTCTGTTTCTCTTCACAGCGCTCCCATGCCCTACCTCATAGGAATCCATTTAAGTTTAATGGAGGTAAGTTGGCTCCTTTCCTCCCCAGGTCTCTCTACTGGCCGTTGTGTTTTGCTGCGTGGCCGTGGAACAGACACGGTCTGTGGACTCACAGCTCTGCCCGGGGGAGCGCGTGGAGCAGCGCCTCGGGCGCAGTGTCTTCCGAGGTGCACTGGGCTCATTTCCAGTGTTTTCCACTTTGCTTGGAGATTGTCAGTTTTCACGGGTGAGGGAGTGAAGCTCAGAGAGGCAGGAGGAAAAAGGCCTTCCAGTGTTTGAACAAGGGAAGGGAAATGCTTCGCTTTTCAAAATGATGTATATTCTAAATCACTATGCTAATATTACATTTTTCATTGTAGAAAATGTGGTGTGAAAAGTATATGGAAGTATAGAGGAAGATTAAAATGGCCCACAATGCCATGATTCTAAATTCAACCACTGTTTAGCATTTTATTAGTCTTCCTCCTAGTCTTTATTCTGTGAATATATATTTTGTATAGATGTACATAATTGACATGTGTTTTATAGAAATATAATTTTATGTTTTTATATGTCACTTAATATTATGTATGGCTTGGGGATTTCTACATGTTTTTTATTTACTCTCAGTAATAATAATTTCTTGTTTGCTACCTGTCATTCCACTGTTTGGACATATCACAACTTAACCATTTTCCTATTATTGTAGGACTTAGGTTGTTTATAATTTTTCACTATGATAAATAACATGTCAATGAATATGCTTATGCATAAGGCTTTATCTGCATTTTGACTTAGTTCCTTAGCGTAGAACCCCTAGTGTAGAAATGCTTGGTCAAAGCTCTGAATCTGACGCCAGATTGCTTTCTGCATGGCTGTACCAATTAGCTAGCAATTCTTTTAAAGGACTTATCTGTGCTTTTGTAAGTGCTGCGGGTTTGTAGATATGAACCCTAAGCTTTTCCCTCCTCAGGAGAGAGCTTAAATTTGTACTAGAGCAAAATGGGGTGGGAGGTGGGGGGCTTGCCTATTTTGCACAGGAGATAAGCGCTCAGAGGAAAATCTAAAGCCATATCCGTCTGTGATGATGCTTTGCATGTCTTAAAGGAAGTGCTACTTCTCTTCTTCTGTTCCCTTCATTTCACGTCGACGAGGACCACCTGCTTCTTCGCTAACTGTTGCACACTGTGCTATTGTGCTTACGAAAATGAAACAAGTTGGTTATCGAAAAACCTGTTTGTTTGACATTGAGAATCTTGATCAAAATAGACCACAGAAATCTGCTCAAATTTCTAATTTGACAGGACGGCCATGTGGCTCCTACATTCTGTTAACAGTTCCTCCTTGTCATCACCCAGCCCTGAGTACATACAGTACAGTTACGGACTATCTTGGATGGTGTATTTAGATCAGATTGAAGAGATTTCTTCTGTGTTTTACCTTTGTTTGTCAAGTTTGAGGATATATTCAAAGCTCCTGTATGAAAAATTTAAATTGAATACTTTCTAATAGGCTTTTGGTGCCAATTGTAGAGTTTGAAACACTAATGTAAAGCCCATTTGGTCTAGTGGAGACCACAGCTCTTCCCTGCCTCCCCTCCTGCCTGGCAGACTGTTCTCTCACAGGCCTTTTCAGACTCCTTTGCACGTCCCTGTACCTTCAGCATGGTCCGAGTTTCTAGTCTTGACCTGCTTTCCTTCTCTACATGCCCTCTAGCTACCTTGTTCAAGGCTTTTTGTTTCAGCCACCAAGGTAATGTCAGTGCCTCTCCGCTGTGACTCTAACAGTGGGTCACCTCTCCCTGAACATAGGGCCAAAGTTTCAAGTGCCAATTGAATTTCATCTAGATGTCCTGTGATGTCTCAAGCTCAGCCCTACACATCCACATGTACATGCACACATGCACGGATATGCACACGCATGGACACACACACAATCACATGCACACACACACACCAAGCTCCTTCCTCTCCGGCGCTCTGGTCCCTGTGAATGGCAGCCCTGCCTGCAGAGGCACCATCGTGGGACTCACTGAGCATGGCTGAATGCTCTTCTTCCTCCTCCTTTCTTCCTAGTCACTGAGTCTCTGACACGCCTCTCGCCCTGTTCTTGCTGTACTGCCTTGATTGACATTTTTCTTTGCTTTCCTGGATCCTTGCAAAGCCTTATTCATTCATTTGCAAAGCAGAAGGAAGGCCTCTCATGTTCCAAACATTTTGCTGGGTCCTGGAGGTCTGAAGATGAATCTACAATTCAGTTCACAGTCCCTGTATTTAGGGGGTTGCCTTCTACCAGTTTACTCCCCCTTTAGTAGCCTGCCATCCAGTGTCCCCCTGCACTGCCCCTGAGTCCTGCTCAGTCTCTTCACTGCGGTCAAGCCCTCTGTCCTCTCACTGCCCCTTGTTAGCCATGTGCTCACCGATCCCTTGCCGTACCCACATCCCCGCACCTCTGCATGGCTAACTAACCCTGCCCTTCTCCAGCTCTTCCAAGAAGTCCTCCCATTTTGTTACCGTCTTTCACTTACTGGACCTCCTGCTCTGGGTGATAGCTGTTTGCTTCCCTGTCCACCTCCATCATCCCTTGGGGCTGGAGTCCTTTGGGAACAATGACTGTTTCATTTATTGTGGTGCCCTCAGCACGTAGCAGGACACCAAGCAGGTGCTTTCTGAAAAGGTAGGCTGAGGGCGTGCTTGGAAAGCTGGAATCTGGACACATTTGAGCCCTCCAACAGGCATCACTGTTTCCAGAGAACCCAGCACCATGATTTTACTTAAAGATGGAAGGAGTCCATTTCTTACTTATTTATGATTGTAAGTTATTTAAAACAAGGCCCTTTGTTAGTAAAACATGCGATGCCAAACATGCTTAAATTGTGAAGCTACAACCAGAGACAAGTTTTGCACTTAGGTAAATGGGTCAAGCGCACTGTGGCCAGCCTTTGAAAGGCTTTAAGTGAGAAGGTTCTGGAAGCACGGGCCAAGATAAGGTCTTAGCCCTATGGATTGGCTAAACTGGGGCAGGGGTTGGCCATGCTCAATGTCTGTGTGGTCAGCACTAAAAGGAAAAGAAAATAGTAGTCGCCCCATGCTTGAAGCCAGCTAAGACCCTTTGTGAACAAAGTGGCATTTCCTGGGTGTGTTGGGCAGCCAGTGAACTACCAGATCTTGGCATTTAGTCTTCTCATCCCTTCCCGTGGACTTCAGCTCAGACGCGGAGTGCTCTAGTCGTGCTTTTTGATTGGGTTTATCTGGCTCTTATACCCGTCAGACGAGAGGGATGCTTCCCGTGAGCTTTCTTCCAGGATCTGTGGGCTGTAATGCTGGGGGAGGGGCTCGTACCTGGGCCAGAGGAGAGCTCTCCAAGGCGGGAGCTTGGAAGGCCCCGCTCCTCTCCCGTACTAGTTTTCTTACTGGCAATTCAGCAAAAGGCTTATTTTTGACTGTCTTGTTATTTTTTCTTGAAAGCTATAGGCACCTTATTATGCCTTTGCATATGTGCCAGAATTTTTTAAACTTCAAATGAATGTGGCAGATGTTCATAAAAGTTTAGAAAAAGCTACCATAGGAAGACTTTTTAACCATTTTTATGACATTCAAATTTGTTGCACAGAAAAGAATATAAATTGTAACCTAGTGTTCTCGTTTGAAAAAAAAAAAGCTTATTTTGAGGAAAGACCTAATTCCAGTCTGCATGCTCTTACCGGGAGCTCTTGCTATTTGTTCATTGGTAACCAAGTCACCTTCAAGAGACTGCCTTCCTTCTAAAGGGACACGTTTATAGCTCACCGTCATGCTGATCCCTGCTTCTGCCTTTGTATATCTTCCTCTCATTTAGGCAAACATTAACTTGAGTCTGGTGGTAAGTTCGCAGGCTAGCCCAGGGTGTTGGCATAGGCCTGGTTCTCCTTGGAGAGAATGATCCTGTTAGCTGGCAGAGAGGAAACACCAGAACGTGGCCAGATTACACCATGATGGTTTTCTTTTCTCCCCTTGACCTCAGCTTAGTTCAGGAGATATTTCTGCAGCCCCTCTTCTGTGCCTTGTGTGGTGGCAGGTGCCTGGCCATGTCTGGTAGCTGGTGCTTCTCCTGTTTGATAGATGAAGCCATTCCTGTCTAAGCCTCACAAACAACGCTGTGTGGACAGGCCTCAGAGTGACATGAGGGTGTTTTATGTCATCCCTGCCTGGTGGCAGAATGGTCAGGAATGAGGAAGGAAAGGTGGGAGCAATGACACAGTTCCAGATGGAAGCTCAGGTTAGCCTGAAACCAAGCTCTACCAAGGCCCAGAGGCAGCACAGGGGCGCAGATAGCATAGAACGTGGGCTCTGGATTCTGGCTGCCCTGCTTCTGCCTGTGTGACCTGGGGCAAGGTAAGTGACCGCTGAGCTTTTTTCTCACCTGTTCCTTCCCTATAGGATGTCAGAGGATCCAGGGAGATAATGGTTGTCGGGTGCCTAGCACAGTGCCTGGCACGTAACGCAGTCAACAAAGGCCAGCAGCCATTGCTGTTTGTATTTCCTCAGTGGCCTTAAAGCTATTGACATTGTTAAGTTGATGGCTTTAAAATCATGTCTCAGGGACTTTTAGCTTCCAAGGCTCATAGTCATCAGCCTCATTTTCTAGGGAAAGAGAGTTTCAACAAAATTGTTTTGTGCCTACACCATTTTCTCCTGGTTTTCGGTGCTGGAGACATTGTTCCAGGGATAGGAGTGGCACTTTTGTAGAATTTGCTAAATGCGCTCCCAATCCCCTGCTTGACCACGCCCCCGCTGTAGTAACTTCAGGGAGGATACTCTGTATCTTAGTTTCTTCATCTGTAACAGCGGTGAGTGCCCATCTCTTAGGATTGTGGTAAGGATTAAATAAATGAGTGCTGTATATGTCCAGTATAGCCCAGCGTCTGGCCTGTGGTAGGTAGGCAGTAAACACCCCCTTCTACAGTCATGTTGTGAGAGCCTTCTATGGACCAGGCACAGCCTCGTACTCCAAGCCTAGATAGAATAGTGAATACGCATATGACATAATCCCTGACCTCACGGAGTTTCGTCTAGAGCAAATGCAGACAAGTAGAAAGTAATGGCAGTGAATTTGGGGTGCCATGGGCTCTGGTAGGGGAGACACTAAACCTAGCCTTGGGGGCTGTGTTTCTCAGCAGAAGGGAATGCCTACACTGAAACCTAACAGACAAATAAGAATTCAGCCAGGATAAGGGGTCAGCAAACTTTTGAGATGGAAGACCAATCCTGTCCCTCACAACAATGTCAAAATTATTCGAGAGCCATAAAACAAATGAAATCACCATTATGTGAATAATATCCTTTAAAAATTTTATAAATGAAACTATGATAGTCTTATTTTCATTTTCAGTTTTACTTCAGAGCCACATGTACATACCCATAGAGCCGCGTGTGGCTTGTGAGCTACAGTTTGCTGACCCCTGAGCCCGGGGAACAGGGAACAGCATCTACAAGCACTTAAAGCGTAGCCCATGGAGTTTTCCAGGAAGTACGTGTGGTTCAGGGTCTGATAAGAGCATGAGGCTGAAGGGGGAGAGGAGAGCTGAGGCAGGCAGGCAGGCAGGCAGGGGCCTTGCGAGCCGTGCAAGAGTCTGAACTTTATGGGGCAATGGAGAGCCATTGAAGTGTGTAAATAGGGGAGGGACATGGTCAGGCCTTCTCCTGCTGGGCCGTTAGAAGCACAGTCCTTCCATATAAAATGCTTGGAACCTGCTTAACCACGTTAATAAAGTAAATTGATATTTGTAAAGTTCAAGGTAATTCTTAAGGAAATCACACACCACAACCACATATATAAAATTCAGATGTGTTAGCGTCCCACACCCAAGCTTCTGAATGGTTCCCTGACTACCAAGCCAGGCAGAGGTGTTCGTAGTGATGCCTTTCTTTGAGGTTTTAAGCAACACTTTTACTAGATTTTGTCTTTTCTTCTCTGTTTCCAAGTAGTTTGTATGAATTAGATATTCTTTCTGCAGCCCAGTTTGAGGATATAAATTTAGGTTTATACTAAGTGATAGTTCCAGGCAGGAGGAACAGATACCAGGTTCATTCACAGCCTCCCCCACCAGTGTGATTTCAGAAGGCCTGTGGTGGGTGCGCCAGGACCAGGGTCAAGCTCACAGCAGTCCTCCCTCTGTCACCATCCTGTGCCTAGGCTTAGCCCGTCCCCTCTCTGTCACCATCTTGGATCTAGGCTTAGCCCGGGCTCCCAGAAGCCTGATTTTGCAGATACACCAAGTGCTGGGAACACCACCGAGCCACCACTCCGGGGGCAGCATCCAGGTGCCCAGTTAAAGCTCTTCTTGGTCCCTGGCATCCAGAGGTGGCATCTGTCTGTGTCTACAGTGGGGCTTCTGGTTTAACATGGGGCTTTACTCATTTACAGACAAGAAAAGTAACTTTTTTCCCCCTTTGCATCTCAAAGAATCTGAGTTTCTGTCAAATGAGTTGGCACCATTTTAACTAGTTTTTTCATTTTTCTTCTGTCAGAGAAAGTCTTTAATCCTTTGTTCGGTTTTGAGGATATTTATTTTTAAACAGCTTCATAGTGAGTGAATAAGAGTGTTTCTTATTTACCGTTTGCTTCTTTGCAGGACTCCGCAGGTAGACAGTGGTAAGATGTGGTGCACACTTGCTAATGCTGAGATTGGTGCAGAACCCTGTGCCATAATTCTACCCGTATCAGAGCTGACTTGTTTGTGCGTCCTCACAAGAACTGAGAAATTCCCTGTGAGGGCTCTTTGTAAATGCTCGGTAATCATACTCCTGCTTTGTACAAAGGCAGTATGTGTGTGAAGAAGCCCACCTGGTGGCTCATCGCGGGTTCACGAGGAGAGCTTTAGAAGAAAGGGAGTGGCCTGGGAGGACCCTGGCCTCTTCCGAGTCCTTGCCCGGTGCCTAACTCTGGGCTAGGCACTTGACCTGTTTTCGCTTTTGAGCATTTCTCAGCATCTCTCTGGCCAAGTCAGAGATACCCAGATTTGCAAGTGGGGGAAGCTGAGGCTCAGAGGGGGGAAACTGCACGCAGCCCCAAGCCCCCAGAACCCCTGTCTGTGCACCCTCCCACCAGGCTGCGTGAGTTATGCCTGGCGGAGAGTCCCCCTCCTTCCCTTCGCCCCAGCTTCTTCTCAGGGCGGCCTCTGTGCAGTGCATTGGGGCTTGTGGTGAGGGCACAGGAGCGCCCGTGTCTGGCAGCTCATATTCCGCCAGAGAAAAGCTCCAAGTACCATGGTGACCAGGATTGTGTTACTCAGCCTCTCCATGGCGCCATTCTCCCATCAGTAGAATTAAGATGATATTATCCATGTCACAGAGTTGTGAGAATTAGCTGATATAATGGATGTGAAGAGCTTCTTAAAAATACTAAACAGAACGTTATTCTTCACAGTTGGTAATATAAAATTAAGAGGCAAACCTTAGACCAGTGAAACCCTGGTGCTTGCTTTATTATATAAGGAGAAAGGTAATTGGACAGTAGTCTGGTTTTTCTGGAATTTCCTTAGCATGTTATTTTTTGTCATGCAACATCATCACGTGAGGCTGTGTCACATCCAGCAGTCAGAGTAAGAACTGGGCAGCTGTGTCCCGCTTAAGGCCTGACGGATGGAGCTCCGGTCTCGCCTGGTGGCTGTCCCCTGGAAGTGCCCTCCTCGCAGTGGCATCTGCTTTTTAAATGAGTGAGGTTCTTAAATGCCACTTACCCTAACATTGGAATTAGTTAATTTAAAACAATTTAAAGCTCTAGTAGTAATTTATGTAATCAAAGGGAACAAGTACTTCTGGCTGATTTAAGTATCTCTTGCAGTCAGTACGTTTTCTGTCTAATTTGTTGTGACTGAAAGGTTCTCTTGTGAGATGAGATGAGCCTCTGTTATAGATGAGAAGAACTGAGTAATTTATGAGGGAGAATCCCAGTAGAAAAATGTGAAACCATCATTGATGCTTTTGTTTTCCAATTTTCCTATCATCACTTAGCTAGTCATTATATATAAGTTCCGTTTAGCAGTGTTAAGACTGACTTCAAAGGAAACTTGAAAGTTTATAAATTGTTACTAAGAGAAACTAGAACTAATCAAATTTCTGTCAGATTAAGATAAGGAGTACACGCCAGAAGCTGCGTGGAGAGTAGCAAGAACTCTTGGACTCTAGAGTTCTGTGAACCTGGACTCCCATCCTAGCTCCCCCATTACTGGGCAACTTTAAACACGCACCTTTGTTTAAAGGAGGGACCTGTTTTGCAGAGGGATAAAGGTATGGTTACTATCCCATAGTCTGACCGCATAGCACAAAGTTACTCTTATGTTATCCTCTTAAGAGAGGCCTATTGGAAATACTTAATAGTCACATCGACCATTGAAGGAGAATCTGCCAATATACATGGAACTTGGGCCATATAATTTCTAAGTGGCACCCCTTTGAGGGAAGGGCAGGTTTTGCAGATGGGATGTTAAGGTGTCTCTTTGACCCTGAGACACCTTGCTTAGAAAATGGGTAGATTTCTGATTTTATAAAAGTTTTTAATGAGGAGTAAATGAGAAAATTTGGTGCGCACCATGTATCAGGTACCAATATATGGAAGTTTTTACAGTAGCCCCTCCCCCCCCATCCACAGGCGATTCGTTCCAAGACCCCTGTGGATGCCTGAAACCACAGATAGTTCTAAACCCTCTATGTATTATGTTTTTCCGCATACATATGTACCTGAGATAAAGCTGAATTTATAAAATAGGCACAGTAAGAGATTAACAACAACACTCAATACGAAAACAGAATAATTATAACAATATACTGTTATAAAAATTATGTGAATGTGGTCTCTCAAAGTATCTGGAATTTTTCATTTAATATTCTCGGACTGTGCTTGACCACGGGTAACTGAAACCATGGAAAGTGAAGCCACAGATAAGGGGGGACTACTGGACCTGTGTATCAATATTATCTGCGTGTAGAACTGATCATTTTGGTTTAAAACGAGCTAAAAGACGCATACCTAAAGTTGACTCTGCCCTCTTTTTCAACCTCCTTTTGTATTTTTTAGTGAGCGGCTTTTTCTGAATTGCCATTAGCTTAAAGGCACTTTTGACGGAGCACAGCCATATAGGACTGGTGACTTCATAAGCTCCTTGCAAGTGATTAGGGGCGGGGCCGTTGTGGGAGCTCAGAGACCGGCGCGTGATGATTGAAGAGCGGTACCCTTGGCCTAGTCAAATCCCACTTGGAATCCGGGCACATGTGTTTCCGTTTAACACCATGCTCGGCAGGCTCACGGGCCGGGTTTGTGACCATCAGGCATTTGTTGTTGATATGTGAGGTCACCACAGTAGGGGTGTTTGTCAACCAAATTAAACTTCCTCCTAATGATCCAAAATAATTGATTCCGAAGGTTCTTAAGTGCTCCATGGCAGTGTGTAGTCAGGATGAAATTCAGCGTTTTCCACACAAATTATTGCCTGTTTTTGTTTTAGGGTTGTTTTTTTGTTTGTGGTTTACTTTTGTTGGGGAAAAATGTGGACGGACCATGGGCTTTGGGGGCAGGCAGTACGCCTGAGTTTGAATCCCTGCTCTACCACTTGTCTATGTGTAACTTGGGCAAGTTACTGAGCTTCTCTATGAGAGAGAGAGAGGGAGAGAGAGGGAGAGAGGGAGAGGAGTGCATGCGTGTGTGTGCACATGCACGCGTGTCTTAATACCTCCATCTGCAAAACGGGAGTACCTGCCTTAACATGGTGACAATTAGAAACAATATGACCTAAGTTCCATGCACATTAGTAGATCCTCACTCAACGGTAGATATTAGGAAAGTATTTCCAATAGGTATCTCTGAAGAAGGTGCTTAATAATAATTTTGTACAAAGTGGTCAAAGTCTGATGTAGTAACCATACCTTTTTTTCCTGCTAAACTGATTTCTCCATAAACTGCTCTCTACTGAATGTAAGCATCCATAGAGAAAAGTGTGACTAAAATTGAAGTCTGTAAACCTCTCCTTACATATTGTTTGATTCTCAGCTGATTTCAAAATTAATTTAAAATTGAATATTTAAGATACACACCACTTAGGCTACAAAAGGAGTGGGGTTTTTTCTTTGCCCATTTAATTCAGACATTACGACCTAAGCTCAGGCCTTTGCAGGTACAGAATCAAAGGCATTGACTCAGGGCTTTCCTCACATGTGATCCATAGTGGCACTAAAGTTTTCTCTTGTGGTTGGAAGTTATCAACATTCCACAGAGTGGTTTGTGTGTCTTCCCTAAAATCCTTCCATATAAACCCAAATATCTGACAGAAAAAACCTAAAAGCTTCAGACTGAGGCTGCTGGACTCCTGGACATGTCTTTCACCAAATAGAATACATTAAACCTTGGCATCAATTGTTTTGAAAGATGCAGTAATAATAAATTTATATCCTGCCTCTTTAGCATTTTATTGCAACTATTTGATACTGGCCGAATGGGTTAAATTATGAAGCTTGATAAGTACATATGCACATTACCCATCCTTAGCTTTAGAAGAAACAAAAAGGAAGAAAAAGATAGCTATGATGTTGGAAGTCATCCCAATTTTTAAAAATAAGAGAATTTGGACATTTTGGCATATGGGCTTTTTTAAATGAAATTTCATGGAACTGAAAACAGTCAATTTTAGGTTTCCAAAAATTGTTTTGATTTTCATTGGTATAAATTTGCTGCACATGGTTTTAGGGAAGTTCTGAGAGATGCATTTGGGACTTCGGGGTTGATTTTTTTTTTTTTGAGATTTGTGATTTATTTTTAAGAGGTATTTCTTTTCCTAACTCGAAGTATAAATCAGAGGAGACAGAGCTCCATTTCTAGGACAGTTTTTGGTAATGACATTGTTAAGCATTGCCAAACAACTGGACCTGGGGCTGAATTATTGAACATCATCTCAGCACCGTTCGGACACAGCACAGCAGATTCCTCCGCCGTCATCTCCCAGCCAGAATCCCGAGGCCAAGTGAGCTGGGCCATTCCATTAGCAGCAGCTGCTGGTGATAAGCAGCATGAGAGTCACCTGTGTAGGGTCAGGCTTATTGCACATCAAGGTCCAGCAGTGTCCGGAAGGGAGGGAAGATGCCCAGGAGGGGGCTCCAGGCCACCTGCTGTGAGAGGATCAAAGGGTTGAAAGGTCAGAGGGCGCAGCTCCCTTAACCATATCTGTCTGGGCAATAGCTATTTCAGATTGTAAATCTTGGTGATTTCATTAAGTCCCCTGGCTGCTACTGGGGCATTGAAATAATAAAATTTTATATCTGTTGCCTTTCCTGCCTCTGGCAGCCAGGCTGAGACATTCTCTGCAAAATGGGGCGTCTTTATGAAAACCGTTCCTGCACTGACGCAGAGATATCCTAATGAAGCTTCAGACTGGGAAATTGGGGTTCCCAGGACCCCATCCTCTGAAATAGTTTTTTTTTTTGGTTTATATTTTAAAGGAAAGAAAATCACTGAAACTAGTTCACAGTGTTTGGGATTTAGGTAGCACCTCTCTATTGCAAAGCAGGTCACCAAAAGTGACCCATTGCTAAACGCTTCATCTTACACACAGGGGGACAGGTGTGCTTCCCCAGTGCTGCTGCTCATGAAATAACCCGTGTTCTCATGACTCCAGGAGCCTGTCTTGTGGGCAGCCCCAAGCAACCATACAGACATTACTTACTCCCCACTCAGCAGACCTTTCGGGCGTTTTTAGAGGCACGTCTCCTGAATATGATTTTCCGAATATTTTTCCTGGATCTTAAAGTTGTTATGAACCTTTAGGGCTCCTTGGCTCTTGGGCAAGACAAATCACAGTAATGGCTACCTCTTTACTGCCCATATGTTTAAGACCTCCTGTAGTTTGTTTGAAAAGTTAAGAGATTTTCACAGTGAAGGTGCCATTTCTGAAATTTAAAGTGTTCCTTTGCACCGGGAGATAAGTTCACTCTGATTAAGTCCGTAATTCTCACTAAGCCATGTTTATGGGGGCAATAAACAATGTTTCAGTGTGCTTGTTAAATTGGGTTTCCAACCTCTCCACTCTTTAAAAATTGACATTTCAAATAAAAGGCAGGTGGAGATGGGAGTCCGGGTTTTCTGTGCTCAGTGATGAATGAATGATGGCAAGTGGCAGTTATGTGGGAGGATTGAGGCCCTGTTTTATGAGAGGGTAACCCCAAACCATTTTGGGACTAGGGAACCAACATCTCCTCATACCTCCAGTGAAACTCTTAAATTCAAGCTTCATCGTTTCAAATTAGACGGATGCTATTTTTGAAATACTGCCAGATGTATTACACTCACTATTAAATTCTCACAAGTCTGTGCTCGCGTTGTACAGATGGTGAAATCTGGACACAGAGAAGTTAAGTAACTTGTCCAAAGTCACACAGCTAGTAATGACCAGGACTAGAATTCAAACCCAATTATGTTGTCATGTGAAGTGTTTTAATGTGTACAAAACAAAAACATGACACTAGCCCTGCTTTTAGGGTCTTTTTGCTATTATGTATCTAGCCTCTGACAAGCCTACCCATGAAGGTCATAAGAGAAATCTGTGACCTGGTCGGTGTTCCTCAGCATTTGCTGAGCCAGGAAGGGAGAGGGGCCAAGGGCCCAGGCTTTGGGGCCCGGGCCCCAAAGCTGAAATCCTAGCTCTGTTATTACTATGGGACCTGGGGCAACAGCTTCAGTTTTCTCTTCTGTAAAGTGGGAATAATAATACCTATCCCATGAGGTTGCTTTGAGGACAGATGAAATAATATATTTTAAAATACCCTATTTAAAAAGTCTGCAGTACTTTATAGATGACAATGGTAAGCATTAGTGCAGTATATGTGCATATAGTGAGGTTAAAACAGTTACTTTAAGTGACAGGTAATCATAAAACAATTAGAAACATCACTAAACAAGTTTTAATTGTGGGCCCAAGTGTATGTTGCCCGCTGTACTTGAGTGAGGGCCAGAGAAGGCAGCTTGCCGTGGGAGCGGCAGTGAGGAAGGCTTTATAGAAGAGCAGGGCCTGCGGGATGGAGATAACCACGGTGCTTTGTGCCTGGGCCGCCTTCCCACCTCACCGAGTGGCCTGCCGCCTCATCCCTCTGTTGTGCTCTGCAGCGGTGATGAAAGGTGTCACACCTTCCTCATCCTCTTTACACGTGAGGAAACGGCGTCTCCAGCAGTGAGGCGGGTGTCTCAGTGTGTAGCCAAGTACCAGCCGAGTCAGAGGCATCCATGGGCTGGTCCTCCACGCGGAGGGCGGGGACGGACTGGATGGTGGGGCTTTGCTGGGTGGACTTGTGGTGAGCCCCCAGGAGAACTGGCAGCAACCAGCTCTCAGAAGAGACCAGCTGGCACACCCTGGGCTTCTGCCTTATGGCTGGCCCTCCGTGAAACACGTCACTACAGTAACCTTCTCAACAATTCTGAAAGCTAGGATCCTGAGCCCCATCTCAGAGAAGGAAACTGATGCTCAGGGAGGTGACGTGCCTTGTCCGAAGCTACCCAGCGAGTGAGTGAGTGAGCCAGGGCACTAACTTTGGGGACTTCCTGATCCTGAGCCCAGGACCAGGCAGGCGAGGGAACCTGACCGGCTGCATGTGAAGGGAGGCGTTCCGCCAGAGTGGGGCCTTGCCTACTGCACAGGACTGAGCCTTTTCTTAGGTTGATTGGTTCTGACTTAACCCACCACTCCCTATCCATGCCCGCCCACAAGTAGGCAGGGAACCTCTTGAGTTTAGGGATTATGTTGTAGTCATCTGTCTGTCCTTACAACCTCGCATAAAGTTGACATGAATGACTGACTGATGCATGACTGACCAAAGGAGTGAATGAATGGGTGAATGTATGAATGAATGAATGAATGCATTCCAGTGGGTGGATGGTCAGGAAAGGAGAAACGGCCCCTTTGCTGACCTGCGTAGGAAACTTCTGGATTTGTTAATGAGAGTCAGTGCTTATTACCTTGTGAGGAACGGGTTCGGCCTGACCTGTGAGGTGCTTACAGCACTTCCCTCCCCGGCCAAACTTCTGTTTCTGGTTAAAGCACACTGGGAAATTCCAGCAGTGTTTTCAGGGGTCCTCTGAACTGTCGGGCTTAGATTTTTAATTTTGTGGAGCAGGAAGGAGCAAATCAGTGACTCCTGGCTCCAAAGAAAACCACTACGTTTATCAACTGCTTGGCAGCTCGGTGACCTCCGGGGCCTGAGGAAGGGGAGGGAAGTGTCACTCTCCCCTCCGTGTAGATCGAGATTGCAGGAGGGAACACAGAGCTTAGAATCCTGAGTATTTGCCTTTCCTCTCTCTGTCCTTTCCACTGTCCCGCTCATTTCTCTTTCCTTTCCTCCCTGGAGGCCACCATGCTGTTTTTTGTTATGTACTCATATATGTGCGCATGCGTTGGAGCACATTTGATATGTGCTGGTTAATGGAAAGAACGGTGGCTCCGGAACCGGATTCAAATCCTTTCTCTGACACACACCAACTGTAAGAAGTTGGGCAAACCATTTAATCTCATCAGCCTCGGTTTTCTCATCCATCGGATGGGTCTGATGTTCTGTAGGAAACCCTCTCCCCTGGAATTTTAATGAGGCCTGGGCCAACCACCGAGCTACTTAAGGGCTCTATTCTTCTGGTGCACGCTGAACAAACATCTACTGCGGTACAGTTACTCAGTCTGTTGATGGAAACAACATGTCAGAGCAATTAATGCCATGAGTCAGGTCATACAAAGGTGTTGGTGTTCAGCTGGTTCGGTGTTTAGCTCCACAGCCTCTAAGCCAGAGGACTCGGGACAAGCTCTTTCACCTGCCTGACCCTCAGTTTCCTTGTCTCTCCACAGGGGTCGTGGGGCCTACTTCAGTGTACATATGGAGGGTGGGGCCGTGGGAGGAGCGTGTCAGCTGCAGCTCTTCTTCTGTTGTGAGAGCCAGTACGAGCGAGGATGGCGCCATTTGGAGCACAGCTCCTGGCCTGTGTGAGGGCCCCTGGAAAGTCAGCTGTGGTTCGGTCCATCCCATAACCAGGAGTGTAGTTAGCCTAAGAGGTTAACATGAACCTAGTGTGAAGCCCGGCAACAGTCGGCCGGTTAGGATCAAGTTTGGATTAACAAACTATGAAGATGTAATTTTTGGTTTAGTTTTAACCACATCTACCTGTCAAAATTGGAAAAAGTCTGCTGAGAAGTCAAACTTAAGGGAGACGTAAAGTATAATGTCAGGAGCCGTATCAGTTGTCCCTTTTTCATAGCGGGGTGCACACTGGACCTTCTTTGTGTCTAAGCGAAGCATTTTGTGGGTGTGATGGTGCTGATTCAAGAGGATGCTGCGTCCTCTTGAAGCAAAGTGTCCTTGTAGGAAGTCGGTCGGGACCCGTCCCCTTTGCTTGGTGGCCTAGTTGCTGGTCTCAGAGGTGCTGTCTCAGGTGCTGGCTTGGCCACCAGAGAAGAGACAGTGCTTGTAGGCCTCGGGGGTCACTCCAGGGAGAGGGTGTGTCTGTGGTCAAGGCCAGCGCCCTGGGCACCTGGGAACATGGCCACATAGGTACAAAAGAAACACTTCTGTTTTTTCTTTTTACTTAATCCTCTCGCAATTTTATGTAGCATTTGGTTGTAGCCCCATTTTTATTGATAGAGAAACTGAGGCTCTACCAGGTTTAAATAACCTGCCCTGGGTCCTGTGAGTAGAAATTGAAGAAGATAAAACCCAAAGCTTAGTTGATCTGAGTCACGCCCCTACTGCTGTCCAAAAGCAAAAAATAAAATCCAAAGCCCAGTCAATCTGAGTCACGCCCCCACTGCTGTCCAAAAGCAAAAAATAAAATCCAAAGCCCAGTCGATCTGAGTCATGCCCCTACTGCTGTCCCAAAACTAAGCATGCTGACTCCAGATGGCAGGTGTCGCTCGGAAGGTGCCGAGAATGGTGCCGCTTTGCCCTTCCCTGGGGAGGGGACAGGGCAGGTTGGAGAAGCGACATGTGTCCTGGAGGTGTCTACCTTTGCAAAGAAATGTTCTCACAGTGAAAATATTCTAGATTGAATCCATTTTATCAGTAGGATTATTGCTATATTGTTTTTCATGGTAATAATTGTTAATACCCAATTGTTATATACCAGACTCTATCCTAAGTACATACATATATCATCTAATCACCATATCAGTCTGATGAAGTTTGTACCACTTACTTTGGCAAACATTTTACTGAAGTACAAGGTTTATAGGGAGACACACTCATTCTAAGTGTACAGCAAGGGGGGTGTTTACAAGGCAGGCACACCCGTGTAACTACCACCAGATCAAGAAACAAAATATCGCCACCTCCAAGAAGCCCCTCGGGCCCCCTGTAGCCACTCTTCCTCTGACCCAAGGGTACCCATTATCCTGGGTGTCAGTACTGTTTTCATCTCATTATACGGATGAGGAAACTGAGGCACAGGGAAGTTAAAGGGTTTGTGGAAGGCAGCACCGTTGTAACTGGCAGAGCTGGGACTGAGACGCTGGCAGCCTGGTGCGTGTCCCCAGGACATAGCCAGGAGGAGAACGCTAGTTGGTGGCAGTTTCAAGTAACCTTTGGTCTGAAATCAGGGGTTTACATTCTTACAGGTTTTGGGACTTGAATCCATTTCATTGATGTAACTTTGAAATTGCAAGGATAGAAACGCTCCTTTATAGCCCCCATTTTTTGCTCACCTACCACAGTCAGGTGCTGTGTTAAAGCTGTTACCCATATTATCTCACTTAACCCTCACAACACAACTGGGCAGTAGGTAGCACTGGCCTCATTTTATAGGTAAGAAAGCTGAGGCTCAGAAGTAAAGAACTTGCCGGAGGTTACCCAGTAGCAGAGGCAAGGCTTGAATCTGGCTGTCTCATTCCAGAACCCATGGTCATCGTAGCCACCATATTACCTCCTGTTTTACCTTCTGTGTCAACTGTGAATTGATTCTACACTAATGAATCATGATCATTTTACCTGATTGTTATCCTTATCATAACTGTTATTCCCACCACACTTCTTGAGCAGCTCCAACCTGCTTCCGTTGGGCTGACATTGACATCTGCTGCCAGGCCTGCCTCCCAGTCGAGTGGATTTAGCCACAGTGTTTGATTCGTTTTCTAATTAGTGAGCATTCGCCCTGTGCCAGGCATGGCGGTGGGCACTGGAGATGGAGAGACCAGTGGCCCGTCTCTGCCCTGATGATGGTCCTGGTGGAAGGGCAACAGAAAAGACTGACTGTGTGCTGGCTCATTTACTCCATGCGCGCCCCCTCACTGACCCACAGCCTCCATCCTAGACAGCGAGCCCAGCACTCAGCCGAGGGTACAAGGTCAAGCTGGACCCCTCCCTGCTCCAGGTAGAGGGCCAGCTTTGCTCCTCCACCTCCAGCTGTCGGCTCCCTCAGCCAGGGGGCGCCACATGCTCCTGACCACTCTGGCTCCCCAGGATTATGTGGCAAAATGGCTCTAAGTCCTACCTTTTGTCACTAGCTGCCCAATCCTTTCCCTGGGCGGGCAGGATCACCCCCTGGCTGGGTGGCTGGCTGGTGTGGTTTGAACAAGTGTAGCTGATATTTTATGTATTAGTGGGGGAACCCACAGTTTTTATACAGCCAGCTTTAGAAAGTAAGGCTCAATAAAGCCTTCTCAGCTACGGTAGAGTGATTCTCAAATGGACCCCATTTTTGTGTAGGGAAGTATATCAGAATCTCTAGGGGCAATGGATTTTTATGTTTTATCCTAAGAGGGCAAAAGTGAAAAACAAAGTTAAAAAAAAAAAAGTCCGGGGCTAGACAAAAACGGAAGGAGGCAGGGAGCCAAACACAGCTGGAAGTCAGGATGTACGTTGGGAAAAATTAGCCTGTCGTGTAGCATTCATTCACCATCATTCATGCATTGTTATTTTTTACAGTCTATTGTGATTTTATTCTATGTTCTGGACATAGTACTGATGTGTTTCTCAACTTCATTGAGGTGTAATTTATGTACAGCAAACCATCCACTTACAGTGTATGACTCAATGAAATTTGACAGTTTTATACATTCACGAAACCGCCACCTCCACAATAAAGATACAGAGTAGTCCATCACTCTCAAAAGGGCGTTCCTTTTTATTTAACAAATGCTTATCTTGAGCTGCTCATGTGCCAGGCACCACTCTGAGTACTTTAAAGATGTTAACCCATTTCATCCCCATAACAAGCCTGGGAGGTAGGCACTGTTATCACCCCCAGTTTACTGAGGAGGAAACTGAGGCACAGAGGGATTAAATGAAATGCCCAAGTTTACACAGCTGGTGAGAGGTGGGTTAGAACTCAGACAGACTGGCTTCCGGATCCTGTATTCTTTACATGTATGCTGTCCTGTGTCTCATTCATCCATCCATCCATCCATCCATCCATCCATCCATCCAGGAATTGCCTGCTTTGGGGTACAAGCCAAGATACAGAGATCTGTCTGGTGACCCCAAGAAGCCCACAGACTACGGGAGGAATTGAATAGCTGAATAGATAACTAGAGTGACTTCTTACTGTGGTTGCAGGAATAACCTCAGGGAAGCACAGGGAAAGGCAAACTTCCTGCTACCTCAGGCTCTCTGGAGTGAGGTTAGCCAGGCTCGGCTGAGCTCTCAGGAGCCTTCGAAGGAGAGGGGACAGACAGGCAAGAGAGCCACTGTTGGGTGAATGCCTATTACAGATGAATCATGTAAAATCCTTTACATATACTCACTTACCTTATCCTCACAACTCTGCGAGGTGGGTCTTGTCATGATGCCCATTTACAGACAAAACCTGGGGGATTTAGTATGTTGAGTGAATTGCCTCGGGCATCCCACGAGGTAGGGGTCAATGCAGAGGTGAGGTGCTATGAGATCCCATATCCTCTTGGCTGTCCCTGACCACCTCCCCCTACTATGATTTTTCCCTTTCCTGTCCTGAAAGGTAGGGGTCAGGCTAAGTCTGTCTGTGACAAAGCATAAAGGGAAAGACATTCTTGATTAACAATATTTATGGGAAGATGCCATTTTTGTGTATTTCTCTGTGCAAGAAATGCCATTTGGAAAGTCAGTGTGCATGTCAGTATTTTTTTTGTTTTCCGTTCTGAGAAAAAGCCTATGGAGTCTGGTGAGGGACGGTTTGCAGCTGGCAGGAGCTTTGGCATATGTTGTAACTAAAAAGAGAGGGAATGTGTTGGTGGGACAAGCTACCGGAGAGCCGTCTCGGTGTGCTGTGGGACTAGTAAGTGTTTTAATTGGGTAGGCTTTTTGGAGGACTATTTTGACATCTGCTCGTGTCTTTGCTGATTTTTCTTCACTTGGAGTAGGAAACACAAGCTGTGGGTAAAACGACTTTAAAATAATTGGAAGTAAAGCTATCTTTCTCAAAGTCGAATTTGAGAGGGACACTTTTTTAAGAAGTAAATTCCACTTCTAGGAATCCATCCTGCAGCACGGCGATTTGTGCAGGCAGTTTTCACGACGTTACTAACATGTAATCGTTTCTTAACAACTTGAAATAACAGTCGACAAAAGGGGCTTGGTTGAGTTTTGTTTCCGTGAAGTGAAACATTTTGTAACAATTAGTAATGGTCTTTACAGAGCTTTTAATGAAGTGGAGCATTGCTTCTATGGTAATAAATGAGAAAATCAGAAAGAAACATGTTAAGAATTGTTTCAGCGGTGCTTTTAAAAGTAGGGGTTGGAGCGGAGGGATGTGGAAGGAAACAGCAAAGCATTCTCTCCAAATGGAGGGGTGAGGGCAGCCTCGGCCTTGAACTTCTCTGTCTTCCCCGTTTTTTTACAGTGGGCGTATGTAGTTATGATGCAAAAGGCAAGAGACAGCCGGTCCTGAGAGTGTTAGTGTAACGGCACGCCTACCTGGGGACTTGTTCTGAAGTCCAGCATTGGTTTGGGGGACATCTTCAGAAAGAGTGAGGCTTTCGAGTCACACTGGGTTCAGAGGTCAGCTCTGCCACGCACTGGCTGTGTGATTTGGGGCCGTGTTTTTTACCTCTCTGAGCTTCATTTCCTCATCCTCACTATGGAGATGATAGTATCTCTCTCCTAACATGGACGGGATTGAAGGACCTGGTACCCAGTAACTGTCCCGTTTCCTTCTCCACCAGCACCTCCCACCTCCACCCCCAGTGTGAGGGTTTTTTAGTGGGTTTTTGTTTTTGTTGTTGCCTTTTTCATTGGCTTGTTTGCTTGAGCCCTTCAGGGATAAGACCATCTGGCCGAGCTGGCCTCTGATTCTTTCCCTGGGAACACTGAGCCTCAGGAAGGCCCTTGAGTCCCCGCCAGCCCCTTTGGAGTCGGCCTCGCCACCGGGAGGGCGGCATTGTCCTGTAAGAGGAAACTGTGCCGACCCAGCTCCCGCCTGGAGCCTGGGGCCTGGGGCCTGGGCATTTTGGTTACTAAGGGGACCCTGGCCTGCTGAGTCTGAGAAGAGGGCCAGGTTTTCTCCTCTCCTTCAGCCTGCGCCATTGTTGAAAAAGTAAACACTCCACACAGCTTAACCGGCAAGTCCTCCAGTCAGGAGTGGGAAGAAATCAAAAGCCTGTTCCAGCCTAGCCGTGGAGAGCCCACAAGGGCCGGTCTGTGCTGCTGGGGCCCCACTGGGAACACAACCAGGTCTGGTCCAGAACCGCCATCGCACCCGCTGGGCCTTTTCAGCCCCTGAGGCCTCTCTCCAGGGGCCGGACTCCCAACCCACTTCTGTCTGCAGATTTTGGAAAGTCACATGAGGCAGAATAGGTGATTCTGGGGTACAGCAGCCTTCAGTCAGCTTGGTCCTCGAGGCCCCTGCTGAGCTGTGGCTGAGCCCCTCAGGGTACCTTCTCTGATTCTGTTTCTGACGCGAGAGCCCGGCAGGTAGTTTCCAGAACGGGCCAGCGGATTCTCGCCACTACAGCTGTCAGACTGGCCATGGCTGGTGCATGTATCATAAGCGTAGCAGCTACTGTTTCTCAGTCCTGCTCTGTGCCCAGCACTGTGCACATATCACCGCTATCCCCCACAGCAGCCCAAGTGGAGCAGGGAGGGAGGGCAGTTATTCTCTTGATTCAGTCGATGAAGACGCCCCAGAGTAGCCACATAACCTTGGGGAAGCCGCTTCGCCTCTCTGAGCCTCAGTCTCTCATCTCTGAAATGGGAATGGCGATACTCACCTGTAGCTACCTTGCTGAAAATGAAAGAATCTGTGGGAATGTGCTGTGTGAGCTCTGAAGTGGGACCTCAGTAAAAATGATTGTCATTGACGCTTTTTTGTACCTTCCTGCTGGCATACTGCCAGGTATGTAACCTGGTGATGGCGAAGAGAGGCAGCTGAGGGGCCCTGGGCAGCTCACCACGAGCCTTAATGTTCTCATTTGTACCCATGGGGGTTGTGCTTTGTGAAACACTAGTGATGTGTGTTATTATCTACGCTGTTCACCGATAGCATTTTACCCCGTCAGTAAGGCAGTCAGTTAATATGGGTTTGGAGGGAGAATAAACTTCTGAGGAGGCACTTCCTCTGTGGGCACTTAGTAAAAGTTTACAAATTGACAGGTTTGTGGACGAGCCCCAGGGCCTAAAGAAGTCAATAGCAGAAGAAGCCTGAGGCTCCTGGTCTTGTTAAGTGGAGGGGTCCCAAGATTCTGTCCTCTGCGAGTGTTACTCCAACCCTAGGAAGCTCCTGACAGCATCTGGAAATGTTTACTTAGGTACCAAGTTGTGTCCTAGAGGCTGGGGTGTGAGACAACAAACGTGGACCAGGAGGCATCAGCACTTGCCAAGTGCCAGTCATTTGTCAGTGCTGGTTATTATGCAGTGGTGAGCTCCACAGGAGAGGCCCTGAAGGGGCCTACACCCCAGCAGGGGAGGCAGGCAGGCAGTCACAGGGGTGCTGGGGCTCAGAGTGACACGGGCTGTGTGGAGTGCAGGCTTGCTGAGGGTGTCTGGTGATGAGGGGGATGAGGGTGCTGTGCAGAGAGCATGGGACATGCGGACAGGTGGCCAGTGTGTGTTACCTCCACCCCCTACCTCATTTTCTCGTTACTTATGAGGGTAATAACATGCACTTGGCAGGACTTGATAAGAGCTGAATGACAGAAAGTGAGTAAAGCGTAGCTGAAGCACCAGTAGGCTCCTAGTACATTGTAATTATTGTCCATTTCCAAGGCATTCTTGAATTCAGTGTTAGCAGCCATCGCGATGTCCAGCCCCGTCACTAGCACACAACGCGTGCTCTCAGGTGAATTAGGAAATGGCGTCTCCTCGCTCCTGCCACCACCACTCCCCACTGATGCCCCTTGACAGACACATGGGTTGGCAGTTTTCAGTCCCAGCTTGGCTGGCTGGGCATCCTTGGGTAGTACACACTTCCACAGTCACATGCGGTAGCTCCAAAGTGTGGCTAATGATGAAATTGATCCCTTATGTATAGGGTGACCGAATGTCCCATTTTATGCTTTCTGCCCTGGCATAATATGCTCTCTTTACATCCATAGTGTCCCACTTTGGACAAACTATAAGATCTTTCTACTTAACCAGTGCGCAATGAAATAAAGACAATAGTTCTGAAATTCTAGACTTTAAAGAAATGAACTTAGATCTATGATGTGGTAAGAGAATTGAATGAGATTGGGAGTGGTGGGAAGGCAGGAGAAAAATGGAGATAGATTCTAGCAGTGGGTAAATAGTGTGATTAAACATTGAAAACTCAGGCTACCCACGATCTTGTACTTCTACAGACTGTGGAGAGCTGCTTCCACACGGCGGGCTCTTGTTTTTCCCAGATCGTACCGTTATCCCTTCCTCCCCCCCCCCCCCAAACATGAACACCCAGTCGCCCTTTCCCCGGACCAGCAGAATCATGGCTTATCGCCACAGCTTCTGAGCCATGATGTACCCGCTGGATTTCTGTGGAAAATAGAACCAAGTTGAAAGCAGCATGGCCTTCCAACTTAATGTTTAAGAGAAACGTTAACCCTAGGCCGTACACCGTATTCCATACCCAAGAATGACAAGAGCCAAACGAGAGGTGGGCAAGTCGCCTTCCGTAAGCGAGAGGGGTGGAGCAAGCGCTGACGTCATGACCGCCTCGCTGTATATCAGAATTCTTGGGGCCAGAGCTGTAGATTTCAGCTTCTACTTCAAAAATTTGGAAAATATTGGGACAGAATAACACTGCAGTGTAAAGACGTCTCTTCCTAGCTGTGTGACCTGGGTTACGTTAACTTAATTTCTGTGAAACCTTTCCACTCCTGGGGCGTGGGGGTGACCATACAAGCTCTCAGAGTTTTTTTGTGACAGTTAAATAGCCTCACAAATGTGAACCACCTAGCAGTGGGCCTGCCCCAGAGTAAGCCTTTGTCAGCTGTCCTTTTTTTCCCTTATTCCCTTCCCCAGAGAAGGCCAGGGGGAATATCGTGTCTCATGGTGCTTCAATGACTTTCTGTTCTGGACTCTTTTTGATTTGCAGAAAGTCAGAAACATGGCCCTGGATGATGTCGTGATCCTGAATGTAGACACCAACACCCTGGAAACGCCCTTTGACGACCTCCAGAGCCTCCCAAATGACGTGGTGGGTAATGAGATGAGCCCTTGGGGTTCTGAGTCCCGGGAATACGTGCGGTGGAATGAATGTGATGTACCCCGTTGGGGCCGGGAAAGGGAGGATGGCTATGGCTTTCCCAGGGCCTAAGATGGACGCTTGGTTTCTCTGTTCTCGGGAACCATTGTCCCAGTGAAGAAAGTTGGGAGGTGGTTGGTTCACTTTTGAAGCCTTGTTTTGCTCTCAGAACTTTGATCTGGAAAGTGCAAAGCAATGCCAGTGTCTCCACAGCGCCCCTTTCTGCGGCAGCCATCCCTCCCCAGCACAGTGTCCCCAGAGGTGGGCGGGAGGGCATTCAGCGTGAACGATTTGGGGCACTTCAGACCTACATTTTTTTTCCTGGACCATTCTCAAACAGCCATTTTCTCACATAAGGAGGGTATCTCCTGACAGTGCTCTGAAGGTGGCTTCATGTCCCCTAAATCTTTCTTTGTGACCTCAGGTCTACACAGAATGTTGACTATTTAGCATTTAGCAAAAAGGTATTGGCTGCTACATTTTCCTGGCCAACACATGACCTCATACTTGTCTCGTGAGGCTACTCAGAGCTGCCTCGTGGTGGCTGTTTGAAGCAGACCCAGTGTCCCCCATTGTCCCCATGAATAGGGAGGATTGGGCTCCCTGGGAAACACGGCTTCGATGTTTCTGGTTTGACCTCTCTGGCTCTACCTGCGAGAAGATCTGTAGAATTCTCCTGACTTCCGGACTAAAGGAGTGTGCTGCTGAGGTGGGCTGGGTTTGTGTCGCTGGGTTTGTGTTGTGGCAGTGGGCACTGCCAGGAGTCCCGGTGGCACCGTGGGGTTGGCCCTCTGGAAGAGATTGCTGTTTGCTGGTGAGTGGCTTGCAACAAGGTCTCATACTCCTCTGTGTGTAACTCATGGTGAGATTCTGAGGATGTCATTTGTGCTCTGTAAAGATGTTCCATTTGTAGCATAAACAATGGCTACCATTCATTGACTTCCTATGTGCTGAGCATTGTACTAAGCACTTATCACTGACCTCCCATTTCCTCCTCACACCACTCGACGGAAGGTATTTTTCTTACCCCCAGAGCTAGAAAAGAGGGGAGCCAAGAAGTGAACCCAACTCTGTCACTCCACAGAGCCACCTGGCCCACTGCCTCTCTGGGTGCCATCTGCACTCATGTTCGCATTCAGTTCGCCTCAGAGCCCTATGGAGGAGGCTCTGTCCTTTTCCCAGGGAGGAACGGACCGCAGAGCGCATGTGCCAAGCCACAGACCATACGACCATACAGCCAGCTGAGGCAGAGCTGAGCTTGGAACCCCAGCCTGGGCAACACCAAAGCCTGTGCTGCCTCGCCTCCATGTCCACTGATGCCCACTCTGAGGCAGAGAGAGGTCAGAGGCTCACTTTTCAGCGTGTCACAACAGGGTATGCCGTCTGTAGCTTAGGGCCTCCGGACCATAATTTCAGTTCTTTTGGTCCAAGGAATGCTACCCTAGTTCCCTTTCAGTGGAAAAGCTCTCCTTTTAAGCCACAGGTAGCTTAGGTATGGACCTTGTAACTGCTAAGTGAATGTGGTACGTGAGCCTGAGACATATCACGTGCAAGAAATGGCCAGGGGCCTGGGGCAGCCCAGGATGCGTGGCTAGGGCTCAGAAACCGTGGAGTAGGCTGACTGGTCCCCTCGGCAGTGCTCTGCCCCCATGCTGGGCATGGAGCTGCAGAAATGATGCAGATCTAGCCCTCTCCTTCAAAGGGCACATCCCAGTAGGAGAAACAGATGGTAAATTACATATATATCACAGTATACCAAAATAGGGGCCACAAAGGAAGTAGAAATCAGGCACAGAAGGGTCCAGGGGGACAAAATTTGGGGGAGGATAATGGAAGCTTCCTGAAGATGGCGCGTTCCAAGATGCCTTTGAAATGATTGATAAAGTGCCCTCAGAGAACTAAAGTCACTTGGGTATGTTATTTCTCTCTCTGAGCCTCAGCTTCCCATCTTTTATTTTTTTTGGGGGGGGGTGTTTTTCCAGGACCCATCAGCTCCAAGTCGAGTAGTTGTTTCAATCTAGTTGTGGAGGGCGCAGCTCAGCGGCCCATATGGGGATCGAACCGGCAACCTTGGTGTTGGGAGCATTGCGCTCTAACCACCTGAGCTAACTGGCCGCCCTGTCCACTTCCCATCTTGAAAAGAGGAGTATGGGACCTATTATTAGGATTGTTATGGCAAATAACTGAGACAGTAGCGTCCATCAGACGCTTAGCGTGGTGCTCACGTCGGCGTTCAGTAAATGGCACCTGTGTTTATTTTTAGTAAAATTGTTGCTAATAATTACAGCCAGGGTGAGAGGACCATTCGTTTCCTAACAGCCCTCAGCCTGCATGGAGAGGACCCCCCTGTTTCCAGACTGGCTTGTGGCAGAGTTGAGAATGTTCTGTAGCAGTGGTTTCCAGCGTGGGGCTGTAGACCCAGTAGGGACTCCATCGACAGTCCCGGGAGGGACTGTGGTCCATAGGTACTTGGACTGTGTTTCAATGGAATTCATGGGTTTGATTCTATAAGGCTGTGTGAGTGGTCGAGTCCTTGAGTTGCGTCCCTGCACTTAGTGTAGGACCAACTACCTGTAGAGTAGCAACATCAGCATAGCCACAGGTGACCTCCTAATCTGTCCTTTTGCCAAAGCTGCTTATTTACTGTGTCTGACAGATTCTGCTTCTTAAACATTCTCAAACTCTTCTCCATCCCTCCTAAACGCCACCTGGCCAAGCTCTCATTTCTCCCCTGCACTGTTTGTTACCAGCAGCCCCTGAACTGGCTCTTGGGACTCCAGCTCCTTCTTCCTCGTGCACCAGAGTCACCTTTTTACAACATAAATTTAACTGTATTTTTCTTCTACTTAAAACCATTCCATCAATAAGTATAATTTTTGAAAAAAGGTGTATAGATAAAAAATTCTTGCGTAACTTCCCAGTGCCTACAGATTAGAGGCAAATTCCTTTAGCTGGCTTTGGAATTAGAGAGACCTGTATTTAAACCTTGGCTTCTTCACTTACCAGCCATGTGATCCTGGGCAAAATTACTTAAGCTCTCTGAGCCTTAGTTTCCTCATAGGTTCTTGTGAGAACTAAATGTAATGTATATAATATATGTTAAACACGACCAATGAGCACAATAGAGTGTAGTTAATGGTGATGAATTATGGATGCAAATGATGACTAGCGTGGCAGTCAAGGCCCTCATTCACGATATGACCTTCCTGTTTTTTTCCCATAGCATTAGCTTTCTCGCCTCCCTGCTTCAAACCCTATGTTATAGGTGTCTGGAACTGTTAGTATTTCTCCCAAACTTACATGTTGTTTCATAACTTCATACTTTGCATACAGAGTTTCTTCTGTCCCGCACGCCCTGCCCCATCTGTCAATCTCTTACTCGTTTTTCAAGACTTAACTCTAAACGTTAGGCTCTGAAAACCTTCCCTGACCTCTCCAAGTAGATTTAACTATATCTTTTTCCTTATATTGCTTGTATACTTATACTTATCATCCAGCAGGGTAATTTATTACACATTTCTGGCTTTCCCCTTTAATTATGAGTTCTTTGGGGGCAGGAATCAAGTTTTATTCATCTTTGTTTCTCAGGGATCTAGCAGCCACTGAAGAGATAGATGGAAGGATGGAGGGGACATATGGATTGGGTTATTTTGGTAGATGAAATCTTGCAAAACATGGCATCCGTGCTGGAAATTTTATTAAAAGAGGCCTTTGTTCTGCTTCTAGCCATGATGGAATAATTGGAGCTAGATTTCTCCCCCCGACAATAATAACTGAAACTCAGGACAAATATGAAAACAACTGTTTCTCACATACTGGACAGCAGGCAGTGCAGGAGTACAGTCTGGGAGAGCAAGGAAGGCAACGAGGTGAGCCCTGTGATCCACCAGGCTTTCTGCCTTGAGGCATTTTCTGGACCCTGGGCGAGGAGCAGGACCCCCAGCAAAGCACAGCCATCTTGCTGAGTTGAGAGGTTAGAAAACTGAGTTTGAGGGCAAGGTGGTTTAAATTTGTGGGTCAGTATCAAACAGGAGGGAGCTACTCAGCAAACGAGCTCCAGAAACCTAACTTGGTCTTCTTGACTAATCTGCTGATCTGCCCACCTGGAGGATGGAGCTCACACAGGCTAGGAATCATTCAAGCTCTGCCTCGCCAGAATAAAGAGATCTTGTTGATCGTGCGGGACAGTCATCCAAGACCCCAGGAGGCCATCCCTTGGTAGTAGTCTAAATTAGCTCTAGAATCAAGATTATGATAGCCCTGCCCTAAAAATTTTAAATCAAGCCTTGAGGAGCTTAAGAGAGGGTTTTGGGGGTGCTGGTAATGTGTCCATTTTTTTTTATCTCAGTGCCAGTTAAGTGGGCAAGAATTCATGAAACTGAACACAAATGATATTTGTATTTTTATTATATGCATATTAAACTTCAATAAAAAGTTTTAAACAAAACTGTTGCTTAAGAAAAAAAAGCCTTGGAAGTATCAACCTGATATGTGAGAAATTCAACCTCCTGTCAAAATAAATTTCAACCCTCTTTAAAGAAGACAACAAAATCCAATACTCAACAACATAGCATTCACAGTAACCAGCATCCTGTCAAAAATGTACTAGACATGTTGAGAATCAGGAAAATGTAACCCATAACCAAGAGGAAAATTAGTCAGTAGAAACAAACTCAGAAATGACAGACGTGATGGAATTAGCAGACAAGGACTTTATGATAGACATTATAAAGATTATAAATATATTCATGCATTTAGAGGAAGACCTGAACTTAATGAGGAAAGAAACAAGATATAGAAAGAATGAAAGGGAACATCTAGAAGTGAAAGTATAATATCTGGATTGAAAACTTCACTGATAGGATTAAAAGGATAGTAGGCACCATAGCTTAAAAGATTATTGAACTTGAAGACACACCACTGAAAACTATCCAATATGAAGCAGAGAAAGGAAAAAGACTGGAAAAGGTTAAAAAACATAAATAACAGAAGCTACAGGACCCATAGCACAATATCAAGAGGACTAATAATATTCATGTAATTTTGAGTCCTAGAAGGAGAGCAAGGTGGGGAAAGACAAAAAACATATACATTTAAAGAGATTATAGCCAATTTATTTTTTAATTTTGATGAAAATGATTAACTCAGAGTTCCAAGAAGCTCAATAAACCTCAAGCATAATGGACCCAAACAAAGCCACACAAAGGCTACATCATGAAATTACTCAATACCAGTGATAAAAAGAAAAGCTTAAAATTAGTTAGGGAAAAATAGGCATTATGTAAGAGAAAGAAGTAATGGCAGAAGACTTCTTATAAGATACTACACAGTCAGGAGATAATGGAACGAGATTTTTAAAGTAATAAAGGAAAATTTTAAACTAGAATGCTATATCCAGTGAAAATATCCTTCACAAATGCAGGCAAAATTAAGACTTTTTCAGAAAAATAAAAAGTGAGAGAAACCGTTGTCAGCAGACCTACACTACAAGAAATGTTCAAGGAAGTTCTTCAGGTGGAAGAAACAGGATATCATAGAGCAACTTGGACAATAAGGAGTGAAGAGTGCCAGAAATGAGTGCTGTAGTGGAGTAATGGCAGACACCACCTTAATCAAGCGGTCAAGTTTAACATCACCAGTGATGTCATGACTGTCATGTAACCCTGATACGATGCAATGAGAAGGATCCGGCACCTCTCTGGTATTCTTTCCAAAGCCCCAGTCAAATCATGGCGGAAACTGCCCAGGATAAACCCAACTTTAGGAGCATTCTATAAAATATGTGACCAGCACTTCTCAAAACTGGTAAGGTCATAAAAAACTTAAGAAAGACTGAGGAACTGTCACAGATCGAAGGAGACGACGACAGCATGACAGCCAATGCAGTGTGGGATTGGGTTGGGTCCTAGGGTAGAAAAAGGATGTTAATGGAAAAACTGGTGAAATCACAGTACAGTTTGGAGTTTAGTTAATAATAATGTACCAAGGTTGGTTTCTTAGTTTTGACAAATGTGATAATATAAGATATATTAAGGGAAACTGAAACTGGGGGAAGACTATACAGATCCTCTCTGTATTATCTTTGCTACTTTTCTGTAAATCAAAGTATTCCAAAATAAAAGGTATATTTTTTAAAAAAAGGAAAGAGAAGAGGAAATAAAGGAGTATTTTGAACAACTTTATTCCTATAATTTTGGTAAATGAGATGAAATCAACAAATTCCTTGAAATATACAAATTACAGAAAGTGACTCAAGAAGAAATAGAAAATAGAAAAATAGCACTGTTTCTGTTAAAGAAACCTGAATTTGTAATGAAAACGCTCTCACAAAGAAAGCTCCAGGCCCAGATAGCTTTATCGATTAATTCTATTATACATTTATGGAAGAACTAATGTAATCTTACACTAATTTTCCAAAAAGTGAGGAGAAAGGATTACCTCCCACCTTATTTTATGAGGTCATCATTACCCTGGCATGAAAATAAAAAAAGAATTTACAAGAAAAGAAAACTATTGACCAATATACCTCATAAACACAGATGTAAATATATTGAACAAAATATTGACAAATTGAATCCAGCAATACACAGAGGGTGCCAAAAAAAAATGTATACACATTTTAAGAAAGGAAAAAACGATTAAAATTGTAATACAGTGAATGACGCTATCATTCATTTGATTAACCCATCTTTTGAGCGAATGTCATAGTACACATTGCTACTGTAATTCAATTCAACTTCGAAAAGTAATACATAGATAACATCTCTTAAAATGTGTACCTTTTTTGGACACCCCTGGTATAAAAAGGATAATACATCATGATTAAATGAATAAAGGATGGCTAAATATTTGAAAATCAATGTGATTTACCATATCAACAAACTAAAAAATGGAAAATTATATCAAAACATATGCAAAAGATGTGTTTTAGGAAAAATCCAACACTTGTTCATGATAAAAGCTCTTAACAAACTAGGTGTCTTCATTGTGATAAAGAGCATCTAAGAATCTACAGCTAACAAAAGCTACTTAATGGTGAAAGACTGAATGCTTTCCCTCTGTGAATGAGAACAAAAAAGATGTCCGCTCTTCCCATTTCTATTCAGTATTGTACTGGAGGCTCTAACCAGTTCACTAAGACAAGAAAAAGAAATAAAAGCCCTAAAGATTAGAAAAAAGGGGGGGAAATGTCTTTATTCAGGCAACATGATCATGTATATGGAAAATCCTAAAGAGTCTCGTAAATGAATTTAGCAAGGGTGAAGGTCAGTATACAAAAATCAAATGTATTTCTGTATACTAGTAATGTGCAATTGAAAATGAAAATTTTAAAGTACCATTTAAAGTAGCATGCTAAATGTGAAATACTTAGGAATAAATTTACCAAAATATGTGCAAGATTTGTATACTGAAAGCTATAAAACGTTTCTTAGAAAATATTTAAAAGACCTAAACAAATGGAGAGATAGTCCATGTTTTGGATTAGAAGACTCAATATTTTTAAGATGTTAATTTTTCCCAAATTAATCTATAAATTTCATATAATCCCAACCCAAATTCCAGAGAGCTTTATAAAGAAAAAACATAATAAACTTGATGAGCTGATTCTAAAATATCTATGAATATGCAAAAGATCTAGAATAGCCAACAATGTTGAAACAGAACAAAGTTGCAGAACTTATATTACCTACATTTAAGACTTACTATAGAATTACAGGAGATGTAGATAGATATATAGTTTGGTAGAACAGAATAAACAGCTCAGAATTAGACCTACGCATAAATGGTCGATTGATTTTCAACAAATAGCCAAAGTAATTCAATAGAGAAAGTATAATATTTTTCAACAAATGCTACAGGAATATTTGGATATATCCATATGGGAAAAAAATGAATCTTGAATTTTCACCTCATGCAAATATTAGTTCAAAATTAATTATAGACCTAAACATAGATGCAAAAACTGTAAAATAAATAGAAGAAAATATAGGAGAAAATCTTCAAGGGGTAGGAAGCAGTTGTTACATAAGACACAAAAAGTGCACACCGTAAAAGAAAACGCGAGAAAGTGAACCTCGTGAAAGGTAAAAACTTACCCTCTTCAAAATACACCATTACAAAAAATGAAGAGACAAGCCACAGACTGAGAGAAAATACTTCCATACTGCTATCTGCAAAATGACTTTTATCCAGAATCTATAAAGAACCCTTAAATTCAATAAGAAGATGGCCCAATTAAAAAGTGTGCAAACCTCAACAATACAAGATATTCAAATGGCCAATAGGACATGGAAATATGCTCCATGAGGGTGCAAATTAATTTTCACACCGAGGGTGCCACTATGTACCCACTGGTGTGGCTAAAATAAAAAGACTGCATTTCTTATAAGCGTATGTATTAAACGTGTTTCGTATATGATCAAGCAATCCCACTCCTAGATAGTCACTCAAGAAAATGAAAACTTATACATACAGACACATGTATGTGAATGTTTTTAGCAGCTATGTTTGTAGTCACCAAAAACTGGAAACAATCCAAATGTCCTTCAAATGGTGAATGTATATATAAATGCAGTGGTATGCCCATAAAATGGAATACTACTCAGCAGTAAAAAGAAACTATTGACCTGTCCCACAAAATGGGGGAATCTCACATTGTGCTAAGTGAAAGCATTCATTTATATGACATTCTGAATTAGACAAAACGTGTAGAGCTAGAAACCAGATGAATGGTTGTCAGGAGCTTGGGGTGATGGTTACATGGCTATATGCATCTTTCAATATTCACAGAACTCATCACTGAAAGCAGTACATTTTACTGTATGTAAATCATACCTAATAAACCTGACTTAAAAAATGTTTTAGAGACTGACAATACCAAGTGTTGGCAAGGATGTGACACAACTGGCCTGGTACTCTCATCACTGGTTATGGGAGCATAAAATGGTAAAACCACTTTGGAAGACAGTTTGGCAGCTTTGTATGAAGTTCATCTTACACCTACCATACCACCCAACAACCCCACTCCTAGGTATTTATCCCTGAGAAGTGAAAACATGCACCCATACAGGTTTGCACACGAATGTTTATGGCAGCTTTATTCAGAGGAAACAGTACCTGGAAATAGCCCTCACCTCCATCAGCTGGTAGGATGAATAAACAGTGTTAGAGCCCTTATTTTTTTATGACTGAGCCAGTATTCCATTGTGACAGGCTTGTGATCCATAGAACAATTTGGATGAATCTTAAATACGTTACACTGAGCAAAAGATGCCAGACACATGAGAATATGCTGTTTGGTTTCATTTATGTAAAATTCTAGAAGACAGAAAGCTGGACTCATAGTGGACGAGAGCAGGTCAGTGCTTGGCTTGGGCTGGGGTGGAGGAGACATGAAATGATTAACGGGCCCCGCGGAACATTTTGGGCTGAAGGAAAGGTTCTGTTTGTTGGTTGTGGTGGGGGTTACACAGATGTGTGCATTTAGCCAAAACTCACCAAACTGCCCTCTTTAAATGTATGCATTCTGTTGTTATATAAGTTATGGCTTAATACGGTTAAGTTTTAAAAAGAAGAGGCCTTGGAAGTTAACTCTGAAAGGTTTCAGAACAGCTCTGCTGACTTTCACATGATCTATGAACGTGGGAAAGGAGACGCATTGGAGGCAGAGTGGCTCTGGCTTTTTACACGGTACCTAGACTATTTAGTCTTAAATTTTGTAATCTTATCTCAGTTAGCTTTTTCTACCTTAAAAAAAAAGTGAGAATTGCAAGGCTAATGCTGTTCTACCTTGCTGGGTTCTGTGAAACTTGCAGATGTATTGTTTTCACTGACAGTGTTGTATTGTTCTTTAGCTGTGGATTGTAGAGGAGGAATACGGCAAGAATAGTTCTTCTTCTATTGATCTAACGGCTTGTTTACAGACTTCTTGTTTACCTCAGCCCACGTGGATGCTGAGAACAGGAATATAACGTTCCCTCCCTTTGCAGCCATTTAACCAAGCACTCTTCATCTGTTTCTCTCCTAAAATTTAAAGAACATCTATTGTTCCTTCAAGGCTGTTCATTGTAAGCCAGTGGCTAGCGTAGGGCCTTTAGAAAGCTTCGTGAAAGGAGTTCAGACTCTTCCAGGTTTCCAGCGATCTGGACATTCCACACTTGATCACTGGGAGCAGGATTTCCCAGGGCTTCTAATGTTCTCTGGATGGAAATTTGCAGGTGTGTGTGTGTGTGTGTGAGTGTGTGTGTGTGTGAGAGAGAGGGGGGGGGGAGAGAGAGAGAGAGAGGTATACCTTTACTATTTGCTTAGTCTTTTACTTCATGTTTTCTATAAGATTGGTTTTCTTTTAAAACATGTTTCTTTTATGATGATATATTTAATAGGACATTAAAATATGTATTCTTTTTTGACTTAATAATTCTACTTTTAAGGTTACTGTCTGGCAAATACTTCTAAATGCAGAAATCCATCTAACCAAATACCATTGTTTCTGTTAACCAATGTTGGAAGCAACCTTAGTATCCAAAATTAGGGGGTGTGATTAAGATAACCTGTCCCACTGCTATTCAATGGCGTGTACTCTACGACCATTCAAAATGATGCTTATGAAGAAAGTGGGCAACACAGGAAATGCTAAGGATACAATTGAATGACAAAAGCAGAATATTCAACAATGTGTCTACTACGACTATCATGAAGAAAAACAGCCAGATACACAGAAGTAAAAGATTTTTAAAAGAACTTCCCAGTTACCAAAAGTGGTATATTAGGGTGGTAAAGTTAGGAGTTAACATTTTTTTCTTGTATTTTTCACATTTTCTGTGATATGATTTATTACTAGATTTATGACAGGAAAAAATGCCATCTTTCTGCTTCTCCTGAGGCACTTGAATGTCTTGGCTTTGGGCTTTACGGTTTGTGTGTTTTCAGGACCATCGCTTCTCTGGCTTCTCCATATTCTTTGGATAAAAAGATCACAGGTGATTTAATGATGCATTTTAAACGACATAAACTTCTTGTTCTTCCTTGGTGGAATTTTTGAGGGATATCCAAGAGGCTTCTAAGCACGTAAAGAGAGAGAGAAAGCACACTGAGCGCCGACCATCGGTGTGAAGAAGGGGAGAAGGCAAAGGAAGAAAGCTAGCGTGGGCGGAGCACCCACACTGCACCGGGCCGGCAGCTACCAGTCCTTCCGCGTGGCCTCCGGGCATCTTCACCAGCTGGACACTGGCAGCAGGCAGCCTCTCAGCCGCACGTGCCATCACCTCACCACTCGGCCATGAGGAGAACGGTCCCGTTTCCCGGTGCCTCCTGCTCTTTTCTATCTCCAGCTGCTTTCCGTGCTGTTTTCTGTGGTGCACACACCCTGCCTTCTCTGCCTGGCCGAAGCCTGTTTCGTTCTGTAGGGCACTCCTCGGATGTCTCTTCTGTGATCACCCCACAGCTTGACACTCCCTCCTCTAGGTTTGCACATCCTTTTCCCCATACCACTTACGATATCGCTTTGCTTATTTACTAACTCTTGCCGCCTTCCCCCCCCCCACCCCGAAGCATTTGGGTTCCACACGGCTGTGAACACGGCCCTGGCACCGTTGCGTGGCTCCTATACACGTTCAGTGGGTGTCTGTAGAGTGAGTGAATGAATGAATGAGTCACATGTGCAACCTGCTTGGAACACTAGACCATTTATTTATTCTATCATTTATTCATTAAACATCTGACTCTCTACTTTGTTTGAGTATCTGGGAAAACAGAGATCCCTGAAAATCAGAGTTCCCTTTTCGAAGAAAGACAGGATAAATTTAGTGCACATTACAGCTACAATTTACTGGGTATATTGCGGGCCAAGCATTTTAACTCTTTGGCCATGATTAGTAAATACCACTGGGATCTTGAACTTTACAACTTAAAAATGGATTTCTTCAAATTGCACGTAGTCACCCATTAGTGAAACCATAAAATCAATTTAGTGGGTCACAACAAGCATTTTTTAAAATGGAGTTGGAAAAAAACATCAGAGTGCATCACATATGATAATATGGGGGAAGATTCAATGTATGAAACTTTTTAGTTGACTGCATAATATACATATACTGGTTTACCAAGTAGAGTACATTCATTACTCTGCATCACAGTTAAAAAATGGAAAACCATTGATATATTGTGACCATTTTAATTAAAATTCATACCTCTCAATGTATGAACTATTCCATTGTATGAATGTATACCATAATATATTTGACCTATTGTCTACAGTGGTGTGATGGACATATTTGTAACTAAATCTCTACATCATTTACTTGAATTCCATGAATTCCTGCAAGTAGAATTTCTGAATCATGGGTATATAAAACTTTAAAGCTCTTGGTACATACTTTTAAATACCGTACCTTCCCCACAAGATACATACCAATTTTCACTTTTATCAGTAATACGGAAGTTAGCATCTACTTCTGAAAATTATTTAAAATTCATATTCATTTTTTTCATTGCAAATGTGTGCATGTGTAGCTAGCCCCGTCTCCTGTGTTAGGGCAAGTGAGTCATCTGACCTGGTACTTCTCTCCTGTGCTGTGAAACTGGAAAGCTGGCAGTGGCTTTCTAGTGGCTCTCCATGCCTTCAGCCTCTTCTAACGCCATCAGCTTTCTGGTCCTTCTAAAACCAGGTCTTCCTTGGCCCTCCCTCAGTAGTTAATCGCTCTCTCCTTTGTATTCTCAAAGCACGTGGCACATCCGTCTGTTACGGCACGAGTCATGTGATGGCAGAATTATTTTTGTCCATGGCCTGTCTTCAAACCCCTCTGGGGTAGGAACTAAAAACTCTTCCTCCTTCATGTTTCTGTCTACCCCAGAGTTCATTTACTCAGTGAATATTTACTGAATGAATGGCAGTGTCCTGTTTAATTTTGACCTTAGGGCTGGTTCATATTACATTAGAATCAGGCCATACCATGTAGTGGACTGTCTTTGGGAGTCCAGAGGCAAAACTGGTTCAGAAGGGCCCGGAATCTAATGAGCCCAGAGTCCACTTGCTGCCTTTCCTCTGAAGTCCTCATAGACTCGAAGGGTGCTGCTACAGGGCCCCCTAGGAGCCAATGTGCCATTGTAACTTGGGAGTCAGCAAAGCTTTTGAGCTCCAAATCAAAGGACTACTTCTTACAGAGCAGACTTCACAGGCTGTCTGGCCTGAGCAATCTGCCTTTCTGCAAAATGTCTAAAGTAATAGTAAACTTTGCAAAAAAAAAAAAACAAAAAAAAAAAGATTCTTAAAATCCCAGTAGGAATTTAAAATGCTGACCGGGGAGACGGGCAGGCTCTGACTATACTGAACATCTTACATAAGTCTTTGTGTGGAAGGTCTGTGGACTTAGTATTCCTCCTGCCACATGAAAACAGATATTGTTAGTGTTCTCTGACAGAATGTTTATTTGTGCAACAGGCATTTCCTATGGGGGATGTTGGTCAAAGGGAGCAAACTTTCAGTTATAACATGAATACACTCTGAGGATCTAATACGCAACACGGTGACTCCAGTTAATAATACTGTATTGCGTACTTGGTATTTGCTGAGAGAGTAGATCTCAGGTGTTCTCATGCACACAAAAAAGATGACTATGTGAAGTGATTGATATGTTAATTAAATGAATTATTATAATTATTTCATAACAGATATGTATACCAAATAATCACATTGTATACTTTAAATATATATAGTTTCTCAGGTGTACCGCAATAAAAAAAAGAAACAAACCAAAAAAAAAAACCCTGAAGCATTTCCTGAGCACCTACTATGTGCCATGCTTTACACTGGGTATAATGGATGCAGAGATGATTACGACATGGACCTTAGGTCTCAGTGCAGTCATAGGCTGGCTGGTAGAAGAGCGAATGGGGGGCTGGACTGCCAGTCTTACCTCCATTTCTCCAGTCCCAGACCATTCCCTTGTTGTAAATGAAGGCAGATTCTGTAACATGAATATCACTCCCCACCTGAAAACACTCTAATGGCTCCTCAGTTTCTTCTGGGTGAAATTCAAGCTCCATAATATGGCCCCTCATAATCCGTTGTCTGCCAGCCTGACCTGGCACATCTCTTGCTGCTCTCCTACCCACTCACATTTCACACCAGCAGCTTTGCTTCCGTCCACAGGAGCTCCCAGACACCCTGGTCCAGCATCCCAGATGGGCAGCTCTGTAGCCAGTTCAGGAATGGAGATTACTTATCCAGCCAGAGTGTTTTGGATGCGGGCTCAGCGCGTTGGGCCTTCGGAACATGGAGATGTGTAGAAAACAGTCACTGTTCCTAGAAGAGGAGACGTGAGCGTACTGGGAGGCAGGGATGGAATGAGTGGAGGCTGGAGGTGTGAACAAAAGCGTGTGTGTTTGGGCAGGGATTAAGAGTTTAGTCCAGCTGGAACCTAGGGTGTGTGGTTGGGAGGGACAAAAGATGAGACCAGAGAAGTAGACGGGAGGGACCAGCTTGGGCGTGGCCTTCTGTCGTAAAAACAAGCTTGGACTTCATATTTTGGACAGTGGGGGATCGACTAAGATAATTAAGCCAGGGAGTGATGTGATAAGACCCTGACGACACTGAGTCCCAGACTGAGTATAGAGTGTTGGATCCAACCTCTTGTTGCTTCTCCGATTCCTAGAATCTGGCCAAAGCTTCCCCTAACTCCAAAGTACTGATATTGGACTTGGGTCAGGGGACAGTTGATTGAAGAGAATTCCTACCAGTGTCACCTACCACTGGTAGCCCATCTTTCATCCATCACCCTTTTAAGGGATTGCCTGGAGGCCTCTGTTCTCCAATGGACCACTCTCCGTGGCAGTGTCCACTCCATGGCTTACTAATTTCAGACAGGAAGGCAAGGAGCATCGTGGGCCCGTGGGCCTTGCCCAGAGTGTGTATGTGTATGATTTGTCAACAATCGAGTATTTTATGGAAGTTTATGGGACTTCATTAAAGATGCTGGAGCAGGGGCACTGTGGGACATCAGAAGAGAGTCCAGCAATAAACCGCAGCTCCAAGCTTTGGAATGCAGTAAATGTTTAAGAGACTTCCTTCCTTTCATTACTGAATTTTACTTTACTTTTATACCAGTAAAGAGTTGTGTTTTATTGGTTGAAATTTCTTGATTCCGTTTTCCCCAGGTCTGTTTAAAAGCTACATTTTATCTTTGAGGATGTTTGGCTCGTGGTAGAGGAAGTGCTGCCAGCAAATTCAATTAACTGGCAGAGCTCACAGATATTGTACACGGATTCCTTTTTTTTCCTTCTTTTTCACAACTGCTACATAAACACAGCTGGGTTTAATATTTGTCGTAACAAAGATTTAACTTGAATCATTTTACTCCGGGTAATTAATGCTTGGAATCTCGGCTACTTTTTCGTTCGTTTGTAATCTTCGGTATTTCTTGACTCTGGCTATCTAGATAATGAAGTATGCTCCTCTAGGTCTTTGCCCTGCCTTAAAACCGCTTAATATTTGGCCGTTCCCACTAGAGAGCAGACGCTTTCCTTTGAAGAATTGAATTTCTGTCAGCTCTTTTATGCATCATGTGTTTGGAACTGTAAGTGGATCAAGTTGTTCATCGCAGCAGGGACACTGTGAAACACATCTATTATACACACTTCCCACCCCCCCTTCCTGGATTTTTTTCTCCCCCGAGGAGGTGGAGATGCCCAGATCCCCTTGGGAGATATCTCGCTCCATGTGGATGTATCCATGTGATCCACAATGGACCCGGCCTGGCCGAATCCCTAAGCATGGCAATCTATATGCATTCAGCCCAGATATTTGCTGAGACAAATCCCGCTTTTATCTTTGTAAACACCAAGCACTTCATTCATATCCAAATACACACCGAGTTTGGGTCACTAAATAAACCCATTCGGCTTAGCATGAGGAGTGACATTTAAGTAATTGATGCCCTAGAAAATGTTAATTGTGCCTCCATTATTCTTTTTTATGCTAACATAATGCCTTGGGTAGTTTTGGCTTTGGAGTTGGGGTAATGTGGAAGAATAGTCACCATCTATTAGGCTCCTACTGTGTGCCAGCCACTGTGCCTGATGCTTCAAAAATCTCGATATTTAATTACATAATAATCCTGCAAACAAAAGGGGGGGTGGGTTACTTAAACCTCTTTTATAGATGAAGAGGTTAAATAATTTGCCTAAAGGCACCCAGCTAATAGCAGCAGCCGAGGCAGGATTTGAACTCAGGTCTGTCGGAACCCAGAGTAAATCAACTTACTGTTTGTTGGGTGTTGTACATTGATTTATTACACAATTTTATTATATGCTGCCATTGCTCCATTTACGTTCTCCCATTTCACCGCAAGCCTCAGGCCAGTTGGTTTTTATGAACAACTTGGTATCCATCTGAATCTGAACTGGTGGTGATTGGAGTCCTTTATTTAGTTTTGCTTTTTCCATCAGAACTCAATGCAAATACCATCCATCTTCCCCCAAGCAACCTACCATTTTCTTGCAGTTTTCATTTTGCATATTTTGATCCCTAGATTCAGCTTTGAACTGACAGCTAAAAATTCCAAACCTAAGTACTCCAGTTTGTCAACACCGCTTTGAAAAGGAAGAGTCTTGATGTTCCTTCTGTGAAATTCTCATCTTTTGGGCCTCAGATAGTGGTGCTGAGGGCAAAAGTGCATTTTGGTGCATTTTTAATAGATAACATTCAGTTTGCAGGAGTCATCATAGGACATTCACATGTCTGACTGGAATACCACTGATCTGTGGAATTAATTATAGTTAAACGAAAAGGTGGCTTTTGCTCACAAAGAAAGTCATTAGTCTCTTGATAAACATTTTTAGGTATGATTTACTTGAGTGTTCTTCCAAATACATTTCATTAGAACCAGGCATGGTATCCTGGTTCGTTAGAAATACAGCAACTCCTTTATTTTTGATTTGCAGTCTATTTTGTTGTTGAAAGATCTAGGTTTTTGGGGTTTTTTTCCATTGGTAGAGGGTATATTGTAGAAAAACACATATAACTTCCTTTTGCAAGTGCATATCTATTTTTTCAAAGGTAACTTACATTTTTATTTTGTGCATTGTGTTTGCAAGAGAATGGTTCTTGGTTTATTCATGTTGACAACTGAAAAGCCTTAGACCTAATTAAAAGGATTTCCACAAGCACCTTTACTGAACCATTTCATTACGCGGCACTGCACAGATTGCATTGTGAAACATGGTGATAGTTTAAATCTGACCTTTAAACCTAAGCTGCCAGAAGTATGGGGGAGAAAACCCTTCTTTGAAAATCCTCTCCCGATACATACATAGGCATATATGTATGCACATATTTGGTTAGAAATTATCTTTTTATTGAATGTCCACCTAATAATTTAAATACACATTTACTCTGAGCTCAGATCTGGTAGCTTCCTTTGGCTTGGGCAGGATTTTCAACTGCATTAAGAGAGAGAGAGAGAGAGAGAGAGAGAGAGAGAGAGGTTGAAGCTAAATTATTTTATAGGGAAAACAGACAATTTCACTTCCTCTGGGCAAAAAAAAAAAAGCGTTTGGAGGAAGATGAGTTTTACAGATAGACAAGTGGAAGAGTCTTTGCTCCCATGTGTTTCAGCCTAAAATGCCAACGACGCATGGATTTCAGGCATGGGGAGGGGGCTGGAGAACACGAGTGCGTGCAAGGCTCCTCCGGGCCTCATTTGGCAGATAGTGGAATGAGCCTTTTTTTTTTTTGGAATTGTACTTTTTCACTCCGAGAATATCATCCTAAGGACTTGATAGTTTGTTCACAGGATGTCCAACAAAGCCATTATAGCATATAGTGAAGTAGCCTTCACATAATGAAAATTGATCCTTTTGTCTGACACAAAAGCTGCCTAGAATTGTAACGCTTACCTCTAACTTTCCGACTTAATACTCAGCCCATGAGATGTCAGGAGAGACAGAGGGAGCAGAGGCCTGGGCCCCGGGGGTCATCGCCAGCTCCGGCTCAGAGCTCTGCGTAACTAGCACAGTCCCACTCCCCCATGGAGAAGCAGGATCTTGGAGGGGAAAATGGGATGCAGAAGAAGCAATTAAAGCCAACTAAGGTCAAGATACAAGCATGTTCTCAAGAAACAGAAAAGCAAGGAGTGAGAGGAAGCACTAATGGAGATGTATTAAGTTGGGGAAATAATGGACTAGCACAGGCTGTGGAGTAAGACAGCTCTGGGCTTGACGTTGGCCTCTGCCCCTTGCTGCGCTAGCTGCGTGACACGGAGCTGCGGCTCGCCTTCCTCATCTGTACAGTGGGCATAACCGTGCCCGCCTGCGCCCGTGGTGCTGAAATACTAATACAGTGCTGGGTATGGTACTAGTAGAGTGCTTCATAAGGGCTTGTTTCTATTCCTTTCTCCTGATAAATTTCTGGTTCTCCCAGAAACTATTACTGGGAAAGAGAGTGGGGTAGGATTGTCTTTACACAGGAAGACTTTGTGCTTCAAATGTGAAGCAAGAACCAACTAAGGCACAGGCAGACAGGTGCCTGTGTGAAGGGGGCAGCGGGAGCCCATGTGTACATGCCCCTGAGAATGGGCCCGCAGGCAGCAGTCCCTGCTCCCGTCTCCAGACCCAGATATCCTCCAGGTCTTGTAATAGCCTTGATGTCTGGTTTACTCAGGCAAAGAGAGTCAATTTGCTTTCGTCCTTAAGGGCCATTTTTTAAAGGGGGAAAGAAAGTGTGACTCTGTTGCTCCCAGCTACTGCTGGGTGTCTGATTTGGCCAAAAAAAAAAAAAAGTAACTACAATTCTGACACTGAGCAATTAATGCACCTTTCAGGGGAGAGAGGCGAGGCCCCCTGCACAGGCGGCCCTGAGTCCAACATTTAGAACAATGGCATCTACCTGAGGTGTGCCAGCACCTGGATGGCCATGACCCTGCCTTCCTAAAACGTTCCGTCTAGTAGAAGAGACTGACGTGCCCTGGATTGTTGGAAAATGCATCACTGCACATTGCAGTGCGTCTCTGAAGGAAGGGCACAGCGAGAATATGAAATGGGGGGGCCTTGGTCTCGTCCGAGGGGTCAGGCTAAGGAAGTGATCCTTGAGCTGAGATCTGAAGGATGAGCAGTAGTTGATCCAGGATTCTATGTTGTCCTATATGGTGGCCGGTATCCACAGGTGGCTACTGATTAAAATGAAATAAAACAAAAGTTCAATTCCTCAGTCTCACTAGCCACACCTCAACTCCTAAATTGCAGCTGCCACATTGGACAGCACGTATGATAGATTATTTGTGGAAAGTCCTAGGGGGCGGTGCTGAATTCTAGGCAAGAGGTGATGTGGTGAGAGCACCGTAGAGGAGCTAGCTGATCCAGTGGCCCTGGGGTGTAAGGGAGGCCAGTGACTGGAGCCTGGAGGGTGTGGCTAAGCCACGGACGGGATGCAGGAGCCCAGCATCTGAGAGGCTGTGGCTGAATCCCTCAGAGCCTCGCAGGCCAGGCCAGGCCTTTCGTCTTTATCCTCAGAGCAATAGGGAGGCTGCTGAAAGATCTTAAGGTGCCAGCACTGATGGAAAGAGATGGATAAGAGTGTCGAGAGGTGGATGGGTGAACCGTATGTCATCCTTAGGCTCCCCTCCCCCCACAAGTTGCAACCAAGTGATAAAGAAATCTGTATTTGTTGAGTGCCAATACAAATTGCAAGGATTATTTTAATGCTGGTGGGGAGGAAGATATGTAGATGTCTGGCTGTATAAAAAGCTAAATGATAGGATGATGTATACAGTATGACAGCCCCTTTTCAAGTAGAAATAAGCTAACTGTGGCCGGCCTGGGGGAACTTGACTGCAAGCCGTCAGGAACTGGGCCCTGGTCTGAGGGAGCCCTGTTCCCAGCACATCTCCAGCACGGGACCTGCAGTGTTTAGGCATCAACCAAAGGCATAGGTTAATGTGCCCGGAGACAGAGCTGCTTGTGTGACAGAGGGTGTCACAGAAAGTCAGAGGCTTTTTTTAAATAAAAGGGTTTGTTAGAGAATGAGGTAGAGACTATCCCAGGCTTTGGGGTGGTGTTGTGGACTCTCAAGCTGAATTGAAGACAGCGTTGGAAACGGAGCCTGAGCCAGGCCCACAGAAGGCCTCAGGTGTTGTGCTAAGGAACGTGGGCTTTGTTAGCAGCACGGAACCTCTGCCGATTTTAGGGGAAGGTAGCAATAATAAGATTCAACCCCTTGCTTTAGAAAGAGTTTGATGCAAAGGATGGATTAGACCAGGAAGAAAATAGAGTAAGGGCCACCAGTTGAAAGACTGTTGCAGTGGTCCAGGTAAAAGATGAAACCTGAACTACCGTATTTCCCCATGTATAAGACGCACCTTAATTTTGGGGCCTGAAATTTGGAAAAAAATGTATTACATAAAGTTATTGAACTCAAGTTTTATTCATCATAAAATTCATACAACTCCTCATCACTGTCAAAACTCCCAACCATTAGCTTGTCCTCATCTGTGTCCGATGATGAATCACTGTCTCATATATTACCTCTCATGACCTTCTGCATGGCGTTTTCAGTAGGGTTTCTTCTTCCCGTAGCCAGTCTCGGATTGTTTTCTCAGTTGAAGGAGGACAAAACTTACGTTCAGCAGCATGATTTCCATTCACTTTTGCAAACCGGATCACTTTTAACTTGAATTCAACACTGTACGAAAATCTTTTCTGAGCCATTTCTGGGCAGAACGTGGCAAAACGTAACCTAACATAATATACCTGTAACAAGTGCGAAACAATGAGCGCAAAGACAACAAGCACAAAAAAGCAGGCAATGCAAGTAAAAAAAATCTACAGCAATGAGCACTAAAACAAGCGCGAAAAAAGCGGGAAATGCAAGTTAAAAAATCTACAACCACTGTATAAGACGCATCCAGTTTTTAGACCCCAAATTTTTCGAAAATGGGTGCGTCTTGTACATGGGGAAAGATGGTAACAGCAAAATGCTCGGCACTCGCTGCATCCATCATCCACTTTACATCCATTGGGTTTTAATCCTCACAATGTATGTATACAGATACCTCATTTTACAGCAGAGGACACGGAAGCTGAGAAAGGTTAAGAAAGCAGGGAAGCCAGGTTTCCAGCCTTAGACTTGGGCTTATGTGATTCAAGCTCTACACTCTCCTGCCTGCGGAGTGCATGGGGATAGAGGAGCAGGTGAAGCCTGAGAGGTATAGCCTACAGCAACCAGGTAAAAGAGGAGCCAGGTGCAGGGCGGTGTGGGGGTGAGGACACCGCGTCTGCTCCCAGACAGGGTGCTTTTGCAGTGTCGTGTACCGGCCTGGTTGTCCAATGAACCAGCACCCACGGGTTCATTCTGGTTGCATCTTAATGATGGCCTTCTGCAGAAGGGGGATGGATGACTATCAGTTTCTCCCCCAGTCCTTCCCGACTGAGACCAGCTCCTTCTAATGATCAGCCATTGGAGAGTGTGATCCTCAGTTTTCCTCCAGGCGGAGACTGGAATTGCCGTTCAAGATGTCAAAACACTGGCTCACCTGTTATCTCATTCAGTGGAAAGTACTGAATGACTGCACTCGGCCAAGCACTGCTGGACCTTCGGGGAGCTCGGAATCTAGCAGGAAAGATGGTGGACACTGCACCTCACCGGAGAATCACCTATGCGTGCCGAGGGGGCCAGGCAGGGCGTCTTAGGGGTTAGGAGAGGCTGCACAGATGAGGGGACATCTGGAGTCCCTCTTTCCCTTAACCCAGGGCGGTGTTTAATGTGACTATTAAAGAAAAATACCTCATTTAAATTCTTTATTATGCAAGTAACATATGCTTTTTTATAAAGGATAATCAAAACAATCAAAAGTTCATAAAACAGAAAGCATCTCTGCCTGGTTAAAGCTTGATACATGACATTTTAGATTTATACTACATATGTGTACGTATATAATTTTATACAGTGATTCATACTGTACACACTGTTTTGCAGCTTGCGTGTTTCCCCCCATTTGGCAATATTTTGTGGCCATCCTTTCGTGTCCGTTCATAGAGCGCTGCCACGTTCTCTGTGGATTGACAGGATGTGGTATAATTTAATCAGCTCCATGGATAGACACTTGGATGGTCTTTCAAAGGGTGATGAGATGTTCACAAGCAGGACAGGAAGGGACAGCTCCATGTGTGTCATCGGCATGTGTATGAGCTGGAGAGTTATATATGCTTCTACGTAGCAATTTGGTATCAGTCAAGCAGAGCTTTTAAGTGGGGCCAGGGCGAAATGAGGCCAACTGAGGAAACCCTCACAGCTGCTCTGAGGAGTTGGGATGTTTTTCTGAAGGGGCAGGTAGCCAAGGGTGGGGACATTGAAGGGTTTTGAGGGAGGGGTTGAAGTGGTGACATTCGTGTTTTCCCAAGATGATTAACTGAGACAGCCCTGGGTGGACGGCATGGATGGGAAACAGAAAACAGAGCCCGTCTAGGAAACTGCTCCAGCAGCCTGGGCAGAGGATGGATGGAGCTGAACCGCACGGGGCAAGGGTCATGGGCTCTGAGAGGAGAGAGCATATTTGGGGTGGTATTTTTTTTCTTTTTTTAAGATTTTATTGGGGAATTGGGGGAGGGAAACAGACAAGTTGCTGTCGTTTTGTTCTTCAGTCTACTTGTGGGGAGGATGTTGCTTCACTGGTCCATGTTGGTATTATTGCGCTCTTCCTGGGTGAGGCAGATCAGTCGTCGGCCTCTGGATGGCCGCTCACGGCGGCTCTTGGCAGCTCACACCGGCTGCCGGCTGCACACGCTGGCTGCCAGCCACTCACATAGCTCACGGCAGCCCACTGCAGCAGGGGCTGCAGCCTACACCGTTGCCAGCAACTCACGGCAGCCCAGCTCCAGGTCGAGCTGTTGTTCACAATCTTAGCTGTAGAGGGCAGTGTCACTGGCCCCCATGTGGGATCCGAACCAGGGCCCTGCTGCACAGAGCTGGCGTCCCAAGCCAGCTCTTAACCAACGCGCCACTCGGCCGGCCCCTGGGGTGGTATTAATAAGATGTGTGTGTGTGTGTGGGGGGGGGGTAATGGGAAGGGAAGAAGTGTGGAATCCAGCACCTGGAACTGGCCAAGTAGACTGGCTGACACTGCGGTAACCAAGACAGAACAGAGGACAAGGAGGGTTGCTTCAGAGCGAAGCCGATGAATTCAGTTCTGGGCTCTCTTCCCTTTGTTTTCTGTCTCCCTCCTCTGATACCTAATAAAGGAGGAAGCCACCGTCATCAGCATTTCCGTCACCCCCAGCCTGGGCCTGATGAACCCTGATGTTACTGATCTGACAAGCACCCCCAGGAGCTCTTAGGGCAAGTTCAGCTTTAGATGTATGACTGTGGGTTACTTGAGCCTTAGATTTTCTTCCCTCAGTTTTATTTAAAGGACAAAATATTATCACCAGTTATCAGATGCGCATATACTTGACGTTTCAAAGTTTGAAGCGCTGACCAAAGCAGCTCCATGTTGCAGGGTGAGGAGAGGTCTTCAGAAGCCTTGGCCTCGGTGGCCACAGGGGCCCCAAGAGCCTGGGACCACTTGGCTGGTTTCAGACCAGCTGGGCAGGCAGGAAGGCACACACTCCTTTCGCTCGGTCACCATCAGTGACCACCTCTTTGTGTAAAATGGTAATGAGGCCATTAGGAGAGGCTCACCTGAAGTGCAGCTTGCGAATCCAAGGTAATTAAACACCTCCCGAATGATCGGGAAAGGCCAGGGAAGGTTAAGTGAGGAATAATCTGCGGCACAGGTGGCCCAAGGTCTTTGAGGAGCCAAGAGAAGCCCGACTGTGGCTTGCGCCATTTCAAAGAGTGGAAATGTCACCCTCATCCTCGGGAGGGATAGGGTTTTCAGTATTTGGGGAGTGGAGAGTGAGCAATATTTTTCACATCTTAATAAAGTATGTGTCATGTTCACGTTGCTATTTCAAGTTGAAAGCCCGTGACAGAGCCTGCCTGGGTGCCAAGCGGCCTGCTTTGCTCCTCACGGGTGCCCACCGCTGTGGTGCTGGGGTTCGTGTGTCTCAGAACAGGGGCAGTCACAATAAACCAAGTATTTACACCCACCCGAACTACTCCAGAGGACAGTTATTTTCCTTGGCTTGCCTCCAAGCAGAGCTGTGGTGGCAGCCCCCTTAATGCATGCTCCCGTCACTTCTGATTTATCAGAGAAGATTGTCAGTCCTACCCCACACCCAGTTGACCAGCCAAGCATATGGCACAGCCCTTGAAGCAACAGCACAGGATTTCCCCCCCTCGACTCAATAAACACTTATGGATGCCCTACTATGTGCTAAGCACTATGTTCCATGTATCCTTTTAGCTTATACATGAGTGTTCATAGCAGCATTATCTATAATAGCCAAAAAGTGGGAACACCCAGATTCCCATCAACTGACCAATAAATAAGTAAAATGTGGCATGTCCCTACAATGGACAAAGAATGAAGTATTGCTAAGTGCTACAACACGGATGAACCTTATTTCTAATAAGCATGATGCTTGGTGAAAGAAACCAGTCACCAAAGACCACATATGGTATGATTGCATTTATATGAACTTTCCAGAATAGGTAAATCCATAGAGAAAGACAGTGGATTAATGGTTGCCTGGGATTGGGCTGAGGGAGGAGGGGATGGAGGAGGAGGTGGGGAATGAGAAGTGACTACCTATAAGATGTTTTCTTTTTGGGTGATAAATTCTGGAATTAGATAATAGTGATAGTTGTCTAACCTTGTCACTAAAAAACCGCTGAATTATGCACTTTACATAATGGATTTTGTGGTGTGTAAAACATATCTTAATAAGCTATTGAAAAATCCCTTATCAGAAATGTAGCGATAAGAAAGAATGTTCATGGGCCATTTCTAAAGTATATGTAATCCTTCCCAGATCAGTGATTCTTAATATTTAGGCTCCCAGGTACCTTTAGGATTCTGAAGAAAGCTATGGAGCCTAAAATATGATCATCACTCATTCATATTAAAGATTTGTAGATGATTCATGGACCAACTGAATCTAATTTTCTATTTTATCCTCAATTTTATCCTTAAGTAATGTCAAGCCATTAGATAGTCCTTTACACCCCTTACTGACACCTGAAATGTGCCCTAGGTATGTCATCTGCGTGCTTAAAAACAGCCATTAGCTTTATATTTCTCTCAAGACGAAGGAAAAAATTCCTTAATGTACTCACAAGCTCTTCTGACCCTGCCTTTTCTCTCTCGCCTCGTTTTAAGCCACGTTTCCCCCTCAGCCTCCATGGAAGCCACAGTCCTTTCTGTCCCCTGAACTCCTCTCCACAGGCCTTTGCAAGTGCTGTTCCCCGTGCTTGTACACGGTTCCTCCCCCACTTGCTGAGGTGACTCCATCAGTGCATCGTTCACATCCCAGTCCAGGCCTGTTTCCCTCCAGGAACCCTTCCTTGACCTGGGTGAGCCTGTCCCAGGCTCGTCACAGGATGGGTACTTTCCTCACTAGAGTGTGAGCTTCATGAGGGCAGAGCCTGCGTCTGGTTTTGTTCACCGTTGTATCCGCAACACCTAACATAGCCCCAGGCACTCAGGAAATCATGAGTATTTGTTGAGTAAGTAAAGGACGCAAGGACGCACGTCACCCAACTCCAGGGGTGCCTTTCACATGGAACACGGTGTGAGTGGTGTGCCCAGAAGTTGTGCAGTGTGGCCTCCTGGGATGACCTGGGGCAGGTTAGAAACACCAGGAAGGCCGATGTCTCTGATGTTGAGGGCAGCGGCTGTCATGCCGTCGTCATCCCCACACTGAGGACTCACAGGAAAAATCTCATTCCATTCTCACTTTCAGGAAAATCAGTGTTCAGTTGTGCAACTAACTGGTGGTTTGTTTATAATGCTTGGACCTAAGGAATCTCACAACTCATGTAACCCCTTTTTGCTTTGACCACTAGGAGGCTCTTAAGTTTATAGTTCATTTCTAGCCACTGTGTAAGGCCTTATGGCTTATTTTGATACACTGAATCTATTCCCAGCCACTTCTTTTCCCATTGCCATGGCTTTCTTGTCTATTTTCTTTTAACCTGTGAGTGCTTATCTATAAACTACTATTCCTTTAGAGTATGAAGTGTGTGGTATATAATAGTGAATATTAATTGTTTGTAATAATATACATTAAGCATTATAAATGAGTCATTTCTTTGTACTATTTGTAAGTAATTTGAAGAGGAAATGGAATTGGAATTAAAAATCTTTGTGTAGTTTTGGGTCAGATTTCAAGATTTTGATTCATACCCCGACTTGGCCACTTTTTAGGTTTGTTCCTAGGCATGTAATAACCCGTCTGAGACTGTTTCACCCTTGCAAGATGGAAACATTAATCTCTTCTGTGCAGGATTTTTGAAAGGATTAAATTAGAAATGTTATGTGAAACACTTACCTGGCACATTGTAACTGCTTAGAAAGTGGTTTTGTTTTTGTTTTTTATTACATATGCTCTAGTAGAAGCAACATTCACTTAAATTTCAAAAACCTGCCCTAATACTGAGTGCATTTTTGCTCTCCCAGCAGCTGAGCTATCAAATCGATCCCCCTGCCAGGGGTTTTCTAGAGCTCTTAGTCAGCCCTCCTCGTCCGACCCTGTCCTCAGCCTGTGTCTCCTTTCTCTCGGTCACCAGATCTCTTCACTGAAGAACCGGCTGAAGAAGGTCTCCACCACAACTGGCGACGGTGTGGCCAGAGCCTTCCTCAAGGCGCAGGCCGCCTTCTTCGGCAGCTACCGCAACGCTCTGAAAATTGAGCCGGTGAGTAGCTTCTCGGGATGTTACAAACCCGTGTTTGGTCAGGGCTGAGAAATGCACCTCAGGGACCACGAGAAACATGCTTTTGGTCTGGTTGTTGAACTCACCTGGAATGCATGCGGTGGGGCCCAGGGGCAGTGTCCTGCCTGCAGCCTGCCTCTTAGCGCAGGGAGGCAGTGCTGCCATGTGTGAGGCACTGACTGCCCCTGTGAATGTTAGGACCCACCCCTCCCTGGATGGCAGCGCTGACTGTGTGTTAACACCGTGCTAGCCCCTCACACACGGCGGCCGTCACTGAGGATTCACAGAAAGACAGAGGTAGCGATACGTCTCCATTTTACTGATGCAGAAACCAAGGCTCAGAATGGGCATGGCTTGCTAAGCCCTGGAGGGGCCCGAGGGTGGCAAAGCCCATGATTCCCCATGGTGCCTCCCTGCCCTTTTCCGGTACAGGGAGCTTTCTCCACACTTGAGAAAGTAAATCACCCTGGGGATTCACTTCTTAGAGGCTTCCAAAGTGATGTTGGTGTAAGTGACTATAAAGCACGCCGAGGACTGGGAGACAGCGTGATCCACCTCCTTGGCCCTTCAGCCTTTCTGAGCCCCCGTTGCCTCATCCGTGTCCCCTGCCTGCCCTGTGCGGTGACTCGCCGTTAGGATAGGAAGACATCAGGTCAACCCTAAAACCTATGGAAGTACCAACTCTACGAGCTTCCATAAAAAGTTTGCATCTGACATCCCTCTGCTCAGCCTACTCTTGGCCCCTTGGTCAAGGAGAATGGTGACCCGGGGACGTGGGTCGCCCTGTAGAGAAAACCCTGGAGAGGAACCTTGCTGTCGGCCCTTTCTCTCAGGAGCACAGAACTCTCTTCCTCCTGAGCGGGTGGGTGATGGCAGCCACACCCAGCCTAGGTGGATTGTGCGTGAGGGACCACGTAGGTCACACTGCCTGTAGGGTAAGGATGGGTGTTTTTTGTTTTGTTTTGTTTTTTTCTGCTATGATTCCATCATTTGTCTAAGTGAAACACAGAGTAATAATAGCAGACACCTGTTTTCCCTTCAGCCAGGCCATACCCTGTGAAGTGGCCAGGGGGCGCTTCCTTGTCTACCATCCAGCACGAAAGCCTGACTTTCTGGGGTGCCTCAGGTTCAGGCAATGTCACGGTCACATACAGAAGGGAGCACTCTTTTTGCTTCCTAAGAAACACTTCCCTTAGGTCCTCTAAAGCCCTTTGGATTAAAGGAATTTCCTCCTGTCCTGCTTGCCTGTAAGTGAGGTGGCCCAAATTCTTCGTCCTGAGCTCGGGCCCAGCCAAACCAGCCATGTTCGGTGGTGTTTGAGAGAGGTATTTCAAGAAAAATATAGTTGTCTTCCCATCTCTAAAATAAGAATGGGACAGCTGGCTCAGACCTTGGGCTGCTGAGAGCTGATAGACATGAAGTATTTCCACTCGTACGATGAGCTCGTGGTTGTCCTGTATTTGTCTAGAACCCAGAGGCTATTGACTCTTGGTACATGTTGCTGGGCATATGATTAGGGCACAAGTTGCTCCTTCAGAAAAGTTTATGGTTGTACTTGCACTTGGCTCTGAAAGACATTGGATTTAAGGATGGACGCCCTGGAGTTTAAAGCCCATCCTTCTACTTCTGAGCTGTATGACCTTGAGCAAGCCACTTAATCCCTCAGTTTTTCCACCTGTGGAATGAGGAGACGAAGGCCTGTCACTCTGCATCTCCAGATGTTTATAGGATGAAACGAGCCATCAAACATCTCATAGGAAAAATGAAACTGACCTGGGCCTGATGGGTGAGGTTTGGTGAAAGAAAGAGTCCCTTCTTGCGAGGACTGTGGAGTTCCCTGAGTGAGCAGAGGCTTGGAGGCAGGACCCCTCATGGCCACTTAGTCTGAAGTCATGGATGTGAGTGGGAAGATGGGCCTGCAGGAAAGACTGGAGCCAAACTTCACAGCTTTGGATGCCAGGCTAGCAGTGTGAACTTCACCCTGTAGGGAGTGTGAGTTTTTGAGCAGAGATACAATGTGACTGAAGTCATACAGTGATGGATGAAAAGGGAAGCTGGAAACCCAGAGACCAGGAGACTGTTAGGGGGAGCTCAGAAGAGAGCCTTCCACTGGTTACACCAGGAAAAGGTACCATGAAATAGAAATGACTAGATGACTATAGTGATAGGTAAAATATGAAGATTAGGGGCAAAAAATGTCAAAGTGTCTCCCATACTTTGGACTTGAGAGAGGATGATGATGCCCATAGTAGAAAAAGGGAAAGCTTAATGCAAAGGTGTTCCCAGTAGCAGTATTTATAATGGTAAAAACACAGAACAGAGTACATGCCCATCATGGGCAATGATAGAATATTATATGGCCATTAAAAGTGGCATTTCAAGGATAGAATGATGGGTTTGGTTGTAAAGATGGTACATTTCATTGAGCCTAAGCTGCTATTCAATCATAAGACGTACCATTATTTTATGGACCATTAAGGGAAAAGGATGCTGCCAATTATAATTGAAGGATGCCATCAACTGTAAGACACATCCTGGTTTCAGAAGTGTTACAGTGTGAAGAAATTTGTGTCTTAGAATCACCAAAACGTGGTAGATTTGTCATGCTTTCAGTCTCATTCATCTGTACCAGAATGGCTTTTTTCTGGAAGGCCAAGAGGGAAGCTAGGGGGCCAGAAGTTTTCTCACCAAGCATCATTACCATGTCACCTAGACGGTTTTTAAACCATGCATTTAATTCTAGCCAATTCTCCGCATCCAAAAAATGGGATAACAGCACTTTCCATACAAGATTGGGGGATTCATTAAAATAATGACTGCAAAGCACATGTGAGCCCAAGAAGGGGTGAAAGGTCGGGGCACTGGCCACACGGAGGTGGGGTGGGGTGGGGATGGTGCCTTGGGTGAGCCTTCGGGTGGCAGGCAGCATGGTGCTGAGAGGATACGGCCACTCCCGGGGCCACTTGTCTTTCTGTTGTTTCTCTGATTGTAAAAAGAGCACCTGCTCTTGGTAAAAAACCGTTTACTGTGACAGAGGACTAGAAATGAAAAAACACTCATAATCCAATCATCTGGAGTTAAGATCACACGTTAGCAATTTCTACTCAGGTTCTAGGGGTTTTGGGGTGGTTTTTGTTTCATTTTGGTTTGGTTTTTTTGGTTTTTTACTTTTAGACAGTGCAGATATTACTGGCAAAGCAATTCAGTTCCCAGTTATTTGGTTTGGCCTTTTAGTATGTTGTAAGCATTTATTCACATCATATAAAAACTGTTCTTAATCATTTATAATGGCTGCATGGATCCCATCAGGTGACCGCAGTGGTTCTCAACCCGGGTCCCACTCGCGGGGATTTTTATCAAGTTCGCGACATCTGAAATCAGTGCCGAGGCCCACCACGTGATCCCAGCGCTGGTCCTCCTTATTTGTCAGTGACCTTTCACCATTTTAAACCACACTGTGGTGAACATCTTTAGATAAATCTTCATGCGTGGTCTGAACTATTTCCTTAGGCAGAATCCCTGACGTGTGTTGATTGGGATCCAAATACATTGAAGGCCTTTGATATATAAGTTGAGGGAGAAATACCGTGGCCAGAAGCCGGTGGTGGCTTGGAGGCCCCGCCTCTGAGGCAGAGTGCCGAGCAGGGTCCAGGCAGCAGCCAGCAGTGGAGGGCCAGGAGAGCCTGCGGGTGAAAGGCCAGGAGCAGTGTGTGTTGGGGGGGGGGGGCGAGGAGGAGGGGGGACGAGGGTACAGCTGCTCACCCGCTCCCACTGCTTTTCACCTTGGCCAGTGGGTGCAGTCATGAGACTCGGGTCACTGCAGAGTCATAGAGGTTTGGTTTTTTTAAAAACATGAAAACCGGCAGACGTGACAGTGCTCCTTTCCACTGTGCTCCTGGAGCAGCTTGGGGGCTGGCTCCCGCTGAGTCCTCTCAGTGCCCGCCGGGCTTGGGGTGTGGGCGAGCCGAGCCCCAGCCTGGGAAGCAGAGATGGGCAACTCTGACTGCACAGCCCAGAGCTCACTTGAGATTTTTAGCTCCTTGGCCTTTTTAAATTTCTTTCCTACTGAAAAACAAATTCAGATTGCAGCTGGCTCGGGTGGGGGCGGGGGGGGGTGTCTCAAGCTTCTTTCTCTTTCCCCTGCCCAGCGGGGAAGAGGAGGGCAGCCCCCTTTCTGAGGCACAGCCACAGGCCAAGAGCCAGGCTGCTCCCTTCTGTCCACGCCTTCTGCCGGGGGACCGCGTGCCTGTCCCAGGGCCAGGTGAATGATTTCAAAGGGCTCTCCTGAGGTCAGAAAGTGAGGGTGTCCAGCTACATCCATGTCTCCCACATGCCCAGTGGCCTCCGCCAAGGTCGGAGCTCGGTTCATCTCTCCGTTGCTTCATCTATGATCTCAGTAATTCCCCACCACTGCCCATTACTATCCATTTTGCAGATGGGAGATAGCAGCCTAGATTGCTGGTGGCTTCCTGGTAAGTAGTAGAGCTGGGAGGCAGACTCAGGTCGGGCTGACTCCAAAACTCAGGTCCCTCCCACCACACCCTCTTGTCTGTCTTTGTTCTGGTTTCCACGTGCTCCACTTTAATAACTCTTTCTCTCTGCATTCCCAGCACCGGGCATGGGTCATGGCTTAGTGTAGGCATCAATGAGTGTATTTTGGAACCGTGGATGGAAGGATAGGTGAGAGAAACGAAGGAACAGTGAAGTGTGTGAGGCTGGGGGCTGGCCCCCCGGTCTCTGGCCATGTGCCCACCTTGCGTCCTGTCCTGTCTAGGCTCTGGAGGTTGCTGCTGCCTGCTAGAGTGGAGAATGTCTACAAATCACAAGGACATGTGACCCATTTTTCAGTCACCCGGAGAATATCAGGTGCAAAGCCCAAAATATTTAACAATATCGGCCAAGCCAACTTGTTCTCCACTTAAATGACAGAACCACAAGCAGCCAGGCAGCTCCATTCGGAAAACCCCCCTTTATCCATGTCAAGCGGCAGCGAGGCTCCAGCTCATTTATTTAGGCCTTTCTTGCTCTCTGACACGCCTCCTCGCAGTTGCCAGGCAACTCTGGGAGTAGCAGTGTGTGTTAGGGATTAACCAGTTAGGGCTGGGGTCCTTTTTGGCAAGAAGGGGAGAAAAGACAAATGATTTTAATTGCTAGGCCAAGGATCTTTTCTCTGCTTGGTACAAGATTGTAACTTCTGAGGGGGTGTGCGGATAGCAGCATGGTTCGTGAATGGTTCCCCTTCCTCCCATCTCTGGAGAATGAATGAATTTTTTAAAGAATCCTAGTTTTACTTCTTTGTTTAAAATATATCATCCTGAAATCTGAATAAGACTAACTCACCACCCTCTCTTTGAAAGACATTTCTTAGCCCAGTAGCCTCAGTTTTAAAGAACTTTTAAAAATACTCGTGTCTTCTAATGTCATCGCTTTTTCTATTCGGAGTTTCGTATTTCATAGCTCATGCTCCATGGAGTCGTGTTAAGACAGTACGTGTGTAGGTGCCTGTTCCGCGTGTGTCCACTGCACGTCCTTGGTTAATGTTAGAGGTGCTGTAAGGTGCATCCTGTTCAGGCCGGCGTCTCTGGAAAGGCCAGTGTAGATGGAGCACCATGAGAGTGGTTTATTCGACAAGCTCGTGTGGCTGTCTCTGGACCCAGCTGCTGGCGGGGCTTCCCCAGGATGAATGGAGCACAGCCCCTGACCACAGGGAGTGAGTGAGTGCTGGCCTGGGGACAGTAAGCGTTCGGGATTCTGTTTCCGGGGGCTGTGCAGGCAGCAGCAGCTCCCCAAGGTGTGCTGCTCAGCTCATCCCTAGAGGCCCAGCCTCCAGATCCAGCTGTGGGCACACCGGCATCCTCCACCATCCAGCCCCTGATTTTGCACGTGATTCTGCTGCGTCATATTCATCCACCTAGAACCCCTTGAAGATCGAGAAGTTAAGATCAAAGCAGATTGATAGCCTGGCTTTCAAGCATCAGAGGACCAGGCTGTGTTGGAGCAGGTCAGAAAAACACCATATATGCCTGTCTCCTGGTTGAGGAACACTGCTGATCTCATGGTTTTAAAAACAACAACTGTATTTATGTGGGTTTTCAGTGTAACAGACAATAGAAAAATATTTAGAAACTAGAAAAATTAAAACATCACCATAATCCCACTGAACTACCTTTTGTATATTCTCTTTAATTATTTTTCATTATGCAAAGTGTTTATATAGCTGCTAGCAAATCTAAGTTGAAAGTGTGTTCCTCCTCCATTTAACATTACATCATGTGCATTTTTACATAGCTGCAGAATATTCTACCAAGTACAGCTACCGTAATTTCTGGAACCACTTTCTCATGGTGGACATTTAGGTTGTTGCCAATTGTGTGGTATTATAGTTAATACTCCACTAAACATCTTTGTGAATAAAGCTTTCAAGTGCTGTATTCCGAAGCCCTCTGAGTGCGGAAGTACAAGCCTGTGCAGGAGCCTGACTGTGGGTGCCAACTTGTTACAACGTGGTAAGGATGCAGATTTCCTTTGACTCAGCCTCAGAGCAGCTCAAATTGCAAAGAACTAAGAACCCTTCGTGGGGTGCGTTCCTTGCGCTCCTCACAGGCAAGCAGAGGGTACCCAGAACTCGGAAGGGATGTTACTCATTTGTCTGGGCTTCCATCTGGTGCGAAATAAAGGTTTGAGGAATCTTAAAATGATAGGTACAGTACAGCAAGACAAGAGATGAGGCCATCAGGGAAAGGGGGCTCCGACAAAGCTGGTGTGTGTTCCTCTGCTGCTCCGACATTCTGCACACGGCTTGGGAATGATAGAGCTGGAATCGAACCCATGTCTGTCCTCAGAGCCCATGCTATTTTTTTTCTAATTGTGGTAAAATTTTATATATCATAAAATTTGCCATTTTCACCATTGTTAAGTATATAATTCAGTGGCATTAATTACATTCACGGTGTCATACAACCACCATCACTATTTTCAAAAATGTTCATCACCCTATGCAGAAACTCTATCCACCAAGCAGTAACTCCCCGCTGTCCCTCACCCCAGCCTCTGGTGACCTCTGTCCTGCTTTCCACCACTAGGAATTTGCCTATTCTGGGTATTTCAGATACATGCAGTTTTACCACATTTGTCCTTTTGTGTCTGGCTTATTTCACTTCGCATAATATTTTCAATGTTCATACACATTGTAGCATGTCAGAACTTTGTTCCTTTTTATGGCTGAATAACATTTTGCTGTGTGCATAGACCACATTTTATCCACTCACCTGTTGATGGACACCTGGGCTTTTTCAACCTTTTGGCTATTGCAAATAATGCTGCTGTGAACATTCCCATGCAAGTATCTGAGTGAGTGCCTGTTTTCAATTCTTTGGGGCATATTCCTAGGAGTGGAATTGCTGGGTCATGTGGTAACTCTGTTTAACTTTTGGAGGAACCAGCAAATTGTTTTCCACGTAGAGCCCATGCTGATTTTAAGCAGACAGTAGTGTGTGTGTGAAGCATGAATATGTACCTATGAATATTCTGGAAAGAAAGTTTGTGAAAGATTTTCTTATTTTCCAGTTTATTTTCAGTGAGCAGATAGGGAGTTAAAGCCAACACCTGCAGGCCTGAGCTAAGCAGATGCAGTGACAGCTGGAGCCTACAGTGGGCCAGAAGTGGTGCTGGTAACTAACTTACCACCGTGTTTTCTGGTTTTAGTGTTCACCCCAAGTCAAGATTGTGTCCTGGGAATGAAGCAGGGGTGGAGAGGCGGGGTGCTCCCACCACTGGGAATCCCGGGACCCGTAGCTCTGTGGCTCTAAATGACTAAGGAGGCCACCAAGTGTGATGGAAAGAGTGTGGTCTTTGGATTCACCTGGGTTTTAATCCTGGCTCTCTCATCTGCCAGAAGATGAGTTTGAAGTCACTCCACCTCTCTGAGCCTCAGTTTTTCCTCATGTGTAAAATGGAAATAGTGCCGACCTTACAGGACTATTGCAAAAAAATAACAATAATGTATGTAAAACTTAGCACTATGTTTCTGTTGATAGTAGATATCAAGTAAATGATAGTGACCACTCGTGGATGACAAGGAAGTAAAGGAAGAAGAGGAGGACAGTGAGACATTCTAGAACAGTGGTGGCCGCCCTTGTTCAGCAAGCGTCAGGCTACCTGGAACCATTGAAAAAACAATGAGATTCTGGCCTGTTTATTCCTATCTTTTGAAGTAACTGCGAAAGTTTGGCTTTTATCTCCAATGATACATAAAGGATTCGTAAGAAGCCACGTATTTAACTATTCCCTTCAGTATTTACTTGATATTTATTCATTCATGTTATTGCTCACCACACTTACAGGCTGAAGGGGATGATGGTAGGTGCCAAGGGTTTAAAATGAAGAAATGCATTAGAGTCAATTTAAAAAATGCATAAGAAAATATAGTTGAGAATCTTTTTTCCTATTTCATCAAAACACTTTTTGCCTATTAGGATAAGATGACTATTGTTTGATATCGGCCCCCAGTCTCCACTGTTCCCCTCCCGGGGACACTGATGTTGTTCAGGGGCTCAGTCTGGGAGTTCGGACACCTTGGAGCCACACAAAGAACCCTCGCTGAACTGAGAACCATTGTTCTAGAAGTAGACTGCCCAAGTAAAATGTGGGTCCTTAAGTGAGAGAGGAGAGGCAAGAAATCTGCTTAATCACGATGATCAAGCTTAAGTGAATGATTTCAAAGAGCATCGCTGAATATGATCAAAATGAAATCCACATATGTTCTAAAATACTTGAAAAAATAAAACAGTGTATGTGTCTTCGACTATCCAGGAGGAATTCTAGGCTTTAAATTCTAGGAATTCTTAATCTCAATAACATGGCTTCTCTCTTACCATAGGATGGGGCCATGTTTTGTACTCCTTGGTGTCTCTCACACTGGCTGATATTTAGTAGGTGCTCATTAAATAGGTGTTGGATGGATGGATGGACGGACAAATGGATGAATGATACCCTGTTTTCCCATTCTGATGAAAGGCTGGTGATCATGTTTCAGCATCGCACAATATAGATGCTTAGTTTCAAAAAAAATCATCCACAGCTTCATCTTAGATCATGAGAAGGATAATCTGACACAAACAGTACCCCGTGAATAGTAAGTGTCAAACAAAGGCACAGCCAGCAGCTGCATGGGAGCCAGCCATAGGCAGCTAGGACCTGGAGAGGGTCAGCGCTGTGAAATCACCACAGGCAGTAAATACTCCGCTCCAGTTAGGAAAATACAAGAGCTGAAGAGATTAATGAACTAAGCGGTGGCAGTTGTAAATACTGTATCTTTGTGGAAGCTGTGGCAAAGAGAAATGGCTGCTGTTGCCAATGTTTTAAGTCAAATGATCTCACTTTAGGGTCTTTTGCTTTTTCAACGAGAGTCTGAAAAGGAAACCTTTCTGGTCCATTTTCAAGCAGTGAGAACATTTGACAATTTAGAGCCTGAAACAGTGATATGTGACTTCATGTCCATAGCTAGACTGTGAGCTTCTTGAGAACGAGATTTTGTCTAATCTTTCTTATACCCCAGCAGAGTAGAGGCTCAATAATGTAAGATGGAGCGATGGTGGGTTTGGTCTATAGAGGACATTATGGCATTAATGATGATTAGAGGATGTAGACTTCCTTCCCCCATCCCCCTCCCTTGGACATGCATCCACATTGATTTTCTGTGGGGTGTGGATACGTTCTCAGAAATATACAGCTCCATCACATTCAGTCCTATGCCTCCTCACAAAGAAATGGAAGCCCGCGCCGGAAGGCAGCGCAGTGTTGTGATTACTCGCGCATCCCTGGCAGAAAGCCTTATACATAGAAGGTGCTCAGTAATTATCTGGGAGTGAACGAAATCATAATAGTCCTTAGTTATAATGTCCTTCGTTGTTTGGGAGCTGAAACACAGTTTTGTAAATAAATCATTGACTTGAAGTCGTAAGGAAAAGAAAATAATATGAAGCATTTATTATATGTTAGACTCTTTACATGTATTCCCTTATTTGATTTTTATAGTCCCTACATGGAGAGAGTGGTGTAGCCCCATTTGACTGATGAGAAAGCCAGGCTAGGAATGGTTATGTCACTTTTTAAGAAGTGGCAGAGCCATGATTCGAACCCTCCATCTGCCTGATTCTCTCTCCGCTGACCGCTCGCCACAGCGGTGATTACCATATGGTCCGTATTACGCACAATTTGAGGGCATTTCAGAAGAAAACTGAGCTGGTTTCCTCTTAAGAGTCAGTGTCTCCAATCTGTGCAAATGTTTCTTGTCTTGAAAAATACAGGTTAAACTAACACCATTTATAAACTATTTTGCAAAGGGGGAAATGTCAACATTTTAGATATCTTTTAAGAAACATTCCTTTAATAGATCATTTTAATTGCTTAATATTTTGTTTAAATTTTTGATATTTATGGGGATAATTGGATGGAAAAGGAAAACACTAGCCCACCCTCCTCTTTTCCTGTGCTGACACCTAGTGGTCAGCTTCCTCATAGCAGCGTTAATCCAGAGGCTGAACTTTCTGGGCGGTCATTGTTTTTCAACGGATCTTAGGATTTTTAAAAAATCAATTATTTTCACCATAATAAAAGTAGCTACATTAACATAAGGTTAGTTTATTAGGGATCATCATAACAATCTACCCAGAACAACAGAAAACCCTTCAGGTGTTTACAAGAGGGACAGTAATTCAAAGAAACGGCTGTTCAATTGACAGAGAATCTGAGGCTCAAAAGAGGACAGAAAGGTAATCCAGAGATGACCGGTTGCACCTGGCATGGTGTTTCTAAGTTCAGAGTCACCTGACTAAAGCTGGAAGTTGGGGGTCTGTGCAGTGGGCTCTTGGGTCAAAGAGGAGGCAAACCACTGCTGGACAAGTACCAAGGAGAGAGAGAGGGGGGAGACACTCGGCTTCTCCCTTTCATCCCTTCCCAGTCTCTCACCAGGGCCTCACATGTGCCGAACCAAGCAGGAAGCGCCTGACCTGGGAGCCCAGGGAGCCCATCCTCCTGTACAGAGTCCAGCAGAAGGTGGAGCGTGGGTCTGAGGTCAGACAGGCTCAGAACCAGCACTACCAGGTCCCAGATAGTAAGGCTGTTTAGTCACCCCCACCCCCACCCCAGGTAAATAATAAGCAACATGGTGAAGTTAAAAAGCCCTATAATTTATGGTTAGACCTGGAGCTCACCTGGACTCTGCCTCTTCTCAACTGTGTGACTCTAGGCAAGTTACTGTACCTTTCTGAACTGTAGCTCCCCAACTGTAACATAGGAAAGAAAATCTCTCCCTAAATGCTACCTTCACAGGACTTCCTTGACGTGTGCCTGGCTGCTTCCTGTTTTATCATGAAACAAGAGCAAGGTGTTTAAAACTTTGGGGGCTTAGCCTGGAGCTAACAGGAGTGTTAGAAATGCCAGCTGTTGATTGACTGCTCCAAACCTCAGTGAATTAGCTGAAGTTTTATTAGCTAGCAGTTATTATCTAGTAGATGTCTAATTTCTCACCTTAATATATTCACTTCCCGGGGGCTTTAGAGTCAGGGAAGCTTGTGAAAAGTGCGGTGGAATGTTTAGGTGCTGGAGAGGTGCTCCCCCACATAGATCCGTTCAGCACGGGCTCAGCAAAACGGAGACTGCAGGAGCGCTGCCGCTTCTGAGACGCGCAACCTCGGGAATCACTTCCTCCCTGAACCACAGACTTTCCATGTGGGAGATGGGGATAAAAATGCCACGCTCAGCAAATTATTTTAGAAATTCAGGGAGATGGCCCATGTAAAGCACTTTTTCCCTGGGAGGCAGCGTCCCTTTTATCCAGTGAATGCCCAATTCACCAGCAGTCACATTCCATGGAGGTGTGGCAGGATTTCTGGAAAGACTTTAACCCAAGATTATTTATGTTTGGTTTGCTGGTCCCTGTTAGTGATGTGACCTGGCAGGTCCCCCTTCGCCCTGTTCTCGTAAGTCACAGCTCACTAGAGTTATTCATAAGCCATTTGCTTAGGACTTTCTTTGCCCATATTCCTACTGTGACATATTTTTCCTCTCATCCACACATTAAAAATGGTCTGGAGGCTTTGAGGGTGTCCTGAGCAAGTCAGTGGCCAGCTTTGCAGGTCCTTACCTAGCCTTTGAAGGCGAACTTTTGTCCTGAGTTGATGAGTTTTATCCTCAGTTAATGAGTGTTATGCAAAGAAATAGAGGGAAAATCCCCCGATACCTACTGAACCCTTACTTCTTGATGTTTGTTTGTATCTTCTTGGTTAAATGTGCATGGTATTATCCCCAGTATCATAGATAAGGAACTTAAAGCAGAAAGAGTTGAAATAATTTAAGTCAACAACTTTGAGCGCACCTTTACCAAGACCCTACTATGCCAGGCATGGTTCTAGGTGCTCAGAGACACAGCAAAATCAAGTTCCAGCCCTCGAATTCTCACATTGTAGGCAGACATAGATAGGAAACAGAGATGAAAGTCAGTATATAATGTGTCAGGTGATGGTAAGTATTGTGCAGAAAAAGGTAGCTGAGAAGGGGAGAGAACCCCCCTGGCTAAGTAGGTGCTGGTAAGCGATGGAGCCAGGCCGGGGGCCAGGCCTGCCTGGCCGGGAGCTTGTGTTTCCCACTGGTCCCATGCTCTTCTCAGCCCCTTTGGTCATGGCGTCCAGCATCTCGTGAAGAAACGTGAACTCTGACATCTCGCTCCTCAGTCTGGAGTGGATAATTCACTGTGTCAGGGTGGTGACTGCATTCCTAGGGGACATAAAACATTTTTGCTGCACTCCCTGCTGTTAGCAGCCGGTAGCTGTTTCTTTCATCTCTCCAGTTTCCCAAACACATTGAATCTTGAGACACAAAGCACCTTGCCAGTGTGGACTCCAGCCCTAGTGCCAAGGAGACTGTTCTGCCCCAGAGAATGGTTTCTGTGACTGCGGGGCTCAGAGCAACTCCTTACCGCCAAGAAGTGGTGTTAGAGGTCGTAGCTTAGGTAATCTCAATGTCAGTTTCCTGATCTCTGGTATTCAGTACATCAGTTTCATTCCATAAGTTGATACTGGGCAGCACGAGATGGATCAACTATGGACCCTGCCCACAGGAGTCAGATAGACCTGGGTTCTACTTTTCTAGTTATGTAATCTTGAGCAAGTTAACGAACCCTTCTGTGCTTCAGTTTCCTCATCCATAAAAAGGGAGAACAAATGTAATCTGCCTCATAGGATTGTTGTAAAGATTAAATGGGATAACACAGCATGGTGCCTGGCACGTGGAAAGAACTTAGTATTAGGTGGGTTCTTTCTAAAATAAACTTTATATTTTAGAGCTCTTTCAGGTTCGCAGCAAAGTTTAGTGGAAGGTACAGAGATTTCCTGTGCCTTGTAACCCCTCTTGCATAGCCTTTCCCATTATAACAATATTAGTTTTAAAATACATAAAAATAAGTCTTTAATTTAAAGCTGAGCTGTGTCGACATTCTCTTCTATGTGGAAACAGTAGAGTAGATACGAAGTTTTCTTTTTCAAAGTAAAGGCAGTATGCCTTTCTTTCATTAAAGAAAAAGGTAGTAGGACTTCTCATCATGATGACGCTGTTTACAAAGAAATGTTGACATTCAGTCTTTACAATATTTCCCACCATATAGGTATCATTATACGTTTTAGAAAAATATTTTTGTCGTACAATAAATTGTAAAAAAGATAACGAAAACGGCCTTAATCAAATGAACGGCTTAACGAATGGTTATAAGACCAGCGCTGCCCAGGACAAGAAACACAGCTTTACTACCCACCCCAAAAACCCCTTCCATGAAAACTCTTTTTCTCCCACCACAAGTAACCACCATCCTGACTTTCATATTAAAAAAAAAAAGGTTTTTTATGACCCAGATGTTTATCCCTAGATGCTGTAATTTAGTTTTGGCCATTTAAAAAGTGCTGCGGCTTTTAATTTGCTTTTAGCACACATGTTCCTGCTCCACCCTTTTCATGTGATTACAATTTATTTGTTGAAGAAACCGGACCTGTAGAGTTTTCCGCAGTGTGGACTTTGCTGATTGCGTCATCGTGGTGCCTGTCACCCTGTTCCTCTGTCCTTTGGGTTTCCCGCTGATTGGCCACTGGATCCTGAGGTCGGGCAGACTCAGGTTCAATCCCATTGGCAAGACTATAGGAGGCACCGCAAGTCTGGATGTGTCTCTGTTATTGATTTTTAGTAGCCAGTGGTGCTTAATGGCTGTGTCTGTTTATTCACTGGGCGTCACAAATGGTGATGGTCTAAGTTTACCATTTATTTTTCCTTTATTGGTTGGAATATTTTTATAAAGAGGCACTTTCCATCATTTATCTTTTTGTTACCCAGTGTTAGAGTTCACCTAGCGAGGGCAAGATAAATGCTTCATTCTTTCCCGCTCCTTACTAGTTTTTAAATATAATGAATTAGTTCCCCCCATCACCCTCCTGATGTGACACTTCTTTTGTATATGTATTATTATTTAAACATGTTTGGGTTCATTGCAATTATTATTGTTGTTGAAACTCAAACTGTCCCATCTTTGGCCAGTGAGAACCACGTTGGCACCGGAATACTTTCATTTTAAATGACCCTACGTAGTCTTTGATAGCTCCCTTGCTGTCTGATACCACAAGATATCCAAGCTCATCTTATATGTTTCTTGTCCCCAAACCTGGAATCAGACATTTCTTTGGAAGCACCAATTCCTTTTCGTGAGAAATAATGTCTCAAGACCCAAACCTGGGTGGTAAGGATACTCACTGTGTCTGGGTTGGTCATTGTTTCTAGGCCTTTGCCCTGGACAGAGCTAGGAGGTACATACACATGTATATACACACACAGGTATATACTTGTGTCTACATAGTGATACGGTAAACTCAAGACCACAGAGCTTTTACTTAACCTCTTTCCTATTACATTGGTATTCCCTTTCTTCCATCCTCAGAATTCTGCTTCTCAAAGACACAGAGGATAATAGAATTTAAATATCCCATAATTGCTCAGTTATTTTCATGCACAGCAGCCCCAGTAAACAATACCAATACTACTACCAGCAGGATTATAGAAAATTAACTTTTTTGCATGTTCTCTTCCCCCCAAATATTACATTATTAGGACAAACAGCCATTACACTCAAGACTCTCCCTCTCAGCCCACCTTTAGTCCTAGTCCTCAGGTAACTCTATAACCAGCTATAATGGTGACATCTCTTCCGTCGTTTTTGGTTATCTGAAGCTTGCTCCCGCATAGATTCCTTAGAAAGGCTAATGGAAAGAATATTCCCTCCATTGTTAAATGTTGATGATAGTTTTCTGTGCCCTTTCGACATGAAAGTCAGTTTGCTAGATATAAAATCTTTGGCTCATACTTTTTTTCTTTGAGCATCTTAAATGTGTTACTCTATTTTCTTCTGCCAAAAAGTATTGCTGTCAAAGTCTGATGGTAATCTTAATTTTCTTAATAAGTCACTTTTTAAATAATAGATGCCCAGGGTTTTTTGTTTGTTTTTTAGTTTGGGGTTGTTTTTTTTTCTCTTTGTTTAAAATCTGGTAACTTTACTAGACTGTTTTGGGTGGTCATTCTGGGTCTGTGGTCTCAGGTATATAATGTGGTCTTTCAACATTTTCAAAACATATAGTTTTAGATCTTTTTTTTCTTGAATGATAGGTTTAATATCAATTCTTTGGCTTTATTTTTCTTCTTTGTGTATTCAATCTTCTTTGCTTATCTTCAATATTTTTACTTTCTTTAAAATCTTTTCTCTGTATTTTTTCTTCTGTAACTTTTTTACATTATTACTGAGACAGAATTCCTCTTTAGTTTTAATATTTTCTTTTTCTTTAGTTTTGCTTAAAGCACTACTTGTTGAATTGATTTGCTCTTATATTCCTTCTAGTTTAGTCTTCAATTCTGAAAAGAATCTCTTCTCTTTCTAATTCTTTCCTGAGCTCTAGTCCATCATGTATAAGTATTTATAATTTAGATATACATTGTTCTTTCAAGCCCTCTATAATTTTCTCAATGTCTTAACTGATTTTGGCCCAGTAGATTGCAGTTTTAATCTATTTTCTGGACGTATCTTTCAGCCATGCTTTCATTGTTTTTAGGGATGTTATTCTGTTCTTCTTTTTTCTTATAGTAACTTTGTATAGGATTTGACCTCCATGCTTTTATGTTACTTACTTGCATGTGAAATTAGTTTTCCTGACTTTAGAATGAGATGGGGTTCACGAAAGCTTTTCTAGCTTCACAGAGCTCCCTCTCTGTCTTTTTTGGTAGTGTTCAAACATTTGCTTTCTGGACGGATCTGTGCTCCCTTTTCTCACTTTGATCTAGGCCTTTTTTCCCCTTCCTCTCTCATCTCTGTCTTGCTCAATCTCCATTCCACTCCCAGCGGCTTCTCCCCAGTGCAGATCCCTGTCCTGGAAGGGAGTCTTGACACATTCTCTCAAGAGTTCACAGGGGCCCATAACGCCCATAGGCGTTAAACCACTCCATGCCCTCAGTCCTTCTTTCTGTCAGTCCTTTGCACTCACTGCTATCGCAGAGGTGAAAACCCTACAGTTTCACCTACTGCTCTGAAATTGGCCCACTGAACTTTCTGCAAGGCCCTGTTGGCTGTTTTGAAGTTCTTGTGTTCTCAGGTCTCAGCATGCAGATGCCGACACCATGAGGGTCTGTTGGTTGGTCACAGGGTTGATGGTTTGTACTCACTTGCTGGCATTTTGGGGACCATTGTTCACCTAGTTTTGCTGTAAATGCTGCACATGTGTTGAAGGTTTTCCCATCTAGTCGTTCTGCCTTTTTATGTGGGGATTTAAAGATATCGAAAAAACGCTATACTCCTACTGCGACTACCACCCCCAGTTTCTCAGGATCTCCCTCTTTTTTGTTTTTCCATTTCTTCCTGAGAAACTCAGGAAGAGGGGAAATACCTTCCATGAGTGTAGTAAGTGCCGTCATGGAACCTGCATTCTCTCGGAGGAAGACAGGTAGTAAACATGACCCAAAAATGGAAGATGATTTCAGATAGTGACGAGTGCTAAGAATAAAAGGAGGTACTGGAAGGGGTAGCAAGTAATAAGTTCCAGGGGAGCAGGAAAGTGCCGTTTGCTTTTTTGGTCCTCCTCTCCAAAGAGGTGGCATCTGAGCTGAAACCTGAATGGTGGGAAATGACAGGTATACAGATACCTGGGGTAAGAGTGTTCTAGGCAGAACAGGCAGCAGGTACAGAGACCCAGGTAGGAGTGTGTTTGGCCCATTTGAGGGACAGAAAGCTAGGCAGCGTGGCCGAAACGGAGTGAAGCCAGGGGAGAGCAGCAAGGGAGGTAGGCAGGGCCTGGTCATGGAGGACGTTGTGGGCTCGGAAAAGAGTTTGGCTTTTAATCTGGGCACAGCGGAAACCATTGGAGGGCCTTTAAGTAGGAGACTTGAGGTGTGATCCAGTTCAAGTTTTAAGAAGCTTGTTTTGGCTGCTGTCAGGAAAGTGCTATAGGAACTCCAGAGTACAGGTCAGCGAGCAGCCGTGGGGGCCAAGTGGAGATGGAGGGAAGTGGTCAGATTTGGGGGTAGAATCTCGTGACAGAACTTACTGGTGTGTTGGATGAGGGAAAGAGAAGAATCAAGGATGTCTTCTAGGTTCTGGTCCACCTCCAATTTTTTTGTCTTTCTGAACCTTATTTTTCAGAGGAGATCAGATAGAGCTTTGCTCCTGAACAAATAAATAGATACTATAAAGCAAATGGGGGAGAGGCGAGCCACAGACTGAATGATATTTGCTACTGGATAGAGGCTTGGTTTCTAGATTATATAAAGAATTTCTACAAATCAGTAAAAGTTAAAACGGGAAAGAATGAGCAGACATTTTATAGGAAAGTTAACATGAATGGTTCATAAACTAACTGAAAATATACTTAAGTTCACTAATAAATCAAGGAAACTGAAATTAAAATCAAGGCATCTGTACGCCTTGCACCTGTTAAATTGTCAGAAATTAGGCAGTCAGATACATTGGTGACAATGTGGAGAAATAGGAGTTATGACTTTGCTGGTTAAAGTATAAATTGGAACCTTGATTTTAGACAATAAAATGGCATTATTTTATAAAGGTGAAATTCTTGCCTATTTCAGCTAGGAGATACGTAAAAAATTGTTGTAGCAAAAAAATGGAGACAATTCAAATATACATTGAAGGATAATAGATAAATTATAACATATTTATGTGATGAAAAATTATACAACCATGAAAATTAATGAATTCATGAAACAACAGCATGGATGAATCTTAGCAACATATAGTATAATACCAAGTTCTAAGGCTCAATAGAAAGCAAGACTAAATATTTAGGCCACATACAGGTGTGACATAACTACTAAAAAAAAAAAAACACCTATGGAATGAGAAACATAGAATTGATAGGAATTAGTGGGGTCTGGGGAGAAGGACAGTGGAGGGATACCAAAACAGTGCAATGGTAATGCCTGTTTTTTAAGTAAGGAGGTAGGTTCACAGATAATCATTTTATTATTATGCCACATAATTTGATATAGGTTACATTTAGTCTTTCATGTATAAATATAAATTACATGAAAAATTAAATGAAACTCAGTGGAATTACAAAATAGTATTATTTTCCAAATTCTGTAATTTCATAATATTATGTTTAAAATCTAGCTCAGAGATTGCAAGGTCTGGACCCCTCTAGTGTAACACAATTTCAAACTTCCTAGGGGGTCTCGAAATGTGGCTTGACCCAGTATGTTGAGGTCTGGATTTCTTCAGTGGCCATGGGAGGGAGGGGGTGGCTCAACTTGAATGTAAGTAAACATTCTTCCCCAGGTCTTTGGTAACTAAACACAGAAAGTCCAATTCACGGCCTTCATGCTTTATTGGCCTTTCTCAGAATAAAGAATTCAGAAACTCTGTTGGACAAGTAAATTGCTCCCTGCAACTTTGAATGGAGAGTCTCAGAACAATCTGATGGGTCCCCCTAAACAATGGCAGCATCATACACCCTATTCTAAAACCTACCTGACTAGTTGGAAGACAGTTCCCAGCACCTCAGATACCCCACAAAAAATAATCATAGAACCAACCTCTAACTCCAAGAGGTTTGTGTTTCTGAACTCCATTTGTCAGCTCCGGAATCTGAGAAAGTCAGGCTCCGGTGTAGTACCATTTTTTCTCTATCTTTTAGAGGAATCATAAGGAATGCTCTGTTGTTTAGAGAAATAATGGTATCATTATACCATTTCTTGTTGTCTGTTATTTAGAACCTTCCCGTTCTAAACCTTAGAATGCCAACGGATAGTGGAATTGTCCATGTTTTCGGTGTGCTAAGGAGAGTGAATGAGAGAGCGAGCAGATGAATGGATTTGTGCTGTTTTCTTTTAGTCAAGATAAGAATCCAGTTGAGAAAAACGGCCCACCACGACCATGAGTAAAAGCAGTTTCAAACTGTTTTTCAAAATGTGGGGAGCCCCTGCACAAAGCTCAGCACTCTCCAGCCACACGCCACGTAAGTGACAGAGCTGTGACTCGGATACAGGACTTGGCCCAGTAGAAAACGCGGTGTGGTGGTTTTTCCTGGAGAAACATATCAACAGCAGAAACCCAGGAAGCCAAAAGGAGGTAATTCATCCAAATTCTGACTTGTAACCCTGCAGTCTCTGCGTAAAACGTCCTAGATGGACCTGTGCATGGGAATATTGTGGGTGAGTGCCAGCTCTGGGTAAAGCAGTGACAGTCACCATCTGTATTATTTATCTGTGTGTGACATGAGTCTTTGATTCATGCTCTGCCCTGGACTGCAACCATCCTGGTGTCTTTTTTGTTGTTTAATACACGAGAACCCTCGCGATTCTTAGAAGATACAGTAAAATATGGGAGAAAGAGTAAGATTTAGAACAAGACAGACAGGAGTTCATATCCTAGCGTGGTTTCCTTATCTATAAAATCGGAACATTAACGCCAACCTCAGGGAGCTGTTATGAGGACTAAATGCATATTAACATAATGTGTATAATTACCACATTGTAGATGCTCAAAAAAATGTTAGTTCCCAATCTCCCTCCTCCAGTCACAATAGCCTTCCTAAAATATTAATCTGAATGTCAGACTTCTAAAAATGACTGTGCAGTGAGCGACATGTACTTCCTATATTTTGGGGTATGGTAAGCCAATTACTTTCTGTGGTGGACGGGTTTTCAGTGTGTCTTTTAGTTTTTAATTCTCTTAAAAGACAGGACTTTTATTTTAAGAGCAGTTGGTAACTGCCATTTTCTAGGTTTCCCAAAGCAGATTGCACTTGATTTTTCAAAGGAAGATATGATGAAAGACACAGACCCTACTCCACACTTGAATCACATTCAGGAAGACTTCAGGCATTAATGGTGCTTTAGCCAAGAGTGATAGATTGAGGTAAGAGGAGAGGGTTTGACCTGAATTGAGGAACATTCTACAAAATAGCTGGCCTGTACTCTTCCAAAATGTTAATGTATTGCAACAAAGAGAGACCTAAGAACTATTCTAGATTAAAGGAAACTGAGAGACAGGACAATTGCATGCGATGTATGGTCCAAGATTTTCTTTTGCTATAAAAAGACATTGTTGGGACAGTTGGTGCATTTTGAATAAAATCTGTAGATTAGATTTTTATCATATCATGTTAATTTCCTGATTTTGATCATTATACTCTAGTTATGTAAGAGAATGTTCTAGATTCTAGGAAATACAGTCAGTTTGCTGTAACACCTGTTTTAACACCACAAGGTTCTTCTAATGCAATTGATATATTAGGGAGCACTTTGAGCATAATGTGAATTTCATGTTTGATTATGCATGATATCATACATGAGAAATTCCCGGTGAAGGCAGGACGCTGCACCCAGATGAACCGGGGTGTGGAGGAATACAGAGCATGCACACATGCACACACCTCTGACACCTGCCAGCTCCCTCGGTTCATCCTATCACAAACACCCTGTCCACAACAGTGATATGATTTACCATCCTCCTGCCCCCACTTCACAATCCACCCGTAGACTGCAGTCCTTCTGATGCCCATTTCCAGAGCAGACTTCAGGGATTTTTCAAGGTAAAATGACATATTTATTGTAGTATTCATATATTCCTTACCCCACTAAACATGTATAAAATGGTGCTATTGTTTTTATTAGGTTTCTATTATATTTCAAACATGTCACTAATGAAGCTTTTGAAACTTGAGCCCCTAAACATGATGATTTTTAGGAACAAATTTTGTCAAATTAGAGCAGAACTGACTATAAATATGCAGCAGTGAAGGTACATCATGTCTTTAATTTATTTATTTATTTATTTATTTATTTATTTATTTATTTATTTATTTATTTATATTTTTTTTTAGCTGAGCCATCCTGCCACCTGTTGCCAGCTCAGCGGCTGCTCAGCTCGGGCTGGGACTTCAACTGCTGTTGCTCAGAGCTCTCACTTTTGAGCGAGCTTTTAACCAACTGAGCCACTCGGCTGGCCCTCCATCATACCTTAAATTTATTTCAAATGGTTCATCAAAGCATTTTATACAGATAAAACTTATATAATGATATAATGTGAGTGTGTGTGTGTTTGTGTGTGCGTGTGCGTGCATGCATGCATGCACACATGCTTGCATAGGTGCACATGTGTACATACACGGGGAAAGAAAAAAGGATAAAGCCATTGTGGTAAAATGTTAACATTTGTAGAATCTAGGTAAACCATAAGTGGGAATTCTTTGTACTGTTCTTGCAACTTTTCTGTAAATCTGAAATTATGTCAAAAAGTTAAAGGGGGAGTAAAACAGTATAAGGTTTGGGAAGATTTAAAAAAATGAAATTCAGATGTGAAAAATGAAGGGAGTTAAAAGGGAAGGAATAGGGACTCAGCTGGGAAAAGGAGCGAAGCAGGGAGGACGAGAAGATCCTAAGTAAACCTTCTAAAGAGTAGATTAAAACATGAGTTAGCTTGAGGCAAGCTATTTGTAAACTGTTATAGGAAGATGACGTCTACAAAATGGAAAAGAGAGACATTTTTGTTTCCCAGAAAGAATTTTTTGGAAGTCTAGCCCAGAATATTGAAAAACAGAATAAATTTACATATATGGAAATCATATAAATTAACAGTTCGAAATTACTTGGTATCTTTATTCTCTTCCTAAACAATACAAGGATTTTAATACACTTCATTCATTGGACACCCCCACATACAAATAATCTTATCGTTATTAAAATATTAACTTCACCTTATAAAAAAACACAATAAAATATAGACTAGTTAGTTTTACAGTTTGTCAACATCTGTATTCACCATCATTTCCCTGTGGGTTCACTTTTCTTCTTCTGAATTATATCTGTAATATTTCTTTCAGTAAGGACCTGCAAACCCCTCTTATCTTTGTATATCTGAAAATATATTTATTTTACTATGACTTTTGAAGGTTAGTTTATCTGGGTATGAAACTACATTGACAGTTTTCCTTCTGCCCTATTGATGATTTATCTTTTTCATCTGCTTTTATTGGTGAAGTGTGTTATCAATCCAGTGGTCATTCTTTTGTAAAAATCCATCTTTTCTCTCTAGGAAATTCTTTCACCTTATATTCTTTCATTTTACTATAATGTATATAGGAATGGGTTTATTTTTCTTTATCCTGCTTGGTATTCATAATGTCTTTTCAATATGAGGGTTCATGTCTTTCTTCAATTCTAAAATATCCTCAGCCATTATCTCTTCAAATATTACTTCTTTGCCAAGCCTAGGGTTTCTTTTGTTTGTTCGGTTTTGTTTTTGTTTTTTATTCTAGAAACTACTATGTAAATTTGTTGAAACGTCCCACTCTGTTATCCATGCTCTCATTGCTCTTTCATCTTTTTTTGTTCTTGCTCTCTCTCTGCTTTGTTCTGCTGAACTCTTCAGTATCTTCTTTCAGGAGAGGTGATATTCTCCTAATCTTATGGGCTAAAATAGAAAACTGAGATTGGATTTTGCTCCAGGTAAAATAGCTAGTAAGAACTAGAGCCTGCATTTGAACCCACATCTGCCTAACTTCTGACCTGGATTTTTTCATTTTTGAATTAATGAGTTTATCCCAAAAGTTAAAACCCCAGAACCGTGAAATAGCTTCAAATCACTGCATTATCCTGTCATGTGGGTGGATGTAACTGAGAGGATGAATGTGACTTCAGCCCAAGACTGTGCAGGATACCACGTGCTAGAAAACCTGAGAAGTTTCAAGCGTTATATTTGACCCCTTTTCGGGTTTCACCCTAAGTTGTTTCTAAGAAAGAGAACTTTTCTTCCTTTTTGTCATTTATGGTGCACTAGGTTTCCATCTTTACCATTCTTTTAGCTGTCTAAATAGACTGTTTACCAAGGTTTGTTTGTATATCAATTGTCTCTTCTCAGTAGCAGAATTTTGGTTTTGTTTTATTGGGCAGTTATTAAACTTAGAATTTTTCAGCTTACAGGGAAGTGATGAAATGTTTAGTGTTATTCTATAAATGTAAAAAAAAGTATTTTATTATTCAGCATTTGTTAAGTGTCCACAGAGCGCTGGGCGTTGAGTATCACTTTGTTGGGGGAAGAAGGGCTCGAGCTCACACAGATTTTTTTCTGTGCTAAATCAGAGCCCTTATAATGTCTTTGTAATATTATATCTGTTGTTTATCTCAGATAGTTCAGTAACATTTTTAGGAGCTCACACTACTCGGCTTGGGCATTACAGCCAAAGGTGAGGGTACACATACGTTATTTTGTCATTCATTTATTCATTCATTCATTCATTCAAAAACTTTTATATTGACCATCTGTTATTTGACAGGGGACTCACAGGCCCGTAAGGAAAAATACCATGAAAAACAGTTGCAATGCACTATAATGAAGGAGGATGCTAGGTCAGAGGGTGGCACAAAAGATGTGATTGACTCTGCCAGCATAGGTTAAGGGTGGCTTCCTAGAGGAGGAGCTTCTCACTTGAAGTGGAGTTTTCCAGAAAGCAAAAGGTTACTATAAACAGAGGGAACTGCAAGAATACCGCTTTGTGAAAAGCCTCAAGCTGTCCTGCATGGCTGGAATATAGGGCATGTCTGTGAAAGATGACGCTGAGAAGTAGGGCCCATTTGTGGAACTCTTTGAATGCTTACCAGGACGTTTTGGTATCCGTCTGCAGTCAGGGGAGCCGCTTTAGGATTTTAGGCAGGGAAGGCACATTTGCATGTCTGGAGGCTTCAAGGACATTGGCTGGAAGGAGATGAGGCCAAGGCAGAGACCAATGAGAGGACTGCTCTGCTAGTTCTGGCAAGAAAAACTGAGCTCGGAACTCTAAAGCAGTTGAAATAGAGCGAAGAGAACAAATCTGAGAGAGATTTGAGATGAAATCAATCAGGCAGAAATGCGGGGCTGGAGAGAAAGGCCTCTAGTGACTGCTAGGATCCTGGCTCGGGGCCTGTGTGGAGATTTTTTTCACACCATCAGGCTCCAGCAATAAATATGGCAAATATTTCTCTTCATCTCAGTTTCTGTCAAGCAAACCCCAGTCCTGGAGGAAATCAACAATATTGGTTTCCTGCAAGAACAGTGTCCTGGAGAAGCTGCCCAAGAAAAAAATGGCTTCACTCTCTCAGCAGCTTGCTAGGCAAGTGATGAGCATAACCTGTGGACGCTTAGTTCTTCTAATTGAACGTCCTTGGAGGAATCCTCTCCTTTACACAGAATGGCTTTGATACGGAGTTCATGACTCCTGCCTTTAGCTTTCTTTCATCATTGCAGATGGAGTGCTGGTCATGTGTCTTACCAGCCAGCTCTATTCTCGTGCACCTCAAAATGTTCTTTTTGAATAATTAGACTTTTCCACTTAATTTTAGAAAATATTTCTGATGCCTATTATGCACCCTGTACGGTGGCAGGTGCTTTCACATGTCATCTCATTTAATGCTCCCAGCAACCTGAAAGATAGGTGGTAACATTAGCTTCACGGATGGGGATCTGAGATTCTGAGACATTCCACAATCAATCTGAAGTCACAAAACAAGTCAGCTTCAGAATCAAGGTCAGAAGTTGATTCATACCACAAATCTACTGGACTTTTCTTATGGCTGACCACTCTGATAGCCTACATTTTTTTTAATGCATCTTTCTTTGAGGTTTCTGTTCACCCATTCATTGTTTTAACCACAAATAGCCCCTCTTATGTGTCAGTAATCAGATTGGGCACTGGCTTGGCAACACAGAATGAGATAGACCAGTGGAAAGAGTGACAAGCAAATAGGCAATTATAATACAGTTTAATGAGTGCCCCAGAGGGGAAGTAGAGGATGATGTGGGAGACCCTGGGGGGCACCCAACCAGGAATGGGGGCCCAGTGAAGGTTGCCCCAGAGGAAGTGACATCCAGGCTGAGATTTGAGGAGTAAGTGAGAGTTAGCCAGGGAAAGAGGGCGGCAGCATCCTCCAGGCAGAGCAAGTGACAGACACTGGCAGAAGCGGGGAGCGTGGCAGGAAATGAAACTTAAAGGGAGGTTTAGACCAGAGCAGAGATGCCCTTATAAGCCATGTCCGGAAGTTTAAAATGAATCCTGATGTCAGTGAGGTAGCTGTGGAAGAGTTTTTAAAGCAGGGCAGTTACATGAATATGCAGGCATTTCTAAAAGGTGTCTATGGTAGTAGTGTGGGAAGAGAAATGATTAATAGGAAGGCAAGCTCGGAGGCAGAGACCATCCAGGAGGCTGTTACCATAATCCAGAAGAAAGATGGCAGTGAAGGGATGGAGAGAAGTGGATGGGCTAGAGAAACGGGAGGGGCTAGAATCCGCAGGTCTCGGTAATCATAAGTAAAGCAGGACTGACCCAGGTGAGTGGGTGGGGCTGTTCTCATTCACTGGGATGAAGGAAGAAGAACCTATTTAGGAAGGAACGTGAGTTCAGTTTTATTCACGTTGAGTTTGATATGTCAGTGGACATTCATCCAGAAAGGCCTAGTTAGGCAGCTTTGAATATGAATCCATGAGATGAGGAGAGAGGGGCGGGATGGAGAGGTAGATGTGAGAGATGGCAACATTTGGGTGGTCCATAATTAACCAGGGAAAGTGTATAAAGTCAGAAGTAAAGAGAGCATAAGACAGAGAACATCTTTATTTCAGAGACTGCCAAAGAAAGGGGAGCTGGTAAAGGAGCCAGAGGAGGTCCATCTGGAGAGATGGGAGTAAGATCGGGAGCACACACCACAGCCGGGGATGTGTCTATCAGCAGCACTCAGCCACTGACCGAGGTCACCTGGATAAAGACAGACACTCCCCCTGTGGGTTTTAGCCCCGAGGGGGTCTTGGGAATCTTGGCTGAGATTAGGCAGCTCCTCTGGGCAGTTTGGCTGATAGAAGGTGGAGAGAGAACGATAATAGCCAGATGGTTGTCTAGGGATGAGGGGAAATTGGGGGAGGGGAGGTTTAGTGTTCGTTGTTTTAACAGTGGAAGAAACTTGAGTACCTGAGCATCGAAATCCTGATGAGAAAGAACCTGGGGAGGTAAGAGTGTTTGATGGAAACAGGGCCCTGAGACGGGAAGGGAGAGGTTTGGAAAGCAGGGTGGGTGGACTGGCCTTGAGCAGGGAACAGGCCCTCTGCCCATCTGCCTGAGTGTCAGTGGGGGAGGAAGCCTGCGGGGGTAGGGGTCCAGGTAAAGGGGGCAGGGGGCATCCATCTGCTGCTTTATGCTTCTCTGTGACATCCAGGCAGGGGTGTGTGTGTGTTGGGCAGTTGTTAGGGACACGAAGAGAGGGGTCGGTAGTTGTGGAGAGGGGAGGAGGTTTGAATAGAGATGGCCGAGAGCACTAGAGGCATGAACCTGGGAGGTTGATGGTTTTCTTTGACCTAATGCTGGGGGATTTACCCATTTGTCAGAAAGAAGTGGACCTTCCACAGTCTGCCTTATTTTGTCCTGTGTTTGGAGTGTGTTCTTAAATTATTTTCCCCTGTGGTTCCTGTAGAGAAGGGTCATAATGCCGGCAGATTATTGCTCAGTGAGTTATCGATCAGCGAGAGAAGGATCCGGTTAAAGCAGCCTTCTCTCTGCCCTCTAGCTTGTGGTATTTGTCTGCCACCTGTGTTAGTATACAGGTGACTGAGGCGGACTCTGAGATAGTGTCTTTTCCTTGGAGTTGACGTAGATGGCACCTAGCTCACGGATGCCCTCAGAAAAGGAAGCTGAGATGCTTGCTCTGCACCTTCCCACTCGCCCAGCCAGCAGGCCAGGTTGGACCTACTAGCAGGCCTAGAGCGGGGGAAGAGCCCCTTTCCACACAGGACTCTCTGGTCCGGGCTCCTGCACCAACCTCCACAGCCTCTCCATAGCAGTAGAAATAGAGGGTGTGCTTACAAGGAAGGCCGACCTTGTTTCAGATCCTGGCTTTGCTGCTCGCAGTGTCACTTTGAACATGTCTGCCCCTCTCCTGAACCTCAGCATTACTGTCTGTAAAACGGAGTGGTTATACCTATTTCCCAGAGTGGTCCAGAGAAGTTAGTGAACCAATGGATGTGAAGTACCTAGCAAGAGAGGCAGTGCCTGTCTGTTCCTGGCCATTCTTCCAGTTGTTAAAATACAGACTAACTCTTTGGCTTTCCAGCTGTGGAACAGATTGGGCTGAAGTCCATCTGTCTTCTACAAGTAGCTAAGATGGAGATAAGCATCTGGTTATTTTCCTCAATATCCATAATGAGAGCACACACTACCATCTGCTTATCTGAGCACTAAGAACACAAAGGGACAAATGTTTAGTCACTGGACAGAATGCCAGCCCTTCAGACCCCTCTATGAAGACAGAGCCCTCCACCGTTACTGCCCTGCCCACTTCCATGGCCAGTTGGAGGCATTATTGGCGGAGGGGTTTCTGATGGAAATAATTTCTCTGTCAGAGGTCAAAACTGGAAGTCTGGGGGCCACATTCAACAAACCAGGCCCTTAAATGGGGTGGTTTGTCAGGTAGTGCTCTGACCTTTTTGTGTTTTTTTTTTTTAGTTGGTGCCTCCAAATATTTGGAGACAGGGCTTGCTTACCCTGTTTACCATCACTCGCTGTTCCTTACACCTGCTCCTGTCACTCATCTATGTTACTTGTGGACCGTGAAGGCATTTGAGTTTGCAGCCTTTATTTTTAGATCCGCTTTAGGTTTTAGTCCTACTGAGTAAGCCCAAATATCACTGAAAGAATTTTTTGCATTTTTTTACTGGTTTTGCTGAAGCACATTGTTGAGAATGCTATTGATTTACTTATTCGAAGATTGTTCATTGAGTGCCTATTATGTGCTGACTCATATATACCCTATTCTCAACATCTCTGAGCCTTCTATAAGAAGCCCCACGTAAGAGGCTTCTTTAATAGATAGCAGAAAGGAGCAATGTTTCCCCTTGGGTAATTACATAAAATACATCATTCATTCATTGCCAAGTCAACTACCCAACTTACATGTATTCTTTGTCCCCAAGATGCTACCAGATTCTTTTTTTCTCTCAAACTACCTACTCAGATCGCCCTTATTATCATCGTGCTGTTTCCACAGGCACAAAGGGCCTATTCTATTGTTTCCTTAGTTTTTAGGGAGTTTCGGGCCCCCTGTTGTTATTGCCTCTTAGAAACTCCAGCTCTGGCCTGATGGTGTTCTAATGGTTATCAACTGTGAGATAGACCCAGGTAGTGTCTGCATACATCCCGTACACTGCAACCTCCAGATAAATTCACTCTAAACTCATCCCCCCAAGTCAGAGCCTTCAGAGGGGCAGAGCCCTTGGCACTGAGCCCCCAGCGCCTGTGGCAGTGACAGCGATTCCGCAAAGCCATCAGTTGCCACTCTTCTAAGTTTTTTCTTTTACTGGTTCTCCTTTTCATTAGAAATAGGTTCGTTTTACTCTACGATATGTCTTTCAGTTTTAACTCTAATATTCCTGGAACAAGCTGTGAACTTTTCAACTAGAGACCTGTCAGCCTAAGTCTACGAGTATTCACACCAAGTAAATACTACAAGTTTTTCATCAGGATGACTTGGGTTCAGATCTCTAACTCTGTAACTTCTTTAGCTATATGACCCTAAAAGCCAGTCACAGCGATGTGAGCTTTGGATGCACATCTTACTGTGCACACAAAGTAAGAATTGTTGCTTCCCCTGGTTCGTGTGTGTGGCGGGGAAGGGCGGGGGGAGGCACACAGGATGAGGAGTGCGAAGTGCTGAGCAGAGCACGTGGCCTGCAGTTGTGGATTAGCCGCCATTGCCATCACCGTAAGGGCATTATAATATCGTCTGTGTGTAGCATAGCTACCAGACCTAGCCCATCCACTGCTATGAAGCAGCACTCTCTAAATGTTCAACCCTCCCCACACACCCCTCCTGAAATCTGTTTTGTTTTGTTAAGTAAATTGCCGAATGTGGTCTCCCGAATCCCATATGTTAGCAATTAGATGTGGCCTCCTATTAGTGCTTTACATCCATGTCCCCCACCCCCCCAGACTGTGAGCTATTTGAAGGAAAGGAGTTTCTTATTCATCTCTGTATCCCTAGCACATAGTGGGTGCCTGCTGACGTGGCTCGGGTGCCACCCTTCTCATAAGCAAATGTGTTTATGGCTCCATCTCACTAGACTTCAAACTCCTTGCAGGCATGGAGTGTCCAGGACACCTCATGTCCCCAGTGCAGATACAGTTTGCACTCAATGAACACCAGCTGATGGAATTATCAGGTGAAGTTTTCATCAACCCATGACATAGTAGGAGCTCATTAAAAGGTAGCTGCTCTTATCATTATTAGCACCAGAAAAAAAATATAAAAGAGAAAGAAAAAAAAGACAAATATGGACATCTAGTCACCCATTTTGGCATGAGGTGTAGACATTGATTGGAAGACTATTTTAGCGAAAGAAAATGGCCCTTTATTCGTTTCGGGGAGGGGAGGAGGGTTAACAAGAGAGAGTCTTTTTCAAGTGTTTGCTCCATCTTGCTGCCACTTTACTATGTGTGGCTGCTGTTGCTATGGCAATTCTTTAAGCAGTTGAATAGAACAGCACTGAGTTGTTGCAAACCAGCTCTAATTGCTCCCATGCACCAGTCCTGCCCACACGACCGCTCTCTGCACAGGGTTCCCTTTTTCAGATGCGTATTTTCATAACTCTCTGAGCATTGTGCAACTCCCTGGCTCTTGTGACACTGCCATCCTCGGGCATAGGGCACAAGAAATGGCTCTGGGTAGGGAAGAGGGGTCTGCCAATTTTCCCTGTGTGAGTGAGCAGTGCAGCCCCCCGTGTTCAAGGGGGTGGCGGGATGCAGACGCAGCAGGGCCTTGAAACCAAATAAAACATTTGTGGGATAGGTTTATTCTGTGTATTTCCATTGTTGAGCAAATTAGTCATCTTTTTAAAGCCAACTGTACTATTCCTGCGCCCTCCTGCCAAGAGGGCCCAGTTCATTGTGTGATGAGAACTCCTGGCTTGAGCCTGAATGTGATTGAGAAGAATTGATATTGAAAGAAATGGAAGGCAGTCCGTGTGTCTTGTGTCCCCCCTGTGTGCCAGGCACTGTGCTGGACAGTTTCCATGTGCTCTGCCACTCGGTCCTTGGAGAACTTGGGCAGGGGGTAGGGGCTGCAGGAGCCCTGTCACAGATGAGGACAATGAAGAACATATTAATAGATTTAGTGTCAAAGCTAAGGTCATAGCCAGTGAGTGCACGGCTGGGATTAGACCCCAGTTCTGACTGATTCTAAGGCCTGTGCTCTTATCCCTGGGCCCCACTGTCTCCCAGGAAGGAGGTTGCCTTGGGCGGCCCTGGGAAACCAGATCTCCGTTGACTTGTTGCACATGGCATTTGGCCAACTCCATGCCCGTCAGCATGCAAGGCCTTTCTCTAAGGAATCACAAAGCTTAAGGGTTGTCATAGGAACAGTTTCATCCTAACTATGGCTCCTTTGAGCCTTAACAGGTACCAACTGCAAACTAAGTGTCATGTGGACACCACACCTAGTTTTACCAAGAAAAAAAAAATCTGTGAATCAGGTATTATTCCCATTTTATAGATGAGGAAGTTGAAGCTCAGAGAAGGTAAGTGACTTGTCCAAAGTCACAACAACTAAGGGTGGCAGAGCCAGGATTCAAATCCAGGTCTGACTCCAAAGTCTCTTAACCACGAGGCTGCCTCCCATGGGGCTTATTTGGAACAGGATGGTGCATATACATTTAAAATTTTGCCCGTGAATAAGCCGGGAAGCTTAACAGCCCATGGAAAGCTCTTCGTCCTCTTCCCAAGGTATTTGTAAACTTAATTTCACTTTATGGTGCACTGGTACCTAAGGGCGCCACAGAGCGGCGTGTAGAGGGACTCAGTGTCTTTCACCCGGGGAAGCCGCGTTGCTGGAAGCGCCTCAGTGCGAGGAGTCTGTGTACATGGAGGACCGTCAACAGCTCGGTCCTGCACTGCATTAGGATGGTACACTCATGGTTGACAGTTTTTCTTCCTTGATTTTTCTTGCTCTTTCTTTTCTTTTTTTTTAATTTTATTGGGGAACAGCCATGGTCATTGGTTACACATTGCTTTCATGCTACAATGGCACAGTTGACTCTTTTAAGGAGGGTGCAGCTCACAGTGGCCCACACGGGGATCGAACCAGCAACCTTGGTGCTATCAGCACAACGCTCTAACCAACTGAGCTAACCAGTCACCCTTCCTTTTTCTTTTAATGTAGTTTATGTAATAAAAAGGAGGAGGAAGAAAGAAACAAAACTGAATACTTTCTCATAGAAATGGTATGAATCCTACTCTAACAGCAAGATTTTTTTTTCCTTAAGACTTTCCGTTGAATACTGACTCATTCAAACAAGTTTTCTTGAGTGCCAACTCTGTGGCAGAGACTACACTAGAAGAGGTAGGGGGACAAAATAGTGCAGTGGGAGCTTTCAGCTGCAGGTGGCAGAAATCTGGCCGGAATAATAGATTTTATTATTGGTCTTGGCAGTTCAGAGATTGGCTAATTGAGCATCTCAACTGATGATATCAAGAACCCCATTCTTTCATTCTGAGTCTGCCCACCTCGGCTGTTGGCCATGGCCCCAGGCAGGCTTCCCTTGTGGTCTCAAGGAGACTGTCACTTCCAGGCGTTACATCACATCCTTACAGCAATCTTCAAAGGCAGCAAAGGGACCTTCTTTTCCTGGTGTCTCTTAAGATTCAGAAAAACTTTCCCAGGGGCTCTTCATCTCGTGTGTCATTGACCAGAATTTAGTCATATGCCCATGCCCTAATCAGTGACTGGCAAGGAAATGAAACCCCTGGGGTTGGCTTAGACGTGAGGACCCACCCCCTGCCTCTGGAATGGGACCTGAACTGCTAGCCCTGACAGAGGAGGATGGGGGTGTGAATAAAATGGGGGTCTGTTAGGAAAGAGACAGGAGCGAATGAGGGTTGGGTAGGCAGCCAATAGTCATGACTTCTCGGAAAAGAAGACCCCCTGCCCTTAAGGAGCTTACATGCTAGTGAAATAGACAGGGAGCAAGGAGACAGACAGATAGATGTATCATTTAAAATGTTTCCTCTGAGCTGTACTTCATTGCCTCTGCGTCAGATGAAGTGGGTAAGGAGGTTTTCTTGGAGCTGACATTTCACCGGGGAGGTTAAGGAGGAGAATTACCAAACAGGCTGAGTTGAGGGGAGAAATGGTCCTGGCAGAGGGAGGGAGGTAACAGGGCATCTTGGAGGAGCCGAAGGGAACTGGGAGGCCCAGGATGCAGCAAACAAGGAGGCAAGTGGCATGAGTTGAAGTTAGAGATTTTAGACTTAGGGAAGATTGGATCACGTAGGGTCTTGCAGGCCATGGCAAGGAGTTTGGATTCCATTCTAAGTCAGTGGAAAGCCAGTGAAGGGTTTTTAAAACCCTTTAATTGTGTGACACATCAATTTTTTGTTTTTAAAAACACCATGCTGTCTCCTGGGAGGGGGTCTTAGTAGGAGCACAGAGAGTAATTAGGTCAATCTAATCACCCAGACAGGAGCTGGGGGTGGCTTGGACTCACACGGTGACCATGGAAAGGAAGGAAATGAGCTCTTTTGGAGATGGGGTCAATAGGATTTGCCAGACTCTGTGCTGGGGCATTCCCATGGCCCCTCTTGTCCAGTCTTCTTTGTACTCCTATACAGTAATTTTATTTTTTTGTGAGTAAATTAATATGCCCACTTTTACAAATAAGAAAGTTCCAAGAAGTGGCCTTATTGGGTCATAGCATGCAGCCCGAGCCAGAGCAGCGAGGGGGAGAAGAGCTGCATTCTGGGAGAGATGGACAGGACCAACTCAATTAGCATGGCTCCCGGATTGTTTTCCTACGTGAAGCTTCTGTTTTTTAGGGTGGTATTTTGAGAACTGCTGTCTCCGTGGGAATATCTTAGTTGTGTACAGCAGAGCCATCTCTGCTGTACAAGAAAATGAATCTACATTTTCTTGTTTAACACATGGCTGTCTTTATAATGAGTGCCTTCTGTATATGGGGTTACCAGAGTAACTCTGAATCTATTTTACAGCTAAATTAATGATATCCAGGAAACATTTATTTGGCTCCTTTTCTATTTATACTATTGTTACCAACTAATTGCCTTTGAATGCTCCTACGTATAGGGTCCTTTGTGCTAGTTAAAATCCATCCCACATAGGTGAACCCCTAATGCCACTCAGGGCTGTCCAGTCTCTTGTGACATTTCTCTTCTTGAAATAACAGGCACAGTCACAAAAATTTACACCAGGGCAAAGGGCCAGGTTGAGACCACAGCTAAAATATAATAATGTTATTGTTTTTTCTGATTATAAAAGCAACATATTTTCATTGCAGAAAATTTGGGAAAGACAGAGAAGCATAAGGAAAACAGGCTACTCACATTCCCACCACCCTGAGGCAACTAGCATTAAATTTTGGTGCATCTCATTCCAAATGTTTTTAGGCCTTTCTACATAATTGAGCTGATACAGTCGATACAATTTTTTTTCTTCTCTTTTCATGTGATATTCATCATTCAGATTTCCTTCACACCTTAAGGTATTGTCTTTGTAAATGGTTATGTAAGTCCTCTGCTTAAATGTGCCATAATTTACTGAACTGTGCCCCTCAAGGGAAATTTAAATTTGTGTTGTTGTTTTGATGTGGACAATCTTATACATAGAGGTTTATTGACATTTAAGATTTTCCTTCAACTAAATTTCCAGTAATTCTAATGTTAGATTAAAAGATATGCATATCTTTAAGGTTCTTGATACACTTGCCAAATTATTTTTCATAAATGTTTTACTATTTTTCGTTTTTGTCAACATTCCATTTATAGTCACCCGGCCTATAACTAGGAGTCCTTATTTTTTATCTTGGTGAATTTAATATGTGAAAAAAAATGGATTCTGTTTTAATTTTTGTTTCTTTGACTACCAGTGACATTCGGCTTCTTTTCATGTTTATTAGCCTGGTATTCATTTTTCTGCCATGAGCCCATTTATCTGCTGGACTCTCAGTGTTTTATATTTTTATTCACATGAACTCTATATATTTTGGGTATTAACCTTCTTATACATTTGTAGCAAATAACTTTCCCTGAATTGGGACTTTATTTTTACTTTCTATTATGAAGATTTCCAAATATATACAAAAGTATACAGTAAAGATCCCCCATCTACACCTTTTGTTTTTGCTGAAATATTTTAAGGCAAATCCATTTTACTCATAAGTTCTGTTAGTAAGATCTTTTAAAAATAAAAATCTGATGTTTTCTTTCTCCTTTAACTTTATTTTTTTTTTAATTAAACCTATGGAAAAGTTGAAAGAATAGTACAATGAATACCCATTCACCTTTCACCTAAATTCACCAATAATTAATATTTTATGTATTTGCATTGTTTTTTAAAATATGTATGCACACTGTACTTTTTGTTTTATTTTTCCAAGCATGGACTTTTTTTTTTTTTTTTAAGCTGAGCCATCCTGCCACCTGTTGGCAGCTCAACGGCTGCTCAGCTTGGGCCGGGAATCGAACTTTTTGTTTTATTTTTGTTTAATTTTTTGCTGAGTTGCAGATATTGTGACACTTCACTCCAAAATATGTCACCTGTATCTCGTAAGAATCAGAACATTGTCTGCTATAACCACAAAGCCATTATTGCACTCAAGAAATTTAACATTGATGCAAATAATATTATCCAAGTTATAATCTATATTCAATTTTCCCAGTTGGCTCCAAAATCTTTTATAACTGTCTTTCTTTCTTAATATACCTGAGCTCAAATCAAGCACGACCCTTGTCACTTGGTTATGATGTCTTTTTTGTGCCCTTTAATCTAAAGCAATCCCCTCACTTTTTGTTTCGTTTTGACCTGTCATGACATTGACATTTTTGAAGAGTCTCAGCCAGTTATCTTAGAGACTGACCCACATGTGGGTTATCTGAGTGTTGACTCCTGACTGTAGTCCAGCATAACGAGATGCCCCAGGTTCATGTTCATCGTGTGCATTTCCTTTCCCCGATCTGGAATTGCCTCTGTCATCAACAAGCCCCGATTCCTTCCAGTTGGGAATAGTATTTAGAGACCATTTTCTGAACCTTAGCAGTGGTCATCGCTACTCGCCTGTTATTACTTCTAGGGCTTTTCAGTGGACAGAGTTAAGATGTACATTTTTTAAAAGCAAGGAAAAATAGGAGTTCATATTGATATTTCCTTTTCAAATTCAAAATCAGGATTTTTACTTCACTTTTTTTATTTTATATTTGTGCCTTTCTACTATTTAGAAAATGTTGGTTCCTAAAAATGTTAATACAATATAATTTTGTTTTATCATACAATATATGATAGTTTCAGAATTAAAAATTAGTTGTATTGCTGTCAGTAGTTCTCAAATGAAATTTATGATTCTTTTGATCTTATTATTGTGCTTAAAGAACGCCCCTGAAGATATACAGTTGGAATACTGTCTGGGGCCTGTCAGTTGTTCTCTCTCAGTGGTATGTCATCAATGTCATGTATACTTAGGTTCATTTGTTCCAGTATCTTTTCGATTTTTAGGAACTCTTTAAAATTTCATTTGATTTTTTGGTCAAGTGAACTCTTTACATGATTTAAAATCTATAATGAAGTTCACTCAGAGAAATCAGGCTTTTATCCTAATCCCTTCTACCCTGATTTTTCCTTCCCCCATAACCCCTCTCCATTACTAAAAAGTAGCTACTACATACATTATTCTGCTTCTTACTATTTTCCATTTAGTATATCCTGAAAATCAGTCCATAGTGCGCAGAGATCTTAATCATTCTTTTTCACAGTGGCCTAGTGCCCCATGGCATAGCTGTGTCACAGTACCATATAGATGTTCTTTAGATTTTGCTGTTACAAGTAATGTCACAACAAACAACCTTGTACATGTATCATTTTGTACTTTTCTAAGTATATCTTTGGGATAGGTCCTGGACCTGAGATTGTTGGGTCAAAGGGTAATTGCATATGTGATTTTGCTAGATCTTGCCAAATTCCTCTCCATAGGGGTTGCATCATTTTTCATTCCTGTCCTGTTGTCCCAATAGACAGTCTCACCGGTAGAGTGTGTTGCGAAACCTGTGGCTGTTTCCAGTCTGATGGGTAAGAAGTGACATCTCAGAGAAATTGTATATACATCTCCCTTATTATAAGTGAGGTTGAATAGGTTTTCTGACATCTAAGGGTAATTTGTGTTTCTTTTTCTATGAACCGTATGACTCTTTTGTCCATTTTTCTATGGGGCAGTTAATCTTTTTCTTCTTAATCTTTAGGAACTCTTTATATATTAGGTTAATAAGTCCTTTATGATATAGGTTACACATATTTTTTTCAGACTGGGAAGTCTTAAAATGATTGTTGACATTTACTGTCTTGGGTATCATATATGTATATAGCAGCTGTTCCATCTTTGTCATCCTAGGGAATAGAGGCTTTGGGGATAGCTGTTGGGCAAGGTTGCAGTGAGGACACGGGTAAGATGTTGTATTCTCATCTAAGATATATCTCAAGTTGACATCCTAGTGGGCAGTGCAGGAGGTCATCAGCAGGGGTATGTCCCACTGTTTTGAACAATCACTAGCCTTCCTGGCAGCAGTCAGCCCAGCTGTACTGACCAAGCCACTCTGTCCATGAGGCAGACAGCGAGCACTTTCTTACCAGTGGTCAAGGGCAAGGCTCTGTATGTTGACTTTGGAGCCAGATCGGGGCAGCACCAACCCAAATCAGTAGTTTCAGTTCCTTATGTAACCTAGGCAAGTTGCCTAACGCTCTGGGTCTCAGTTTCTCCAACAGTAAAAGGAAGAGATGAACTGGATGCCATCCAGAGACTCTTCCAGCTCTGACGTCCTCAGACCCAGGGTCTTTGCTGGCCTTCCTAGCAGCCGGGAGAGAGGTGGAGATGTGGACTGAGAAAATTACAGCATAGCACTGGGTCTGTAAAGAACCTTCCAATTGCATCAGTTCTGTTGGATCTCATCTGTCCATTGGGACCCACCCTAAAAAAATGTATTTCCTACTACTGGAAATGAAATTTCCAGTAACACATGCATACACTGGGTATAGGGAACTTAGAAACTGACATTTTACTGTAGCGAGTTGTTAGATTTGAGCTTTCAACCTGAGTCTCTGACCCCAAAGCCTGAGCTCCCTCGCCCCATGCCAGGCGGACTTTCACTGTGGGTGTCGAGTAAACGAGGAGGCCTGGGCTGCCCTGAGATTCCAAATCAGCAGAGAGGCTCAGCCAGAGCTCTTCCCCAACAGAGTTCAGGCCAGGGATGCTCACAGGGGGCCAGCGGAGAAAGGCCAACAGATAAACGAGTCTCAGAATGACATTTCAATCGTAATAAACTTGGATGGTCCCTGTTCTATAGCCTATTCAGAGAAGAGCCATGCTGTGGTTCCCAGAAGACCAGAAGTGTTTTCAAGTATGGCACCGTGTCTTCAGATTACTTAAATTGCACACCTGTGAGGCAAACACACTTCCCAGGCATCTTCGCATCTCGTTTAACGTAATCTTCCCAGAAACTGCTAAGGCATATGTCACTATCCCCATTGTTCAGCCTAGGAAACCGAGACTCGGAGAGATGAGGTAATTTGGCCAAGAGCACACAGCACTAATGGCAAAGCTAGTGTTAGAACCAGCGTCTGTTGGCTCCCAATCCACGACTCTTTCCACAGTTCCAAGCTGCCTACAGTTTTCTATTGTTGCCAACCAAACTTATATACACCCTTTCTGGGGCCACCCCACAGGTTTGGGAGCCTTCCAGTTGCATCATTTCTGTTACATTCCCGGCTCCTGCTTTGTTGAGATCTGCAACGCTCTGTTTCTGCTGTGGCTGCCGGAAGAGCCCATGGGCCGTGCAGCCAGGAAGGAGTGCTGAACAGAGAAGCGAAGGAACTCTAGTCCCAGGATGCTGAGAAGGACACTCACCTTTCCTCGTTTGAATCTCTAAGTCCGCGTCCCAGGATTCCGTGCTTGCCCGAGATAGGCGTCTATAGAGGCCTCTGAGCTTTCAAGTGGAGTGAGCCAAGTGCCAGCCCATTCACTCGCACCCCACTCCCGTGGCCAGGGGCTACGCTCCCCCTCGAAGCCAGCACAAGGCGAGGTCCTCATGGGGCCGGGCCCTCTGCGTTCACAGAGGAAAAATGAAAGTGCTTTATTCCACGGCCTCTTCATAGCTCCCATTATGACGAGAGGGCTCCACAGCCAGGAGCCAGGGCTGTGATATTCCTGCTTCAGCGTAAGAGATTCATATGTTTGACTAATCAATTCTTTGGCACTGACTTCCCGGCCTGCATTTTGTTCTCTTGCTTTTGATCTCCTGTTTGCCTTTTTGCCATTCTGCTGGTTCTTGTTTGGAGCTTTTATTTTCCAGGAACACTTTGACCCGCTCGATCCTCTGTATTCTTCTCTCTCTCCTTTTGTCATTTTCCTCTCTGATTTCGGTTTCCCGTGTGTTTGACCGCACACAGCTTCCACATACAAGCAAAGTGGAAACCCTCGAGTCACGAGGCCCTGGTAACTGCTGGGTTTTGTTTGGAAAGCCAGAGGACCCTGGACCCTAGCCAGCCCCCAGCCCCCAGCCCAGCTGGGCTGCAGCTCTTCTCTGTCTCCTGTCCTCGGCCCAGCCTCGCCCTGCCACATGCAGTCGCTGATGTTGGCTTAGCACTCTGCAGTTAACAAAGTCCTCTGCCACACGCAGCTAACTGTGGAGAGGAGGTGCAAATACCAACATTGGTCACATTTCTCTATTGAAGAAACTGGGGATTGGAAATGTGAGGTGACTTTCCCAGCGTTCAGAGCTGGTAAGTGGCCGAGCAGGGACCAGACCCAGATCTGCCCTCGAGCCAGGCGTCATTTTGCTACACTGCTCTTGCAGTTGTCAGTTGATTGCTGACTGCCGTTCTCAGCCAACACTGGCCTAGCAGCTGCTTTGTCCTCAGCACGGTCTCGTCCAGTGAAACGGGCATTTGCAGTGCCGACTGAGGCAGCTGCCACTTCCTGAGCACTCACTCTGTGACAAGTCCTCAGAGTAACCGGAGCTCAGAGCAGTATAATAGCTTTCCTGAAGCCACCCTTCTAATGCCGGAGCCAGGACTGGGGCCCGAGTCTGCCTGCCTCGGACATCTGGGCCCTTAACAGAAGGGTCACATACTCAGTGCCGTGGCAGCAGAGCAGAGGGATTCTGGGAAGGCTTCCCAGAGGCAGAGATACTTGACTGGGAGGCGTAGGAGTTTGGCAGTGAGAGGAAGGGGGCGGGGGTCGCAGGCCTTGTGCCCAGCCTGCCTCCTGCCCTGTTCTAAGCTCACATTGTTTTCCTAATCAGTAGTTTTCATCTCGACCTCAAGACTGGAAAGATTCTGTGGCCTTATCACCTGTTCCACGTCTGACTCGCCTCCGCAACATCTCCCCCATGAGGCTGTCCAGCCGCTGCGTGCACACCTCTGGTGTCTGGGAGCCTCCCTCCTTCTGAAGCAACTCTCCATCTTTAAAAAGCTCCTGTTATTAGGAATTTTTTCTTATTTTGGTGCAGAGTCCCCCCTTTGCACCCCCACCCCTCCATGTTGGGGAGTGCCCCAGGGCCACAGCACTTGTCCTTGGAAGCAGTTGACACCAGTGGCTGGAATGTGAGCGGAAACAGGTTTCTGCGTTTCCAGTTGCTGAGAGTGGCGTAGCGTGGTGAGATGACAACAGCATGGCGTCCATCTCACTCTCCCAGTTTTGCTGGGTGAGCTTACATGGGTCATTCTCCTCACCTGAACTCCTCACCTGTAGACCTGGAATGATCATCCCTACTCCACCATCTCATGGGCTGCTGTTCACAGAAGTGGCAGGAGCACCTGTGCTCATTAAAGTAGGATGCACCGCATGAATAACACCGTCCATCCTTGTTCCGTGGTGAAGGTACACGGGTGGGATTTGTCCGCACGAGCTCACCCTCTGGCTCACCCACTCCTCATTTGTCTTTATCAGTGTAGCGTATGTGTACAAAGTTGTAAGCAATAAATTCAACCCACTGTCCTGGGCGCCCACCACAGGCCGGGGTCGGGGGCAGGTGCAGGGAACACGAGGGTTCGTAAGCCGTCACCTCTGCCTCTGAGACGCTCTCGGTGTAGGGGGGAGACAAGAGTGAGACTGTGTGTGGCTGTCCCAGAGGCAGGAAGGTGAGATGCACGGGCCTGGGCAGTGCTGCTGGGGTGTGGGCGGGATGGCGGTGGTTGGGACGTTTGTCCAGACTTCTGAGCTGAGTCTTTGCAACTCTGCTGACCCAGGAGGGGAATGAGGAGGCAAGGGGAGGTGGAGAGGGCTGGAGATACTGTGCAGGTAGGTTCCTCTGGAGTGGGTGGCTTCCAGGACATGGTGAACTTGGAAATGGCCCTGAGCACCTCATCCGACCAGTAAATGAGTGGCGATCCCTTGGAATCTGGAATGCAGCAGGCCAGGTAGTGGGGAAAACAGAATCCGGACTTGGGGGGTCCCCTTTGAGGAAGACATGGGTCATTCTAGTGGCAGCTGGAAAAACAGGCCTTGGGGTTTGGGAGGGAAGTCTGACCTGGAGCTGGAGAGCTGGCAGGCTGTCACCTCTTGTCAGTTTATCTGAAACTGTAGAGGCTTGTTCGGTGCCACCCAAGGCGCAGGAAAGGTGTGCTCCATTGTGTGTGGTTGGGAGTGTGGCACCCATCTGCAGCCTGGAGGGAAGACTAAAAGCAGAGTCATGTCAATGGGACAGTCACTGATGGTTTCCTTTTGTCAAGCACCTCCCATGTCTAAGATGCTGTACATCTCTAACCCTGCCGACAGCCCTTTCCAGCAAGCGTTTCTATCCCCGCTTTACAGATGAGGAAACAAGTCCTTTAGACAGGTTTACTCAGCTGGCTGCTGCCAGTTTAGAAGACAGGCCCATCTGACTCCCCTGCTCCATGTACTGTCGGGCCAGCACAGTGTTGCCTCTCGGATACTTTGTCCTGTGCTGTCCGGTTAGGAACCTCTTCAGCAGACTGACGGAGCTTCCTGACACTTGCCTCGCTCACTTCTTTGCCCTCGGAGCCCAAACTCATCCGTGGTCACATGTGTACATTCCTTACCCATCAGGCATCTTATTTTGGCAGCTTACCGACATGTCCTGGTGCATGTTCCAGTGTGATGGTTATCAGGTGACACATCCCCTGCTCGCCCCTGAAACAGCATCCTTGTTACCCCATCAGACAGCTGTACAAGGGTCTCCTCACTTCTCCCCTCACTCTTCATTTCATGTTCCCTTTCCTTCACTGTGCCTTTTGGAAGCTGATGGTGTGTGTGTGTGTGTGTGTGTGTGTGTGTATAGATTTTTTTTTTAATTGGAGACTTGGGGGATGGGAACAGCGCTGGGGAATTGGGGGAAGGGGAGCAGACAAGTTGCTGTCCTTTTGTTCTTCAGTCTAGTTGTGGAGGACGTTGCTTCACTTGGCCCAAGTTGGCACCATCATTGCGCTCTTCCTACGCAAGGCAGATCATCCACTGGCTTCTGGACGGCTGCTCACTGCGGCTGCTGGCCGCTCATGCTGGCTGCTGGCTACACACAGTAGCCCATCGCTACACACGGTAGCTCATGGTAACCCACTGCAGCAGGGGCTGCAGCCTACGCCGTCGCCGGTGACTCACAGCAGCCCAGCTCCAGGTTGAGCTGTTGTTCAGCATCTTAGCTGTGCAGGGCAGTGTCACTGGCCCTCATATGTGGGATCTGAACCGGGGCCCTCTGGCTCTTAACCAACGCACCACTTGGCCGGCCCGCTGATGGTATATTTTAACGGAAATGTGCATTTTGCAAGTTGTAAATTTGACTTTGTGTTTATTTTTTGAAATTTTTACTTTGTATTTAAATAAACAGTGTGCACAGGGTGTGAGACGTATGCAGGACACAGCAGGGGTACCCTACACTCAGCTCTCCGTCTTCAGTGTTGTTTTCAAGTTTGAAAATGTGTTACGAAGAAGACAACATTATGATAATTGGAAGTTCAGAGTATCTGTCTTTTTCCTCTATTCTTTTATACTTTTTTAGATACAATTAACACTTTACACTTCACCTGGTCTCTCCTTGGTTACCTTTGACATTTCCTTGATATTTACTTAGACATTTATGGCACCTTTGCTTTGAACTCTCTTTGAGAGAATCAATAACTTTTAAAATAAGCATTGTTCCTCACTGAAGATGTGCAGTTAGCGAATTACATACACATAGATGTCCACTTATTTTTTTTATGTGTCAAAAAATCGTGGCGCAATTATATGAAAATGGTAAAGAAAACTGATTTACCATCAAATCAAAATACCTGCTGTGAAGTTGTGGAAACAGCTCATTTTATTACATTTTCCAGAACAGAGCATTTCACAGAAAATGGGGAAATGTATAGAGAACTTCACGGGTTTCTTCTAGGAATTTACAAACTATGAATGCAGGTTTCAAAGACATGCTGGAAGTTGACTTTCTCCTATCAGGTGCAGACAATATGATCTCATTGTCATCACCGAAAATGAAAGTAAAAAATACGCCTTTTGCCAGAACTTTTGCTACTTTCCCAGTTTCATTTTTGGAGCCTTGTCTTGTGTAACATTTGCTCTGGACTTGCCAAGTCTAGCTGAGGCAGTATTTTCCCGATTAGTTCCATCTCTCTTTGTGTTATTCGGGAGCTGTCAAATAATGTCATCATTAACCCATTGCCGATGTGCTTGAAAAAGAATCCTGCAACTCTAGATGGATTTCAATGCTAGAACTTGAAAGATAAAAAGAAAGTTGTTTTCTGAGTGAATGCATTTTAAGGGGAGCTGAATAAAGCCAGATGGAGTTTCACAGTGCAAAGGGAAACTGTCTCTTGACTCTCTGAACGCTAGTTATTTTAAGGCAAAAAATAGTTTTTCTATTTTAATATTTTCCCGCTTTTAATGCATTTGGGAGAGAGAAGTCGTTTCGCATGCTCAGCTTGAATGGCTCTCAGCCTGGAACCTTGCACATAAACACACACTGAATGAGTTTAATACAGTTAATCATAACTATTCTTATCCTCAGTCATAGTAAAGATGCCGATTTGTAAATATGAATTATTTCCTACATCAGATCACTTAGGTTACCTTTCAGTGGATTATAAGATCTGTCTATTTAGAATTCCCTTCTGGACAGAAGTTATGGATCTCATAAGAGAAAATGGTGGCGGTTACAAACTTGTTCCTCTCTGCCCAGTTAGTTACCCATACGAAAATATTATGTGTTTATTTTTTTAAAGAGTTCATGGCAATTTGGGACCATCCCTGGGTTTTCAATTTTGAATACGCTTATTCTGTTTATCCTAAAAGCAATATCTCTTAGTGGAAAGAGCCCTGAACTTAAGACAAGCCTGGGTTGAAATGGCTGTGTAACCTTAGACAAATAATTTACCTTCTTCTCCAAGCCTATTTCCTCATTTGTCGAAAGGCCTTAAATGCCCTTACCTCAGTAAGTGCTTGTAAGGACAAATGCACAAATATTTATTAGCAACAATCTTAATAATAGTGCTTACTCTGTGCCAGGCTCTCTTTCAAGCATTTGACACATGTTACTCATTTAGCATCACCACAACCCTTTGAGGTGAAAACTATTATTTTTCCTATTGTAAAAACAGAGTACTAAAACACAGAAAAGTTAAGTGACTTGCCCAAGGTCACACAGCTAGGAAGCATCAGGGTCAGAATTCTAACTCAGTGTCAGGCTGCAGAGTCCTTGCGCTCGATCATCACACTGCTTTTGTCTCTCAGAGCCGGGCATGGCGTAGGTGTTAGGTAAATGCTTGTCGTATCCAGAATGCTTCCGCACAGGCGCATGAAGGGGGCGTATGTACCCATGCACACCGAGGAGCGGTAACACAGTGGGTGGCGTCTTTGGCCCACTCTTCTCGACCCAAGGCACCTGTCTAAGGGAAACCACATTACCGGATAGAAGAAATAGCACCTTTGGCCCAGGGCCATCTCGGGGTCATCATGTCACTGGGGAATCTTTAAATATTCTAGTTCTAAATTTCAAATGAGTTTGAGCTATGTTTGCAGCATTTAGCATAGGAAAAACCATTGGGAAAGTGGGCTTTTAAGTGGAACGGTTGTGTAATGGAATATTTCACGTTCCGGTTCAGCCATAAAGCTCAGGGCTGATAAACAAAGCATCTGAAGCCAAATGGCTCCTCGTCTGACCCCAATTAAAATAAAGATTTCATTCCATTCTGTCCTGACAGAGAGGAACATATTGTTGCCTTTAAGGGAGTTTGGTTGAGTTAATGAAAGAGTTTTATTTCATTTTTCCCCCCCAATACAATATCTAATTAAATAAGATTCAATTTGTTAGGACTTCTGGTAGGGCCATGTTAACTCTTTTAAAGCTGTGTTGCCTCCGTGCCTCAAAATGCAGAGGGTACTTAACAACCGCACAACCGTTGTTTAAAGAAGAAATAAGCCCAAGTCTATTTAAAGACAAGCCTATCTTCTCCAAGGTGCATCAGTTTACACATCCATTACCCCAACCTGTGTATGTAAGTAGCATGGATTCTGTATAAAATATCACATATTTATATAAAGCCCCGTTTCCTAGAAGCATTCGTACTTGTACATATTGTAATTTACCAATCACCATAGATCTGCCCATATAGAATTTCTTATGCAGGGAGTTGTAGCTGCGAAAATATGTTAGGTAACATAAGTTGGATATTGATGCCAAATTATCACGGAGTTCCTTCAGAGTTATCTGGAAGAAATATGTGACTGTCTAAAGAATTCATCATTTAACATTAAGAGTGAACACCAGCCAACTCTTGCTGGGGGGTTTTCTTGTGTCATACTGTCACTGCTATTCTGTAGCCTTTTCTGTACATGCCACAACTCATCATGACTGTTGAGTCCACAATTAACAAGCAGAACTGTTTTGGTGTCATCACGGAGTAGCTCTCCTCAGCTCAGCTAGGCAAGGGGACAGTTGGATTGAGAGACCCTGATCGGTCACCTCCAAAGCCCTGAGGAACTAACTGCCTGTGTAGACCTCGGAGCTGCAGGGAAAGAGGGCCGGCCTGGGCCAGCCCCTCCCTTCTCGGGGCTTCCGCTTCTTCATCTTTAAAATGACAACGCGGGGTCAGCAGATCTCTGAAGGCCCCTTGGCTCTGCCTTTCTCAGATGCTGTATTCAGTAGGGCAGAAAGTACATGATGCTTTTAAATCCACTAAGAATTTATAGTCAGATGCTAAGGATTTATGTTCTGAGACATAAAATCTTTAAGTCCATAAAACCTAAGGCATTTAAACCATATTCAAAAAATTCTATCACTCTGCATGCAAGGGCTCCTTCTGACATTCCGTGGGCATTTACTCAGCAGAGCTGAGCACGTATTCTGTGCGGACCTGGTGCTAAGTGTACAAAGACAGATCAGTCATGCCCTGCCTTCCAGGAACTTCTCTTCCATGGTGGGGGTGGGGAGAGCAAAAAGCAAGTAAAGAGGTCATGCCTTCGTTAAAAGGGATCCCTGCAGGGTCCTCAGGGGCGGGGGTGGAGGTGGGGAGGTAGGTGAGATGGGTGAGGGGCAGGTGTCACAGAGGAGGGGATATGTTGGCTGGACCTTGAGAGGCAGGTGTAGGTGGAGAGGCAGTACTCGTTCTAGGCAGTGAGACATCGGAAAGAAGGGTGCAACATCTTTGGCAAAGCAATGAGTTCTGCACTGTTGAAACATGGGGGTGGGCTGAGGAAGGGGCAGAGAAAGGGATAGAACTAGAAAAGAAGGCTTGCGAAAAATCTGAGAAGTCCCATTCTAAGGAGTGTACCCATTGGTTTTCAAACTGGTAGCAATGGGTGTCTTTGAATCAAAAAGGTTCTATGGCCAAGAGATGCTGGGAATACAGTTGACTTGGTTCCCCTCTTGGAAGTACACAGTGTGCAATACAGATTACATGTGCCCCAGCAGTAACCTGTACTAAACTTGGTTTAACCCAGTGTTTTTCAAACTTTTGACCATCGAACCCTTCTGAGGCAGGAGATCTATTGATGCTGTGGAGCCAACTTGAGGATATAGACCTTGAGATGGGGAGTTCCACCAGAGAGCTATTGTCAGTAGAAATACAAGATTCCAGCAGCATTTTAGAAAGCTCGCTCTGGCCTGGAGGAGGAACTGGAGCTGGAGAGAATGTCACCAATATCAGAAAGGTAGTTAGACACCTGGTTACACTTGGAGTTGTTCAAGGAGAACCCCCCTGAATATAATTCGTGCCTTCTGCATGCTGATCTGTGAGCCTACGTGAGTCCTACAAATAGGAGGCTGGCCAGATGCTGGTATTTACAGTCATCTGCCTGGCAGCCTCGAAAGAGCTCAGAGATACCATTGGTGACTGACAAGAGTGGGCTTGGTGTGAGGAGGCCAGAGTCAGAAGATGAAGACTGATGCTGAAGGTTTTCATGGCTCCCTAAAGCTGTTTGTTGAGGGCCTAATGTGTACCACCAGGGACTTTGCTAGGTACTTTTACATACACTCCCAACTATTCCTTGAAATCATCTAAAAGGTAATTGCTATGTTTCCACTTTGATGAGTAAATAAGGAAAAAGAGGCATAGAGAGAGGGGCTGACTATCCCAAGGTCGCATGGCTGACAGTCTGGCCTCAAACCCATCTGACTCCTAAGTCCATGATCTTAACACTGAGCTGTGCTGCCTCCACGGATAGGCTTAATTTAAAAGCACTGACCATCTGCCAGGCACTGTGCAAAGGACCTTACGTGCATTATTTAATTTACTCTCCCCAGCAGCCCTATAAGGTAAGCGCTGTTATCCCCACTCAGTCAATGAGCAAACTGAGACTTTGTTAAGTAGCCAAGGTCACAACGAGACCTTGCAAAGCCAGGAATTGAACTTCAGTCTGTCTGCTCACTACTCCCCCTAAATGATTCTTTGTTGTTCAAGAAATTGCTCAGAAATGTTGCTCTGTAGTCATATTAGAAAGAAAGTGAGAGGGCCTTATTATTCACACAACAATACTCTGACTCTGGGCCAAGTTGAGCCTAATGGTTAGTTCCTGGCCTTGGTGCTGGAGATGAGAAACCAGATTTGAGTGAATACGTTTTGGCATTCAATTCAGCATGTGTTACCAAGTCCCTACTCTACTCCTGCCCCTGAACTTAGAGCTGGAGTCTCAGGCATGACCCCATCTTTGCCCTCACTGTCAAGTGGGGGAGACAGACGGAGCTCTCAGTGCAGCATGTAAAGTGTAGTTAGAGAAGCTATCACAGAAGACAGACAGGGCACGGGGTCAATGAGGCAACTGCTACTTTTGTGGTTTTGCTAATAAAATCAGTGTCCCATTTCCCAAGGTTTGGGATTTAATTTAAGGAGTGGAGTTGTTTTCTTCTTTTTTTTTTAGATTTTTTGTTGGGGAATTGGGGAAGGGGAACATTGTGTTTTTCCAGGACCCATCAGCTCCAAGTCAAGTTGTTGTCCTTCAATCTTAGTTGTGGAGGGTGCAGCTCAGCTCCAAGTCCAGTCGCCATTTTCAATTTCGTTGTGGGGGGCGCTGCCCACCATCCCATGCGCGAATCTAACCAGCAACTTTGTTGTTAGGAGCACACGCTGTCACCAGCTGAGCCATCCTGCCACCTGTTGGAAGCTCAGCAGCAGCTCAGCTCGGGCACAGCTCACTGGCCCATGTGGGAATCGAACCAGTGACCCTGTTGCTCGGAGCTCAACTCTAACCAACTGCACCACCCAGCTGGCCCCTGGAGTTGTTTTCTTAGGTAAAAGGAAGATGGGTCTGTGTAAATAAAACTAGGAACAGCTAGTATTTATATGGTTAGCCATAGAGGATCAATATCCTGAGTTTTTACCCTTGGAGTAATGCCCATAAGGCACTCATCTATGCTGACCAACTCTATTTGAGGGATTAGGGAAGGCTCCACAGGAGGTATGTCTACAGTGGGTTTTAAAGGATAAATAGGAGTTTGACAAACAGTGAAGAAGAAAAATGGGTGAGCTTAGTTTTCTCTCTTGGATTGAATGCTGATGCTTCACTTAGAAACAATAGCAGGATTCATACAGAGCTTGAAATTGCTGCCCTGGTTGCTTTGATTGACCTGTGGTGGCCTTTGGTGTCTTCCCTGAATAGCATTTACAAATGTTTGCTCATGTAGAGAACATGGTGTCTTCTAGGTGACCTACTTCATTTAAAATTGTTCAAATGAGGAAATCTGGGGGCAGGGGGGATAAGAAAATGTGTACACTTTCTGTTTTTTAACTAACCCTCCCACCCCCACCTCCCATGTCCGCTGACTGGCTTTGAGTGTGGGCCTTTGTTTGCTCAGATGTGAAGGGAGCCCATGCTGGGCTCTGAGGGTACACTCAGGGGTGAGTAGGAGTCAGGGGTGTTTAATGTGGATAAGAAGTGCTGTGGGAGCGGCCTGTTCAGCCAGGGGAGAGGTTGCTTAGCAGCACTTTCCTGAAGAGGTGCCTGAGCCGAGCCTCGAAGGATGGATTTCCACCATCGCTGTCCACCTGCGAGCTGGAGGAAGTGGTGGGTTCACACCTGGGCCCTGGAGGGTCCGGATGCCAGCTGTGAGTGTCCTTGGCAAATCCTTAGCTTCTTTATCGTCTCCTTGTCTGTAAAATGACCATCCTAATAGTCTCCACCTCTTGGGGTTGTTGTAAGCATTGAGCCATTTTCTGTAAAGGCGTTGGAATACTGCGTGTGCACAGTAAGGGCTGGAAACCAGTCAACAGCCATTGCCATGGACCAGCTATCATGTTTTAGGTCCATTAGTTCCTCCCCACAGCCCTTTCTGGTTTTATACCCATAATTCGGATGAGGAAACCAAGTGTTGGAAATGCCTGAGTGATTTGCCCAGAATCACACATCTAGTAAGTGGCTGAACCAGGACTTGAACGCCAACCACGTGGACCCCAAAGCCTGGCCCCCTCCCTTATACCTTCTGCTCACATCTTTTTTTTTTTTTTAAGATTTTTATTGGGGAATTGCGGGGATGGGAACAGTGCTGGGAATTGGGGGAAGGGGAACAGACAAGTTGCTGTCCTTTTGTTCTTCAGTCTAGTTGTGGAGGACGTTGCTTCACTGGCCCAAGTTGGCACCATCATTGTGCTCTTCCTGGGCGAGGCAGATCAGTCGCCGGCTTCTGGACAGCTGCTCACTGCGGCTGCTGGCCGCTCACGGCGGCTGCTGGCTACACACGGTAGCCCTTGGCAACCCACTGCCACAGGGGCTGCAGCCTACGCCGTCGCCAGTGACTCACGGCAGCCCAGCTCCAGGTTGAGCTGTTGTTCAGCATCTTAGCTGTGGAGGGCAGTGTCACTGGCCCTCATATGTGGGCTCCGAACCAGGGCCCTCTGGCATCCCAAGCCAGTTCTTAACCATCGTGCCACTCGGCCGGCCCCCTGCTCACATCTTTACTGTACACTTTCTTCTTCCAAGCTCCTGGATGCTTTGCATAGTGCTTTTGCTTTCATGGAAGTTAAACCTCATTTTATAAAAGAAAAATCTTTGACCTTTGGTAAGACGTGGTGTGGAAAGGATGGTTTAGAATAAGAGAAACCTGGATTCAGACCCCAGCTCTGCTCCTGACCCGTGCCCGGGTGACCTTGTCTAAGTTACTCTTATCTCCCTGAGCCTTGTCAGTAAAGCAGGGATAAGAAATCCTGCCTCACAGAAACAGTCAGGGAGACTAAATGAGAGTGCAAAGCTGGCATGTGCCGAGTGCACATAGTAGGGACTGTGTAAGTGCCAAGTGTTCCTTCGTCTTTCACTCCCTCCTGTGTTAATATACAGAACTCTTCTTTATAATTAGAATTCCCTAGCAGTTATTTCACCCAAGGATTTACATATTTAAATGCTCTCTTAGTTGTCAGCATGTAAATTCTTCTATTAAAAATGTCCTTCTGACATGAACCCTAAAATTGCACACATCTTCCTTCGTGTCCTGTGTGTCTACACGAACACTCTTAGGGCTCTTGCACAGTAATTACAGCCTTTCCCTCTCCCAGCATGGGGTCCGGGTTGATGAGGCACCGGCTACTTCTGTGGTTTTGCTAATAAAATCAGTGTCCCATTTCCCAAGGTTTGGGACTTAATTTGAGGAGTGGAGTTGTTTTTTTAGGTGGAAGGGAGATTGGGTCTATGGAAATAAAGCCAGGAACAGCTAGCATTTGTATGGTTAGCCGTGGAAGGTAGATTCAACACCCTTAGTCTTCACCATTGGACTCATGCCCACAAGGCCCTCTTCCATGCTGCTGAGAGCAGTGGAGAAGCAATGTGGAAATTCCCATCAAGAGCCTTAGAAGTGTCCGTGCTCTGTTGGACTTGCCAGGTTTTCCTGAGTCGCGACGGCATGTCAGGCCCTGTGTTAGTAGCCATCCTGAGCTCTAGCCATGCGCACGCAGGTAAAGGAAGTGAGCCATGGGAACTTCCAGGCACTTCCCACACAGCGCTGGTAGGCAAGCATGGGGCTGGGGAACCCCACAGAAACACGCCAAACCCAGCCGAGAGGGGGAGGCCCAGCTCAACGCTGAACACTGGTACTCAAGGAAAATGAAAAGAAGGACCCATCATGGCGGTGAGCAGCACTGGTGGCTGGTGGCAGGACACAGCAGAGGAGGCAGAGGAGTGGTGGGAGGCCGTCGGGAGCAGCAGGCAGGGCCCAGACGCTGGGGAGCCCAGAAAGGCATTCTGCTCCTCAGGCCTGGTCCCCAAGTGAGTTTGCTTTCAGCACAATGCAGGCAGCCCTCCCCACCCCGATGGTCCTCACCAAGGCCACCGGTGCACATAGGCTGCAGCATCATCCTAATAGCAGCTTCTGATTAAATATCATCACAGTCCTGATGGACCACTGACCTGATGCCCACCCTTCAAAGCAGCCTGATTCATAGGACATTGTGCAACTCTGCAGATCCGAGGAGGTATTTATTCTCCTGTTTGCCTTCCCAGTCCCACCAAAGTTCTAATATGTCTAAGGCAGCTTTGGGAATTAAAGCGAGTTCTGGGAAGAGAAGCAAGAAAACTCGGGATTGAGCCGCCTTGCTCTGCGTACTTACGTGCCTGGTTGTAAATATCAGTGAAATCCTTAAAACGAAGACCTGTTTGTGTTAAAAATAAAAAAGAGCCCACGCTGAACATGTCTTGTTCAAAATCACTTGACAAAGCTGAGTTTTTTGAACTCTGCCTAGTACTTAATTTTAGCTACTTTTTGTTAAAAGCACCAGGGGAAGCAGTGAGGCTTTCAGATCTTTACATTTCCTTTTTTGGGAGAGATGACAGTGCTTCTCTAAAGTTTGTTTCTTACCTTTCCACCTTTGAACAATTGATTTTGATTAGAAACATTACACCCAGCATTTACTTTGACATCCCTGAGTACAAACAGTCATTTTAATGGTTTTTTTAAAAACAGAATCCTGACAGGGACATCAATCCTTTGCCTGGTGTGTAAAAGCCTGGTATATTAATTGGCTGTCAGATTCTGAAGAAATAATGGATTAATGTGCTTGATCGTAGCGCTCTGTTCGGAGACTGAAGTTTGATCCTGATGTCCCCAGTCTCTCTGCTTAATGCAATTACAGATATGCATTCCGGACATTTGAGTGGATTGCATTTCATTAATATGATTTGAGCGGACAACATTAGGCTGCTGTCGGGTCCTCTCTGACAGCTAATTACTAGAATGAAGCGTGTACACCGCTCAGGAACAATGGTGCCCTTATTGGGGCCGTTAAAACAATAGAAAAAATGTGCTTTAAAACACTCGGAGAGTTACTTTCCATACTTGTCATGGGCCGTGAAGATAGCTCAGAGGAGGAAGTTGGGAGGAGAGATGAACAGGAACTAGAGGGTTCTCTAATGGCAGGACATTTGCTCATCTCTGAAAGAATCCAAAAGTCGAACCTATGATCCTTCTGAAGTAATGGGGACATCACTTGCTTAATATTGATGGGGGGTTGGGGTTCCTCCAGGGTCTGGAAGTGTCATGTTCTCTGACCACACAGACCTTTGCTTCTCCCCTTTGCTTTCTCCCTGCCCCCACCCCCAAGATGTCTTTCACACTAGAGAAAGCGGCAATTTGGAACACCCGTGGTTATTAAATTTTTCCTTTGAAGAGGAAAAGGGGGCTTTGTCTTGTGGGGTGGTGACTAGGCCACATGGGCCATTTGAATGTCTCCCCATGAGGGAAGAGCCACAGGGTTTTAAGGAGGTCCTTCCTCCTGGGCTGTTTTTAAGGCCCAGAACCCTGGCCTTCCTAAGACCACGCACTCGAGAAGCTTTCTCTTGACCCCCGATGTGTGTCCAGCGCTGCTGGTGATAAAAAGATGACTGAGGCATAACCCCTTGTCCCCGAGCTCCTCACATCCTGGGAAGGAGGTCGACATTGAAAATATATATGAATGAGACAGTGATGGGTTGGAATAGAGGGTGTAGAAGAAAATGGGAAGGCTGAAGGCTTCTCAGAAGAGAAGGTAACATGAGGCGGGTCTTTAAAAATGAATAAGAGTTTGCTGCCCTCCTAGATAGAGGGCAGCTGTGCAGAGGCTAGGAAATGGGGTTGTCAGACTGTGTGCCCTCAATAGGGAGGATCTGGTGGGAGCCATCTGAAGACCAGACTGAAAGAGTATTCTTAGCTGCACTCTTTTTTTTTTTTTAAGATTTTATTAGGAAATTGGGAGAGGGAACAGCATTGGGGAATCGGGGAAGGGAAACAGACAAGTTGCTGTCATTTTGTTCTTCAGTCTAGTTGTGGAGGACGTCGCTTCACTGGCCCATGTTGGTATTGTGATCATTGTGCTCTTCCTGGCTGAGGCAGATCGGTCGCTGGCCATTGGACGGCCACTCACGGTGGCTCCCGGCAGCTCACACTGGCTGCCAGCCACTCACACTGGCTGCCAGCCACTCACAATAGCTCACAGCAGCCCACTGCAGACTCACTGAAGCCTACGCCATTGCAGGCCACTCACAGCAGCCCAGCTCCAGGTCGAGCTGTTGTTCACCATCTTAGCTGCAGAGGGCGCAGTGTCACTGGCCCATGTGGGATCCGAACCAGCGGCCCTGCTGCTCAGAGCTCTCGTTCCCAAGCCAACTATTAACCAATGAGCCACTTGGCCAGCCCCTTAGCTGCACTCTTGAAGGTGTGTTCTGCAGCTCGGAGCCGCCTCTGGCCAAGGCTTCCCAGAGGCTATGGGAAAACTTGAAATCGGTTTTAAGAATCCTGGATTCTAGCCCTAGATCTATCCCTTAAAAGCTGTGTAAATCCCCCAAAAGTCATTTGGCCTCAGTTTTCTCATCTATGAAACTGAGATACTACCAGCCCTGCCAGCCTCGTGGTTAGATGGAGTTTGATCTGTGTGCCCAGACCCCCCTGAATGCTGGGTAAGTGGCAAAACCAAGAGTTAAACTCAGATTAGGTCAGCCCCAGGGCCCTTGCATGCCCCACTGCGCCAAGTCCTTTGGAGGCCCAGCACAGGAAGTTGGTATTATTAGCCGAGTGGGACACCATAGGGGATCCTCCCTCATGCTGGGAACTTCTTCCAGCAATACAAGGTGATGTGAAAATTTCCAGGAATGAAGCAGCGTCGGTTGAGAGACCCTCAGTCCTGGCCCACATAGAAGAAATGTGCTCTGCCATCCAGCCAGAACTGTGGAGAGCCTCTGGCTGGCTGCCTGGGTCCCTGTTTCCCCAGGATGAAGGGGATTCCTCTGCAGAATGGTTTTAGAGTCCTAGAGACAGATCATCCCATCTTCCCCCCACGATGTCTTCTTTTCCTTCAAACTGCTATTATCAGGAGAACATGCCGGAAGCTGTTCATGAAGTGATGGCAGTACTAGCAGCCGCCCTCTGGCCTCACGGCCTCCCCTCTCTCCCCTCCAATCCATTCCCCACACCCCGTCCGACCCCCGCTTGTAACTCCCGGGCAGCTCATCACCCAGCAGTGCTTCTCAGCTGCCACTAAGGCAGAGTGTCCATCTCTGACCCTCAGAAATCAGCTCCCTTCCCAAGCTAAATTCCTCGGGCGTGCACACCCGTTAGAAGCGCCAGACTGGACCACACAGCTCAGGGCAGAGGCTGTGACTTAATTCGCCTCTGATCTCTAGCTCCTGGCCTGTTCAAGGCACTCGTGAAAGTTTTGGGGATGAAGGAATGTCTGAAACCTAAGAGAATGGAGATGGGGAGAGATGGCACCACTCCTGGGCAACCGCTATGTGCCTTAATGGCAGTTCCCAGCTCTCAGTTTTCATTCTGACCAGCGCGGCTCCTCTCCTCTTTCAATCCCTTGGTATTCTGAGTGATCACTATGACAAGAGGAGCGTGGTACTAAGCGAAGCAGCAGGGAAGGGCTGCATGCGGAAACCGAGGCCCTGCTCCCCTGTCGGTTGTGGTTGGGGATGAAGAGGCCTGCCCTGCCTCCCGAGGCTGGAATGCCACCACGTCAGGGAGTGTGAGCTTCCTGAGGACAAGGCGATGCCTCCGTCATCTCACCATCCCTCCTATATAACCTGGTGCCTGTGAGAGTGCTTCGGGGGGGGGGCGCTTCCGCTCACCTGAAGCCCATCGCAGATTGTTGAGCTAGTCTGCTGCCTCATTGGGGTTCCCAGGTGGTAGCATGTACCATCATCCCCCAAGAGCCTCATTGGGTAAGCACAGAAGCCCCTGCTTTCTTCTCTGAATTTTATTTGCTGATTTCTTCGTGGGTAACACAGCCCTGCCAAGACCTGTTTCCCTCCCATTACCTGGCCAGGATTCTTCTAATGGCTCTCTTCCTAATGATCCTCAAACAAAGAGACGATGGCGGAAGGTAATGCATTCTCCTGCCTCTCACTCCCTGGTCACTCTTGCTAACAGGCTTAGCTGCGCTTCACAGTCATTATCACATGTCGCCCTGTCTTTGGGATGCAGAGATGATTTTCCAGATCCATAATGCTTCATTTCTACTAAAATGAAGGTAGAACAACAACAAAAAAAAGCCTGGTATTAAAAAAAAAAGTACACTGATTCCTGACAGATCTCATTCCCAAAACTCTTCTATGTCCCCAGTCCCTACAGAATAGTGTCCCAATTCCTTGGCTTGGCATTCATGACCTTTATGATCTGGCCAGTGACCTCCTGTATTCACTCCCTTCGTGTTCTCCTCCATCACCCCAAGTCCCATGTGGAGAGACTTGTTCCCAAGCTCCCCAGGCTGCTCCATGCACTCTCTTGGCTGGAACGCCCTCTGGGGTCTGCCCTACCAGGCTTTCAAGGCTCGGCATGAGCATCACCCCCTCTGTTCCTCTGTGATGGTTTCCTGGCAGCCCAGGTGGGATTGACGCCTTCTACTCTCAGACCTCCTTTCTACCCAGGCAGGCCGCTCGCCTAACACCTCAGCCCTTTATTGCCTTCATTTGTCTGCCTACCTGTCTCTCCTGGGAGGCTGCAAGGACCTCAGGGACAGAAGGCCCATCAGAGTCCTTGTTGGCCTTTAGTGCCCAGCACAGAGCCTGACACACAGGCCTTCCCAGGCTTCCCCAGATGGGATTCACCTGTTGTCTTCTCCTGCCGCCCCAGAGGAGTGCCTCGGAAGCCCTGTATTTCAGCCAGTTTTCTTTACATTAGAGTTGCACGTACCTCTCCCACTAGGCTGTGAGATCCAGTACCCAGGCCAGAGACAGAGCCAACTGGCTCAATAGTGAAGTCACCCAAATCTGGGGGCACAGAGGAAAGGTTGGGGGTGAGGATGGGAGACAAGGAGCCAAGCTTGGGACATGCTGATATTGAGGTGTCTGTGGCTCACTCAGGTACAGATGCCCAGTGGATAGTGAGACATCCAAACAGAGCTGGGGGGTCCCCAGGGTCCTAGATAGGCCAGAGGGCCCTCTAGCCTTGACGTCCCTGAGGGCTACTGGAAGTGTTCTTTCTCCATGAGATGACTCAAGTAGTGCTCACACTGAGCGTGTAAGTGGGCAGGGCTTCAGAGACCCTTCTTGTAGTGCTTTCTGTTCACTCCCGTCAGCTGAGAGCCCGCAGGTTGATGACATTACACTGGGCATGTGTACTGCAGACCCCCAAAACCCTGAATCTGTCAATCGTAATTAGACAGGCAGCTGTGAGGGTTGGCCAGAATGAACTTGTCACTTCCCAAGAAGACCATTTGAAGAAGAAAACATCTTTAGATGCGTATGTTCTGCTTTGTTGGCTAGATAGCCAGTCATTTTACTTCATGGTCATACTTCGTGTCTCGAGCCTTGATCTCAAAGAGTTGACAGGGACCTTAGAGGACACCCATCATCCTATCGATGCATTTATCCTCTTTTGCAGGTCAGCTGACTTCTGCTTACACACCTGGTGGCAGGGAAACTCTCTCCGAAAGAGCCAAAATCTTATCACAGTTTTCATCCACTCATCCTAGTCTTATGCCCTGTAGCCACATAACACCAGTGCTAGAAGAAAACAGTCCTTTTGCTCTAAGCCTTCTCACCCCAGTCTTCACCTTGCCTTTGGAGGACTCTAGTTTGTCATTGTCCATCCTCAGATGCCTAAAACACCAGCTATTCCAGATGTGGTCTGATGAGAACAGAGCCTTGTGCCTCTGTCCCCACCGTTGGCCATGCGTTGTCTTATACAGCAGCCCCTGGCTACCTGTGACTGTCCAGCACTTGAAATGTGGCTGGCCCAGTTAGAGATGTGCTGTGAGGGCAAGATATATGCCAGATTTCTGAGAGTTCATGTGAGTAAAAGAATGTGAAACTCATTAGTAATTTCCTATGTAGATCATAGGTTGGCATTATAATTTTTGCATGCATTGGGTAAGATAGAATGCATTATTAGAATTTCCTTTTTTTTTACTTTTCAAATGAGCTGCTGGGAAATTTAAAATTCCCTATGGAACTCGCATTGCATCTCTGTTGGACTCTATGGCCCTTGAGTGCAGCTGGAGGTTTCCTGCTTCCATGAGTGCAGTGGTTTGGCCATTCTTTTTTTGAACCATATCACACTGTTGGCCATTGCCGAACATGTATTGAGCATAAAATTCTGCCGCTTTTACACCGACCATATAAATTGCTTTTAAAACAGGTCAGCCTTGACTAGTACTTGTACAGTTGATTTTTTTTGAACCTAAGTATAGGAATTTACATTTGTCCCAAATACATCTCAACGTGTTAGTTTCAGCCCATTGTGTCCGTCTCCTGAGAATTTTTTAAATCCTTGCTGTCACCATCTCCTTTACAGATTTGATCAGCATTTTCTATGTTTCTGAGTCACTATGGATGATGTCGGGTGGGATAAGAACAAAGCAGAGGGCTGAGCTGCACACGGAGCACATTGACCAACGGTTTGGCAACAGCAACAAACCCACCATTCAGCTGTGGCCGCTCAGCTCATGTTTTTCCATTTTGCCCACACAGAGACTGAGTTTCTCCAGATGTCTCCCCAACACCAGCTTGTGTTGTATCTGAAATAGCCTCCTCCCCTCCCACCTCGGCCCTGCTCCCAAGCTGCCTTACCTAACCTATTAGAAAAATAAACACAAAATCTGGTGTGACTTGCTCTTCTGGCTTTCGATACCAAATGGATTGACTAATTTTCACTAAAGTGTTCATGACTGATAAGGGCTGAACTTGACTTTTGTATTTAAATAAAAGAAAACATACAATATTGAACTGGGCCTTTAGTACCACCGGCAGATGGAGAACTTTATTTGGAACTTTATCTGCCACTGAAGCTGTCCATAGGGAAGAAGTTTGGGGACTAAGGTGAGGAGGGATAGCCAATGTCCCTTTTCACACTGGCTATTTTGAAGAATGGTCTGTCCTATAGTTGGTGATAAAGACCCAGCCGTTACAATCGAGTGAGTGCTGGGATTCACAGATGGGAGCATTTCCTGTGTGTGCCCACTGCTGTGCTGAGCAGTTCACATGGAGGGCTTCAACCCGCACTATCCATCCTAATCTCCTTTAATCCTACCAAGTTTTGGAAATAGGAATTGAACCACTAACTTCAGATCACGTGCTTTTGGTGTGACTTTCATCTATGGTTTCAAACCCACTCCCCTTCTTTCCTAGCTGGGTATATAGTTTTAGTTCTCTCCTGCAGCTGTGTGTGTGTGTGTGTGTGTGTGTGTGTGTGTGTGTGTGTGGTGTGTGGGTGGAGTGGATATGGGTGGGTGGGTGTGGTGTGTTTGTGTGTGTGTGTGTGTGTGTGTGTGTGTGTGTGTGTGTGTGTGGTGTGTGTGTGTGTGTGTGTGTGGTGCATGTGTGTGTGTCCCAGTGGGAACAGAAAGATATTCTCTCCGCTGACACAGGGCAGAGGGGAAATCTTTCTTCCCCTTCCTACCTTTGAAGCCTTCTCCGTAGGAAATGTTTCCAGTGTGGGAAGCTAGAGGGGAGGGTTTGCAGACCTCCCGCCTGGCCAGATTGTAAGCATTAGCTGTCTTTTCTAGGTGGCTCGCAGGCCCTTTCTCCCTTTCTTTGGGGCTGGTAGATGAAGGCAGGCACCACAGGAAGGTGCCTGTTTTCAAGTGCACTGCATGAGGGATACTCACTTTATTCCTGCTTTATGGAGCATTTTCCACCCAGAAGACAGGTTACTTTGTGTAATGTTAACATCTTGCTGTAACACTGTCTCTTTAAGAGAACTGCATACATCCTCAACTGCATACATCCTCTGCTTTACAGATTCTGAGTTTCCTCTAGTCCAGTGCCATCATGTGCAAGGCCCCTCTGGGACCCCAGGGAGGGTCTCTTACAGAACTAAAGCTGAGTTGGGGTGGGGGACGATCCCTTGGCCACAGAATTGGTCCAGGATAGTGAGCCTTGTGGGTATCGTGCCCGTCCAGAAGAGAATGTTTTCTTGAGTTGAAGCAAACGTTTCTCGTCCACTCTTCAAATTGTCTGCTACAAACCGCACTCCTTTGTTGGGGTTTGTCTCAGAGGATGTGGTGTCTTTTGCATTTGGAATTAGCTGGATGTGATGAATTCTGGGTTTTACATATTTATTACCATTGTCCGTGCTCCCTCTGGTCTTGTAACCACTTCTACTTCCCAGCCTGACTCCCTCCAGGGAGAACAAGAGGGAGGCATGGAGTTGCTGGCACCCAGGAGGCAGGAGGTGGTGGGGGGCTCTAGCTGGCTTACAGCTGAACAGGCGGGGCTTCAAATCATGACCCTGTCGTCCATCCATTTCCTCCAGCAAACATTTACTGCAACCTTGCCCTGGGCCAAGCCCTGTGCTGATGGATAGAATGTAAAGATGAATGAAAACAGCATCTGCTTTGAGAGCTCTTCTAATGGCAGAGGCATACCTGTAACCAACAGGAGGACATCCTGCGGTGACTGCCAGGTGGAGGGCTTTGCTGGCGATTCCGGGAAGGAGGCTCCAGGTCACATGGGAGACAACACCTAAGCTGGGCCTTGAAGGGGAAGGAGTAGGCGTTTGCCAAGCTGTGATGGAAAGCAGCTTACTTAAGCCTCTTTGAGCCTCAGTTTCTTCTTCTGTAAAATGGGTATTATAATATGTATGTAAAACATAAGGGCTCCACATATCAGCACCCCCTTTCCAAGCACTTTGTACTACTTAATGGGAGCGGGTCTGGGTTCCTCTACTCCCCCCCTTTTTTTCTAATTATTTTAAATCTATTGATTTTATAGGACATTGTGTGTATTCATATTTTTGTGATTTTTTTGTTGTTGTTGTTCAGACCAAGAAAATGGTGAAAAAACATTCTAAGGGATCGCAGAAAAAAAACATTTAAGAAACAAACAGGGGTCTTTATAAGGAGCATGTGGGGACCAGAAAGTGTTCTCAGGGCAGCTGCACCCAGGAGAGCCATCTGGGGCCACAGGCCCTTTGGTCCGACAGCAGCCTTGGGTCCTACCATGTCTCTGCTTGCTTCGGGTCAAGAACTTGCCTTGGCTCATAAATAAAAGACAGGAGGGGAGAAATGAGTTGGGAGACCTTGTTCGCATTAGGATAGTAGCAGTGATAATACTGAGGAGACCAAAAAACCCGCCGGCAGACTTGGTTAATCCTTGGTTTCTCTCTCTCAGTTATAGATGGTGGAAACCCATAAAAACCAACTTGGGCAAAAAAAAAAAAAAAAAAAAGGCAGGAGGGAGATTTCTTGGCTTACGTAACTGAGGACTCCTTGCTACAGGCATGGCTGGGTTCGGGAGCTCAAGTGATGCAGTCTGTTCTCTTGTTGAGCACTGTTTGGCTTGGCTTTGCTTTTCTTTGCGTGTTAGTTTTTATTTTCAAACATTCTCATGCTTTGTGTTAGAGGTATAAGGGCCTATATGTTCCTTACAGCTTGAAGTGAGGCCTCCCCACCCCCCAGGGCCTGGGCATCAACTCTCAGAGGAGACTGTTCGGCCCGGCTTGGCCACATCTGGGCCACCCTGAACCAATCACGGTCGCCAGAGGATGGGGGCCTGCAATTGGCCAGACCAGGGCCACATGCCCAGCCCTTGGCTGGGTGGGTTTGGCAAGATGAGTGGTGGAGGGTGCCCGGAAGATGGAGGGGGAGAGGAGCCGGAATCAGGGACGGCTTCACCAAGGTGCTTGCGTCGGAGCTGAGGTTTAAGGACAAGGAGATGGCCCCGGCAACCTGACCCTCTGGGTTTGTTAGCCAGACACATGTGGCTCATTGCCGACTTGCTGAGAGCCCCTGTTGGACACGGCTGCAGGTGTGGAGGATTGACGGGGCTGCTCTGGAGGGTGGGTCTCAGGGGGAGCCCAGGAGCCACACTGCTTCCTTCCCTGACTCCCAGGCGTCTCCGAAGGCATGTCGCTGAGACAGACAGCCCCCCGGGCCGGCTGGCAGCAGGGCCTGAAGCCTGGTGAGTGAGCTCTGTGAACAGTGCAGACGCCCCAGCAGTAAAACCCGAGAGCCCAGTTTCCAGGTGCAAGTCTCTCTCCAGTGGCCTTGTCCGAGAATGCCCTGCACTTTAGCTGCCTCAAGTCCAGTGTGGGCACTTTACTGGAATTATTTTCCCACTGCCCTGACAACCAGCCTCTCTCTCCTTTTACTGAAACTTTAAAACACATAATTGTAAGTGAACTTTTATAAATGGTTTATACTTTCAAAAGCGCTCTTGCACCCATCACCATCTTATGCTCCTTTTACAGAAGAGGAAATTAGGGTTTGTTTGTGACTTGACCAAAGCCATAGAAGCTGAGGAAAGGGACAGTGCCAAAATCCATCCATCTTTTCTCTTCCCAATACCCTCCCTCCCATCCACCCCACCACACATCCAGTGTATCAGTGACGCGTTGGGATGCCAGACACTGGCGATCCCAGGAGGAGTCAGCACCCCATCTGCAGGTCCCTGACTCAGGCCAGGGAGGAGATGGACACAGAAAGAGAAATCTGCCCCGTGCTGGCTAAACATTAGTGGTGGCTGAAAAACCTGGGATTATAGGCATGAGAGTTTGGTCTTCCACGTGTGGAGGCCAAGAAGGATATTCTTTGATCCCTTCTTTATATCCAGGAAAGCCTGTTGTAAAACCCAGTTCACAACTTCCCAGCACATGCCCCTCAAAGGTGAGTGAACACAAAGAGAACAGCATCTTCTCAGATGATCTGGCTCCTTTCCCTGGAAGCTGACCCCACGCTGTGTGTGTTGCATCGTGTGTGTGTGTGTGTGTGTGTGTGTGTGTGTGTGTGTGTGCGTGTGTTCTCCTGGTGCAGCATGGCAGGGGGAGAGGTAAGGCCTTGCAGCCTCTCCGAAGCCTGTGGTCAGGTACTCAGGTGTGGGAGCCCTGCTCACAGCCCCTGCGCCTGATCTGCTTGTGTTCAGTGGAGGAGATTACAGAGCTTAATGATTAGCTCCTCCAAGCTGCAGCTGATGCCAGCCTCTACCCCCTTTACACCTAATTAGTCTCATTAATGAGCTCCTCTGCTCTCCATAGAGAGACTTGCCTCTTTGGAATAAGAGGCAAAAATACCTTGCCCAGGTAGATTGCTGAAGCCTTTAATTATTGCCCACACCTGCTAAGCCTTGTGACTCACACCAGTGATGGTGCTGAGCTGAAATGGGGCTTGTTTATAAGCACGAGCAGGTTTTAACTCTTTCAGCACCAAAAAGCTTTTGATATAGAGGGACGCATTTCCCTAAGACCCTACACTTGCTCATTCCGAGCATGGAGCGCTCTGACCCTCACATGGGGTCTCCTGAGATGGCAGAGGCTCGGTTCATGCCTCAGGAGGCTCACAAGCTGGTGAGAGTGACAGGAAAGAAATGACACAGACAGTTATAATGGCTTCCATTTATCACATGCCCACCACAGGTCCCTGTAATCCTCCAAATAAAACTCTGAGGCAGACGTTACTACCTCTGTGTTACAGAAGAAGAGGTTGGGGAAGAGAGGTGATAGCCCCTGCCCCAGGTGCCACAGGTGAAAAGGTACAGAGCTGAGTGGCACCAGGTTTGCCGGCCTCTAGGGCCCGTGTACTCCCCACTCTTGCCCAGGGTCTCTTTCATGCCATACCATACACCAAGGGCCAGGGTAGAGGTGAGCTCGTGCTGTGAGGCCAGGAGGGGGCAAGAGTCACAGGCAGGCAGGTAGGTGACGTGAGCTAGGGCCACGCAAACAGAAGGAACCTGAACACAGGCTCAGGTGATAGCACGTGTGAGCGTTCAGACCTGCAGGCTCTTAGTTCAGGGTGGAGGCGAGGGGGGTCGAGGTAGGAGGGGTCGGCGGGAGCCAATGCAGAGGCCCCCCAATGCAGGGTGAGGACTGGACTTCTGTCCACTGCACCCTCCCCCGGGCATAGCATGGCACGCAGCAGGCTCTCAATCAGTTCTGGCGAATGGAGGGACAGCCACCCTGAAGGCCAGCCAGCCACCAAAAGATTTAAGCCAGGGAGGGACAGTCCGGAAGGATGCCTGGTTGCATCTGTCTGCGTGTGCTCTGATGACACAGACATGGGTTCGAGGGGCGAGTCCTCACCACAGCCCTCGGCCTCCACATGAACGATTGGCTCCGGGCCGCGAAGCCACTTAGCCATGGGGATGGGGTCCAAACCCAGACCCACTTGTCTGCACACCAGGCTGTCTCCCTTCACCCGGTGGCCTTCTAGATAAAGGCTGACTGAATGGCTGGGAACAGTTTCCCGTTGTGCGCTCCTTGGATGCTGAATGAGAAGGCATTAGGACAGGCACACAGGCTTCCAAAGACCAGAGCTGCCAGCTCGACCCAGTCACTCTGACCAGGTTCAGACAGATTTTAAAACGAATAAAGGTGATATTGAATAGCTTATATTGGATGACCACAATTATAGGAGATACTAACCAATGTGCCACATAGCCCTAGAGACTGAGAGTGAATCTTTTTTTGTTAATTTTAAACAGAGCTGGTTCTCAAAAAAGGACGGTAATAACAGCTACCAAAGACTGAATCTGTTAGGTGTCTGGACCTGAATCACTTTCTATAAAATCTGGCTGCTCCTCATGACAACTCTGTAAGTTGGTTGCATTACCCCATTGTACCAACCACAAACTGAGGCTTGGGGAGCTAAAAACGTCCACACAGTCACATGGATAGTGAATGACAGAGCCTGAATTCTCAGCCCAGAGCCTGACCTGCCCCAGAGCACACTCTCCCTCAGAAGTCATCCACAACGCGACATCAGCCAACAAGGGCGCTTCCTCATGGCAGGTGGCACTCAAGGCAGACCCTGGCACACACAGAATGTGCGAGCATCGGGTCAGCCAGGAGCTGAGAACCTGGCCGAGCGCCCAGGCCTGGGCTGGGCATCCCCTGCTTTCCCACAGAGATGCCCGGTCTGCACACAGGCAAGCATGCAAGGCCAGGTTGCCCTCTGCTTGGAACTTGCTTCCTCGGTTCTTAGCGGTGGCCATGAGGGGTCTTCAGGTGGCCAGGTATAAGAGCGGAGCACCTGTCATCCATCCATTTGCAGCATCTCTGGGTTCCAGGCCCCGCTCTGGGGCTTGGGCATTCAGTGGTGAACAAAGCGTGGTCTGTACTCAGGGCCTCTGCTGAACTGGGGAAGGGGAGCCCTGGCGAATCCCACCTGTCCTACTTGCCTCTCCAGGGTGCTCAGCTTGGTGGTCTTCCAGGTCCAGGCCATGTGGTCCTTATCAACTCTTACTTCCTAAAATAGCTCTTGACTTCCTCCCTTTGGTTCCTGCCCCCCTCAGCTTCCGTCGCCTCTCACGTGGATTCCCCGGCAGCAGCTTTGGTAGGCACTCGCTTCCACCACGGGCCTCACAAAGGCCAGAGTGGTCCTTCCGAAGTGCACACATCTCCCCTTCACCGCCTCGCTTTATAGGGCCTAAAAGGGCCTGCGTGACCTTAGCCCGGCCTTCCCGTCCGGCCTTGACTCACGCCCCCCTTCACTCTGTGTTCCAGCCACGCTGGCCTCTCAGCTGCCTCTGTACTTTCCCATCCGGCCGCTGCCTGGGGGCCTCCTGACCTTCCTCGCTCAGCTCACGTGCCACTTCTCCAAGAATGCTTTCTGCTGCCTCCAGCCCAGCTCGGGTCGTAGCACCCTGTTATGTGCTCTGCCAGCAGCAGGAGCCTCTCCTGCAAAGCCGTTACCCCGGCGGTAATTACACATTGTGAGGTTATTCAGCCGCCCTTGGGTAGCTGACCAGTGACTGCTCCCCAACAGGCTCTCAGCAACTAGTGGCTGAATCAGTGAATGGAAGCAAGGAGGACCTGTCCTTGCCAATTCGGGAAAGGCTTCCCAAAGGCAGTCCTTTGAGTTGGGCCCTAAAGGACGAGTACACATTTGAACGACTGACGTTGTTGATAATGTTAGTGTTAAAAAAGGAAAAAAAAAAAATGTCCATACTGAGTTGTTACCACGTGCCAGAGCTTTCAGTCCCCACAGCATCCCTGTGAGATTGGCTCCATCAGCTCCATTTTCTAGGCGAGGCAGCTGGGCCCATGCTGGCCCAAGGTCACTGGGCTCACAGGTGTGAGAGGCAGGATGCAGAGTGCCTGCTGCACGGCTCATCGGGCACAGAATCTGCCGTGGAGGATGGGCACTCACAGACCCCGGGAACAGGGGTCCGCTCAGAGGCTTTGCTGAGGTCACACCCACTTTTGTAAAAGCTGACAACTCTTTTCTGAGCAGACAGAGAGAAACATAATCAGATTCAGCCCAAGTGCATCTCCCTCCAGGAGGCCATCCCTGGTCACCGTACCTCTGGTAAATAGCTGGGACAGCGATGCCTGCTGCAAACCTCTTCTTAGTCCCTAACTGGTGGCAAGGTGGCTGGTAGACCCTGACCCACCACTTCCTTATTTGGGTTTCTTAATCCCTGGGAACCTCTGTCTCTTCACCTTTAAAATAGGAATTGTGATAGCTAGTGGGTAAAGGCTGAATGAGGGAGGCCGTCTTGCATGGCACCTGCACAGGTGGGCAGTCAGTAATGTGTGCTTCCTCCTGCTGCTTAGGCCTCCCCCCACCGTTTCGTTCTCCCAGCCCCTGGCCCCTGTTTCCACGTCTTTCTGTGCATCCTCACTGTTCTGCTAGGTTTCTAGGTAGTTGCCATCCTGCCGTCTCCACCAACTAAATAGCTGCTGTTTAGCTCACCGTGCATATTTTAGCCTCATAATTTTTCCTCCTGAAGCAGCCTCTGCAGATTCTAATCACCTCACTTTCTCTTCCCTGAATTCCCTCCAATTTGGAGATTCAAAAGAGGCGCTTCTCTGCATGAGCATGCTGTGATTCAATTTGAAAGTAAATTTCTCCTGGCAGCAGCCCTCTTTCTGAAAAGTGACATTTAAGACTGACAGTGGACAAGATTGTAAACAGGTTTCCAATAAGAAAAAAAAAATCAGCGTTAAGTGCATTCTATGACTTTTTTTAAACAATGTGTGTGTGTACGTGTGTGCGCGCGTGTCTATAATTGCAGCCTTGCTGTGACGCCGTCTGCTTCAGGAAGAATTCTGGGATAGTGTGGGTCTGTTTTGAACTATCTTGGTAGTCTTTTACTTTTCAGAAAGCAGCTTCATTTCACGGGACTCACTCCCATACAGGATTACAGACTGTTCGTTCGTTCGTTCATTCACTCATTCATTCATTCATCACACAGGTATTCGGTGCCACTTGTGTGCCAAGCTGTGTGCTTAGTAGGGGTGCTGTGGACCGAAAGACAGTTCACTCCCTGCTGTAAAGAGCTCACGTTTCAAGGGGGAGGCTGGTGGAGAAGCAGGGAACTGTATGTAATGTGATAGAGGCCAGCTTGGGTGCCACGGGAGACCAGAGGAATGCCCAGAGAGGGGTGGCTGTGGGGACAGGGACAGCTTCCTGGAGGCCATGACACCTGAGTGTGGCCTTGTAAGAGGACTAGGAGGTAGTCTGATGAAGAAGGGAGGGAAGGACGTTCCAGGCAAAGGGGACAGCACGGAGGTCTGAAATAGGGGTGTGTGTGAGGAGCTACGGGCAGTTTTCAGTGACTGAGACCCCCGGTTTGCAGGGAGAAGTGTCAGGAGGTGCGGCTGGAGGGGCCCTTGGGGGGCTTGCACGCCCACTAAGAAGAGCCCTGGAGCCCTCACAGAGGCAGCGAGCCACATTGCAGCGCTCTAAGCAGGTGTGATGTGATCAGCCGGTCCCAGGGGCCCTTCGGAAGATCCCCCATGGGTGGCATGGCAGCAGGATTGGGTGGAGAGAGCTGGACCCAGGCAGGTGGAGAGGAGGCCTGGGAACCAGCCGGGGCAGCCTCAGGGTCAGAGGGAGGCTCGGGGACAAATATTCAGAAGGTAAAGAAGGCTGCTTTGCAGAAGAAAACTCTGCTGTCTTGTGTTTCTCTTAAAACAACTTGGTTCATAATTATCTCAGATGACCACCTCTTTTTTGGGGGGCGAGGGGTCCTATCCTGACACCAGGGAATATATAGTAAAATGGATTCAGCTGGCATTTGCCTTCCCCATTCATCACCACTAAATAAAAGCTCTTCCCAGAGGTCCTTGGAATGGTCTTCTGACAGTCCCCCGGTCAGAGCCACAGATGACCCTGCAGACCTTGTAAAGAAGCAAGCAGCGCGAGGCTCCCGGGTACCACCAGAGCCAGAGGGCGCGGCCTTCCGTCCGTGTAGAGAGGTTATTGGCAAAAGGCCTTTGGGGTCCTGGGTGTGCAGACAGGCCAGTGGGCAGTGAGAGGCCTGGAACTGTCCGGTCAAACCTCTGCCATCCGGATGCTTTCTCAGGCAGCCTCTCTTTTCTCCTGCCAAACTCACCAGCCCGACCAGCCCAGGGGCAGAGGGAAGTGGGGGAGTGGGCAGACCGCCTGTTGCAGGTCAAATGGCTGCTAACTACCGGAATTCCAGAGTGATCGCTCCGGGTCTGTGAGGATTAAATGAGGTAAAGATTGGGAAGCCACCTTACAAGCGAAAAGGTTTCCCAAGTGAAAAGAATTAAAACCTTGGTTGCTGGTGTTCTGGGACTCAGTGTGATGAGGGGCAAGGTTTTGCAAAGTGACTGGAAGGAAACTGGAAATGATCTTGGGATGTCAGTTTTCCATGTTGCTCCTCTCATCAAGAGCAAATGAGATTTGATGTTAGTGACCTTTTGAAAGGTGGCAGGTGACAGAGGAAAGAACCCAGACTTTAGAATCAGACATACCTGCATGTGAATGCCCACACCCCACCTACTTGTTACGTGGTCTTGGGCCAGTCACTTGACCTTTCAAAGCGTTCTTTCCAGGCCTGTACAAGGAGGGTGGATGCCGTCACTTGCGTGGCACCTGTGTTTTGTGATCCCCCCAACACTCTCTGAGGAGCGGGACCCTTATTGGTTGAATCATTACTATTCCAGTGCTTAAACAGTGCCTGGCTCATAGTAGATGTACAATAAATAGTGTGTCCTTTTCATTTATAGCTGACTTTTAATACCTTCTTGTCACTCTGTCAGCGCTAAATTGGGCAACACAGTGCATGTTTGGCGTCTCCTCAAGACTAGTTGATTGTAGGGTAACACACCCTGCCACCACCCTTGCCCCTCTGGAATCTGGTATATCACGTCCCCCTGTGGATTTTATCCCCAACATTTTGTTACAGAATTTTTCAAACGTACAGGAAAGTTGACAGAATTTTACAGCGAACACCTGCCTACGTGCCATGGTGCCGTTCACATTTGACGATGCTTGCTTTACTGTGTATCTGTCCATCTATCACTGCGTCTTGCTTTTTTGATGAATTTCAAAGTCAGTTGCAGATATCAGCGTACTTCCTCCTGAACAATTCGGCACGTGTCTCACTAACTGGAATAAACACTGTTTGAATAGCAGGCGCTGAGTAAATGGCAGCTGCTGAGGCTGTCGTTGTCAGGAAGGAAAGAAGGCAGTCGTGGTGACTTGATATTTATTCCCAAACTTCAGACACCTGCTAGCCGTAGTGTTGTAAGGGGCCTGCCATTTTTTGGGAACCAGACTGCCTTTATTTATGGTCAGCCTCAGGCCAGGAAAGGGCAGGGAGTCGTAGCCACTGTGGTGTCTCCAATCACAGACTATCCCCTTGGCAACCCCCAAAAGTTTTTGGGAAGCTTAGCAGTGTGACTGCAACAACAGAGGTTGGGATTTTCACAGTGGATTTCCACAGAGCAAGGTCAGGTCAGGTGTGGTTATCTGGACTTAATCTGCCCTGAGTCCTGCCAGGTCAGACGCAGTCCCACCCTCCGCTCTGGGCATTGTCTGTCACAGAAGGGACTTGGGCACAGAGATTAGGAGCTAAAACGTCATGAATCAGGTTCGAGAAAGTCAGAATCTAGGGTCCTGACCAGTGAATGGCCTCGTGTGGGCTGGTTATTGTCCACACGTCCCCATGAAAGAGTGCAGGGTATAAAGACCCCTCTGAGCACCTGCTTTTTCCCCAAGAACCACGTGAGGTCATAGTCGCCATTTGTGTGTCTACATTCAGTCAGCAAATGTTCATTGAGGCCCCGTGTCTTGAAGCTACCACCCTTGGGAGAAAGAGGCAGTCCACCAGGAGGACTTGGAGAGCAGTTTAGTTTACAGGGGCTCTCATGTCCATTTAGCCCATACATTTGTCTTGTGGAGCTGGAATTTGCTTTCATGTCCCACTGGGCTACAGCAGGAGATCAAGGAACAAACCAGGCTTGGCCCCAAACCCCGGTCCCGCCATTCACTATTGAAATGGCTTTAAGCTGCTTTCCTGTCCTGCCCTCAACTTCTTCACCTGAAAACAGAGGGTATGATCCTGGCTTCCTTCGGGAGATACAGCCGGTGTAAAGACACCTGATAGTTTGATGAGCCTATTCATCACCTACCCTGAAGGTACTGCCCTGGGGATACAGTGGTGAAGATGTGGAGTCACTGCCCTCTTGGCACTTACAGACTAGGCCAGGCACAGGGTAAATCCTACTCGGTGAGCCTAGAGAAGTTACCTCACATTTCTGTGCCTCAGTTTCCCAATTGTGATCATGGAGACAGCACCAATATCTACCACATGGGGCTGTTATGAGGGTTAAATGAGTGGCTCCGTGTAAAACACTTAGAAAGGTACCTTGCACTTGGTAAGCTCACGTAAGTGTCTGTCACTCGTGTTACTGCCATCCCAGCTTCCCACGCCAGGTCCCAGTGCAAGGAAATCATCTCAGCAGCTTTGTGAAGGTCTGAGTCACGTCCCATGAATCCACATTGAAAAGAACCTCCCTACCCTAGGTGAGTCTCCTTATAATACCAGATGTAGGAACCACTGATCAAAGTGACTAATAAATAGCTTTCCATACAGGTGGGGAAACTGACTCAGGGAAGGAGGGAGCGTGACAGAGCTAGGGGGACACAGCTAGTAAGCGCTAGAACCAGAACACCACCCAAGGTTGGTGAGCCCCGCACCCCGGCCCTCGCGTGGGTCACCCTGGGTCAGCCAGCCAGCAGGCGGGGTCTGGCATCTCCACGCCATTGTTGCAATATTTGGTGGCAAAGGGTCCAGTAGAACCGAATCGGCTATTTGTTATGGGGAAGATCATCTCTCAGATGAGGAAATCCCTGTATCTCACATGTGAAGACACTTCCAAAATATTTTAACCAAAAATCCCCAAATAGTTCGCCAGCCATTAAATAATTCCTGATGGAGGCATATGAGAAATTGTCTTTCCAAATCATCGCTTTACCTGCATAGGTAGAAGCAGGAATATTCGTGCCACTCCAGCACTCGATCTGGGTAACTCCTGTAATTAATATTTACTTAAAACAATCATTAGTCTCTGCTGGGCGACATCAAACCGACGTTAGCAATATTTTTAGCTGGGCCTTCCCCACACCTGCGACGGCAAGCAGGCAGGCAGCAGCGGGAACCCCGCGGTGCTTTATGAATAAGCCTCCCCGCACCTGGACCCGCCTGCCACTCAGGCAGGAGGCCAGGGGACCCAGCCGCCGCTGTCCTCACGTGCGCCTGGAGCAGCACGCAGCTCTGCTCGGGGTCCTCACTTCACTTTGCTTCCCAGACCTCAGAAATGAAACTCATTTCTCTTGAGACAATGTGGCATCTACAGCCCAGGCTAGACCCACATACAGGGTGTAATTTTTCCCCAAAGGACTGAGGATTTCTTCAGTGAGGGTGAGGAGGACGAAAGTGACAGCCATTTGTTGGATGCTGACTGCTTTATGTTCCCTGTTTTCTTTAAGCCACACAACAACATATCAAGGTCGGTCATCTTCTCCTTTTTCAAAAGAGGAAACTGGGGCTCAGATAAGATGAGTGCTCCCCCAAGGCCACACAGCCAGGAGCAGGGGTTTCAACCCACTGTAACGGAACCCACGCTTCTCACTCTCTCTAGCCTCCGTTTTATGTGATTCAGTTAAATGATGAGGGAGGTGGGAAATGGAACTAACATTTATTGAGTGCCTACTATGTGCTAGACAATTTACACAGTTAATTCTCACAGTCGGAATTAGCTCATAGGAGGTAAGAATGATTATCCTCATTTTATAGATGAAGAAACTGAGGCTCTAGAGTTTTAAGTTACTTACTCAAGATCACACTGCCAGCAAGCGTGAGAGCCAGAATTCAAACCCAATTTGCTTCTCCAACACTAGATGTTTTCTCACCTCACCAAAGACATTAACAAGAAGCATCTGTCATACATGTGGGTATAAAGTATAGTTTCATACAGAACCTAAGATTTTGTCATTTTTCCTACTACTCAGCTGATATGAGCTTACTGGTTAATATCTTTGAGGTTTATAAAGAACTTTGATCCCAGTAAAAAATGTATACGCCGTTTTATAATTTCCAGGCTTCGTCCATAATTCTTTAATCCCCTGTGAAAATAAGGGTTACAAAGCCCATTTTGCAGAGCAGTAAACTGAGCTTCGAGGGGCCGAGTGCACGCCCCGGGGAGTGCCCGGCAGAGCAGGAACTCCGCCAGTGAGCCCAGTGTCCCCACACTCGCACAGCATTGTTCCGGAGCTGGGTCTGTTCCGTGAGGCTCCAAGATTGAGGAATTTAGACACTTTTAATGGAGGAAGATGGAGGGTTGGGGCCTTGCAGCAGTGGAGCCTAGCGTCCAGGACCTCTTCGTTAAAGGTGGTGACATCTCCTTACCCACAGGAGCAGGCCAGAAGTGGTGATGGGCGGGGAACTACAAAAATAGCAGCTTTCACACTGATTCCTACATGGGAGGAACTGGTGGTTCCAGGGCAGATTAGAATGACTTTACAAGATGAAAATGATCAGTGAGGGCACGCAGGTCTGGAGGGGAGCGGAGTTGGCATTTTTTGGCCCTGCAAATAGCTGCCCATCTGCTCTCTGTCAGAATATGTTAGGAGTGCATCTGGCTTGCTGCCCCTGAGTCTCAGCTCCAGGCTGGTCATGTGGTTGTCTCCACGACAACTCCAGGCGCGGCATAAACTGCTGCGCTTTGAGCCAGATGCTGCTCTGCACATGTGGTCTAATTAGATGGCGCTCCGGCCTCCCGTCTCTCTCCCCTGTCCCCCCTCCCCCCCCCAGCACCCACACCACCTTCTCCCTTTCCTCTCCTCCCTCCCACTAAGCCTCGTCCTCACATCCGCAGTCTGCCTTGCTCTCCACCCTGTTGGCCTCTTTCTCAGACGTGTTACCGTTGCTTCATGTACAGTAAATAATTCATTCAACAAGCATCAGCGTGTCGCTGCTGACCCATGCACTGTGCTAGGAACTGGAGGTGGTGACAAACAAGACACTGCCCATACCTCAAGGAGATTCCCACCATTTAGTGAGGGAACCGACGACGGGCAGCCAGGCAGTGCAGAGTGAGGCAGCCAGTGCTGTAAGTGGGCGTGAGCATCAGGGCTGCGGGCCCCTGAGCAGGGGCACTCAAGCCAGTCCAAGGCAGGGAGAAGGCAAGGGGGAGCGTCCCAGGGCCGCTGCCCTGAGTTCATCCTCGACAGACAAGAGGGGATTTCACAGCCTGAGAATGCAGGGGCGAGGAGACTTCTTGGCAGAGGGCACAGCTCTTGGAAAGGCAGGAGACTTACAGGCCCATCTGGAGAACTGTGACCGACTCTGAGTTATGGGAAGCAGAGTGTCTGGGACAGTGAGGAGCTGTGTTTGGCGAGGTGCACAGGGCCACGCCTTGGAGGGCCTCTCTCCAAGTACACACTCCGCTTGGATCTGCAGGCTTGGGAGCCAGGGGAAGGGAGTGACATGGAGGCTGCTGGAGCAGCCGGGCCTGGGCGCTGGAGTCGAGGCTAAGGCTGAGTAAATGCAGCCCCTTCAGTACACTTCCCTGTGAATAAAGTCTGCTCCTCAGTCACAGGTCCTCAGGTCAGGGCTGGGTGTGTGACTCAGGCTCAAGCCGCCAGCATGTGCTGAGTAATTACGTTGTGCCTCTTTCTCAGCAGTTCTGTATGCTAAGGGTCCAGCATCCACCACTTCTCGGATCGCTGGCCCTCAGGGAAGATGCCCCCAAATAAGGAAGGAGAGAACCAACATCTCTCCCACCCCATGCGTGATGGGCCCCTTGAGCTCCAGGGACGCCAGCTCCTTGTCCTGGCCCCACTCCTGCTTGTGCCCACCTCTGCTTGCCCAGCTAGCGAGTGCCTGCCCCTCTCTGGAGCTTGGTTTTTATGTCAGCTCCTCTCCCTGTGGACTTCCTTGGGGCCCACCCCACCCCAACAGAATCTCCCTGGCTGTGCTCTCCCAGCACCCCAGTCACAGGTATTTGTTCAATCACAGTTGCAGAAGGTCACACACAAGATGTAGCACCAGCTCTCAGAGGGCATCTGAGAGCTGTTAGGACAGCAGCCTCCACTGAGCACCTGCTGTGTACTACTCAGTATTGGCACCTTGACAAATACTGTATCATTTCAAACTGCTCAGTAGGAAGTAGGCCATGTGCCCAATTTACAGATGAGGAAACTGAGGCTCAGAGGCCCACTTGCCTCCCCATTCATGGAGCTCTGGGCTGCACTGAGCCTCTTTGGAGTCCCCGGGCAACACATGACCCCCATCTAGAAACTGGACTCATAGGGCTGGGGCTGCAGTATGTGGAACAGGACATTTTGTATGGGAAATTATCTGTTGTATCTTGAATTCTCCAGAAACCCAGAGAAATCATGTGTTTGGGCAACTGAGCATGCTCAGACTGCCAGGGGTGTGTTGGGAAGATCCTGCCTAGACTGTGGGGTCAGACAGAAGTGACTTCAAGCACCGCTCTGGCTCCTCCCAGTGCTGTGGCCTTGGACAAGTCACATCCCTTCCCTCTGTAAGATGAGGCTGAAGCCTCTCAGCAGGGTTGTCACATAGGTCCAGCGTTCAGCCGCAGTTATCGTGTGCCTGCTGCATCCCAGCCTATGGCAGGGACTCCACAGAAGGCAGCTTTGGTGGTGGACCCTTCCCTGCTTTCTCTGAGTCGTGATTTTGACTGTATTGACCCAACACATGTCCTGAGTAGGTAGTGTGTGTCATGCAGGTAGGACTGCATGAATTAAATCACTGAAAGAGAATGCCATTCTTTGGGGTAGACGACTGATACTTTTTAGCCTCTCTAGGAGCCAAGCCTGGCTAAAGTAAGCACTTGACATGAATCGCCTGTTGATCCCCACACAGCCCTTTGAGGTAGGAAGTATCTCCCCCATTTTATGAACAAGAAAACGGTCTAAGGCCTCACCCCATGTTCCTCTGCAGTAAGTGGCAGAGCTGTCATTCCCACGTGAGCTTGTTCTCTGTCCCCAGCTCTGCACGGAGGGCTGTGCGTCACAACACATTTCTCCATGAGGGGCTGTCGGAGACCGTATAGAGAAAGGCCCTTTCTGTGTCCAGAACCAACATGTGTTAGCATGAGAAAGTACCTTGAGGATTTTCCAGCTCAGCACCTTCCCATTTTATAGGTGAAAAAGCTGAGGCCAAAACCAGGAATAGGGATCAAGACCAAGCTGAGTGCCCCTTCCCCTTCACAATGCTGCCATTCGTTCATCCTGGGCCCCAAGCCCCATCCAGCACCAGAGATCAGCCCTGAACAAGTGACATTTAGGTGAGGGGTGGCGGCCATAAATAAGTGACCAGTAAGTGAGCTCAGTAATTCAGTGTGTGGACAGTGCTGTGGAGGAACCCCCGAGGGCCTTGTCACCGAGGACCGGTGAGCAGCGTGTCTTCAGTGAGGTCGTCTGTCCCCTCACGTAACTCAGAGTGCTGGAGTTTTTCCTCTCTACAGGCTGATCCGTGCTTCTTGGGTTGTTTCTCCATGTCCTTTAGCCTTTGGCTCTGTGAGTCCCGTGTTCCCGTTGCTACAGCTAACGTCACTTCCCCCGCTGACCACTCCTCAGGTCTATGTTTCTCCCAGGGCCCCCCAGGCCCTCAGAACCTACCCTCTCTCCAATATGCTGCCTCCCACTGTCTTCTCCTCACTCTCAGGAAGCGGGAAGCCTCGTCCCCCACCAGTTTCACACATCCTTTCTTGGGGCTTTGGAATGCGACAGTCACTGTGTCAAAACCCAGAACCAGGCTCTCAGTGACAGGGAGGCAAACAGGTGCGGCCGAGGTGATTGATACTGAGATCTCGGTGTGTCCGCGTGGTTTCTGTACGGGGAGAGGGCTGTCGCTTTTTTGACATGGGGTGGTCACCAAGTCACCCGTGTGAGCTCTCCCTCTGAGCCAGCCACTGAATGCGAGGAGCGTGAGGTAGGGATTATGATTTTTGGCGTGTTGGTAAGAAAACAGAGGCCCCAGGAAGTCGAGGTGGCTTCTGCGCACACATAGCGTAGCCACAGCTCGCACCCGTTCCCCGAAGCCCACTCTCCTCATCTCTGCTGTGTGATCCACTTGTTAGAATTGCCAGAGCAGCCCCGGTGGCAACTGATACATCAGATACTATCTTGTCACCATTTCTCTTAATCAAAGAGGAAGAAGGTTGTGTGGCATGAGCCCCAGGGCCAGGCAGACTCCGCGGCAAACTCACCCTGTCACTGACCAGCTCTGCAACCTCGGCAGGAGACATCGCCTTTCGGAGCCTCAGTGTCCTTGTCTGTAAAATGGAGGCCCTAACAGCCCCTGCCTCACGGGTTGCCATGAAGAGCAAGCGAGATAATGCATGTCAGACCGCCGAGCACAGAGCCGGTGCTCGGTAAGCGGGAGCTGTTTTTAATCACTGCACCTGCGTTCCTTGTAGAGCCGCTTCCCATCTGCATTTCTTATGGGAAGAAAATCTTGAGCTAGTATGCATGAAGACCCTCCTCATTGTGTCTTGTCGGCTTGCACAGGCCTCCCTGCTCATCTGCCATTCCTGCGCTAATCAGAATTTCCTGACTTCTCCCTGTTTGTCTCGGTTAATGCAGAAGGCAGGGGCTGCTGGCACAGAGGAGCGCGGCGCGGGCCGACGCGCCTGTGATTTGAATGTCTTTACTGTAATCTAGCCAGTGTGTGTGGGGGCTGCTGTCAATACCGGGGCGGCTGGCCTGCATGGGCAGATCCTGTCAGCCGGGCCGTCCCTGCCCCTGCAAATCAGCCGAGGAGCTCTTGCCGGGCACTCACATCTCCCCTGACGTAAATCATCCGAACAGTGAGCCAGCTTCACAATAACACATTGATTCTTTGTTTAGGGCTTGTTATAGTGACAGGGACCCAGGCTGAGAGTCTGTCCCTGGTGTGCTTGGGCTGCCGCACAAATGGTTCGGGAGGCCGTCTTGGTCCTGTCACCCCAGCCAGAGCCATCTGACTGTGGCTGTGCGGCGACCACGTTCCTAAGTCGCCCTGGTGGCCCTTGGGCGTGTACCGTGCTGTGCCTCTGAGGGTGGGGGGAGAGCGTGCTTGGACTTAGGAGTCATCAGCCCCACCAGCGCTGGGACCTTGGGCAAAGCGCTTCATCTGTGTGGGACTCCTTTCCTCACCTGTACACTGCAGACATGCATGAACATCGAGTTCTGACGAGGACTTGGTGAGCAAAGGGTGCAGGTTGGTCCAGGGCAAGCCCTCAGCTGACAGGTTCCCTTCTCCCTAAACTCCTGCCTGCTTCTGGAAGTTACTGTAATCTAATCCTGCTGTCCCAGCCGACCCTCCCTCCCTCCTTCCCTGCCTTCCAGTAAGGATTTGGCGTTCTCTAGGCCAGACACTAGGCTAGGCCTTTTCTGCGTTGGCTGGAATTCACCCCGGCTCCTTGACAGCTGTTAAGGCACGGCTGACCATGTGAGGAGCAGGCTTCGGGACTCAGCTCTAGGGGTGATGCTGAGCTTGAGAGGGGGCTCCATGTGGGATTTCCACGTGGCCCGGGGACATGGGGGACAGTACTGGCCGCTCCGGGAAGGCTATAGAAGCACCTTACGAGCGAGGCTCTTGGCTGTGCTACGCTTTGGCCAGTGACTTGAGTGCTTTATTAGGAATCTGGAGGTATTTAACCAAAACGCAACCGTGTTGGAACTGCTAGTAGTAAGTGGAGCCAAATTCCCCAGCTTCTTTATTCTTAAATTTAAAAAAATGAATGTTCATTGATCTAGGTGCTTGTGCTGGTCACTTCCACCTACACCAGTGATTCTCAGACTTGGCTACATTGTGGTCACCTGGGGAGTTTTAGACGCTACCCTGGCATTGGGGACTCTAAAGTGCCCCAATGATTCTAGTGCATGGCCAGGGTTGAGTGCTATACTAACCACAGCGTCTAGGTCATCCCTGTTTAACCCCCAGCAGTCCTCTGAGCGGGGAGCTCTCCTCGTGTTACAGGGGGTCAGAGTGAGGAACTGAGAAGCGCAGTCCCTTGCACACAGGGGCAGAGCTGGGACTGGAACCCAGCCCTGTGTGTCCCCTCCCCCGCCTGTCTCTTCCTGGAGTGGCTCAGCTGACACCTACAGCTCACCAGCCACTATAAGAGTGGATCAGAGCCTGCCCTCCAGGAGCGGCGATTGGCTGGACAAGAGGTGGTGCTGGGGTAGAGACATCAAGGAGGAGCTGGGTGTGGGGACACTGAAGGGGAACTGGGGTCCCATTCACATGAAGGCACCCAGTACTGCTCTCGGAGAGTAACGTGAGGAGTGAGAGTATGGGGGGGGGGGGCCAGTGGACAGTCCCAAAGTTCTGAAACGAACGAGTGTGTAGACGAAGTGGATGGGAAAAGTCACTGGGGAAGGTCACGAAAAGCCTTAGTGTCATACTGAAGAGTTTAGAAACCCCACTTCCATCGACCCACAGACTTGCCTGAGGCTGCTCTGTGCTGCAGAGTCAAATGGCAGTCAAGTGCCAGAGCCCCTACTAAGTATTTAACCGGGGGTGGGGGGTGGGGGGGGGAGGTTTGCGACGTGGGCAGTTACAGGGCCCTGCGCTTGGTTTAAGGTCTGCTGTCACCATCTTGAATTCTTAACCATTTTACCTTTGAACCTGTTCTTGATGAGTAAGGTCTGACAGGACAGTGGAGCATGCGCAGAGGAGATACGCACAAATGTACGTTCCCCCACAGAGCCTTGCCATGCCAGTCGCGTGGAGCTTCTCGATGCCCCGTGGCACAGAGTGGACCCACAATGAGAGCGAGTTCAGCAAGACTCAGAGCACTTACGGGGAAACATGTCACTGGCCACCACTGAGTACTGACAGCCCCAAGAGGCCACACTTGATTCCACACCCAAAGAAGGCAGTGGTGTTCTAAGAAACACAAAAAACCACAGAAACCTATCATAACTCTTATTCACGTTACTTGCTTGTTTGTATTCGCCAACCATTTATTGTGAGAATGGTGACACAGAAGAAGAGATGGAACAACCATTGTTCCTTTTTCCTTCTCATCAGTAAGCTGAAGGTAGAGAGTGTTACTAGAACGTGCGTAAATCAAGAGCTGAAATACAAACAGTTGAGTTGGTTTTGTGCAGCATTTCCACTGTCTGGTAGGAACAGAACACAAATGCATATACGCGTTACAAAATATGATTCCACATATGTTAGCATTTAAAACTGGCATCGTACAATATAAAGTTGAACAGTAAAATCCATGCTAATAATTTAAAACTTTATTTTTCTTTACATAGAATGACATTAAATAGTAAATTTTAAAAACACTACGGTAGGTCTAGAAAGAGACTGTGAAAGAAAGAAAGAAAAAAAAAGCTGCGTTTAGTATGACACTTTTATACTTAGCACCTTTTTCCTGCATGTTCATTTTGCCCTGCGTCCCCCAAATTGTGTTGCCAGCCTGGGTAAAACCCAGCCTCTGTCCTCAGGAAAACAGCTGTTCGTGGAAAATCTGTGTGGAATATATATTTATTGTTAGTCTGTTTTAATCTTCCAAGCAGTTCTATGAGGTGGGCCAGAACTGAGTTTGCCACAACTGAGGAGACACAAGTCACCTGAGATCACATCGCCAGGTGGTCACATGGGTCAGAGTCAAGGTTTAAGTCCTGGTCTTTCTGACTCTAAGACATGTTCTCCCTCCTCCATGTTGTGTTACCCTAAATGGTTCAAACTTGAAAAAAAATTTATCAAGGGGTGTGACCGGTTAGCTCAGTTGATCAGAGCGTCGTGCTCATAACACCAAGGTTGCCAGTTCGATCCCCACATGGGCCACTGTGAGCTGCAACCTCCTTAAAAGAGTCAACTATGCCCTTGTAGCATGAAAGCAGTGTGTAACCAATGACCATGGCTGTTCCCCAATAAAGTTAAAACATTTTTTTTAATTTTTAAAAGCTTTTTAAAGATGCCTTTAGTAAAAAACCCAAATCCAGCCCTCTGCTGTGCCAGTTGTCACACTGTACTGTATTATTTGTTTCCTGAACTATGCAGGATTCCTTGATAACCAGAGCTTTTCTTTTTGACTTTTATTATGGAAAATTTCAAATTTTTACAAAATAAATAAACTCTCATGTATCCATTGCCCAGCTTCCACAATTATAAACATTCTGTCACTCTTTTCCTATTGTAATTTCAAGGAAAAAAATTTAATTATGGTAAAATATACATAGCATAGAATTTGCTGCCTTAACCATTTTTAAGTGTAGAGTTCAGTGCCATTAAGTACATTCACATTGTTGTGCAACCATCACCACTATCCATCCCCAGAACTTTTATCGTCTTGCAGAGCAAACTCTATATCCATTCAACAACTCCCCATTCTCCCTCCCTCCAGCCCCTGGCAACCGCCCTTCTCCTTTCTCTCTCTGTGAAATTGACTACTCTAGATATAGTGGAATCAGACAGCATTTGCCCTTTTGTTACTGGCTTGTTTCACTCAGCATAATGTCTCCAAGGTTCATCCATGTTGTAGCATGTGCCAGAAATTCCTGCCTTTTTAAGGCTGAATAATATTTCTTTGTATGTATATTTTGTTTATCTGTTCATCAGTGGACACTTGGGTGGCTTCCATCTTTTGGCTATTGTAAATACAGCTGCTATAAACATAACATTCTGCCATTCTTGTATCATTTACACGTTCATCCACTCCCCACCTCTCACTGGATTATTAGTATTACTCAGAGGAGCTGTATTTTATTAATCTTTGTATTCTCCTAACACAAAGCCTGGCACATAGTAGGTGTTATTTTTTTTAATGTTTGTATGAATCTTCCAAAATTATCTGGGTGTTTTTTTTTTAATTTTAAGCAAGGTCCATAAAGAGAAGACATCTCCTTTTTTTCTTAGACTCACAGAGGAAATGTGCACATAAAATTTTGATAAAAATTAAATTTGTGAATGAAAACCGGAATGTAATACTTTCAGTATGGATCAAGAGAAGTTGCTAGAGCACCTGATGGCAGATTTTATTTGTATGCCAGTACCCACAATGCTGTGGGTAAAAACCATTTATTTCTGGAAGCATTAAAAACCATTGGAAGCACCAACCTCACCTATTAAGGATTAACTCATTAATAATGGAATTTTCAATTGATTCTATATGTCAAGAAGATAATCTGAGAGTAAAACTTGCCTTTTGTAACCAAGTCCTTGATAGGGTTAAGCAGCTTTGTTTAACTGTCGTTCGGGTCATGGATGGAAAACTCGACTAATGTGATCTAAGCTTGAAAGCTCACGGCCTGACTTTCTTGAATTAATGTCGATATCCGCCAGTAGCCCAGCACCTACAGTGTCACCTAAGAAGACAAAAGGTTTAACCAGCCTAACAGGAGAACTAAATCAGCACTTCTTACAAAGGAGGGAATTAACAAGACACCTTGCTTACTGCTCTCCACTGCAGAGTGGAGTGGGGGCAGCCATTGTAACTACAGGAAGTGGGATGGGCAGGCTGGTGTAAATGGCTTGGCATGTGGGGTTGGGCCCGTGACCGAAAGAGCCTTCCCAACAGGCTTGCCTGCTCCCAGGAGCTGTTTGTCTCAGAGAGGCTGGTGCTTTGAGTGTCCAGCAGGAGAACCTGAGGGGTCCCCCTTTGAAGAGAACGCTCTTGCTCTCCAGCAGATGCCCAAACAGTTACAACTGAGGCCTCAGGAAAAACCCATGTCTGCAGTGGACTGCATGAGTGATGGTGACAGCTGGGCTTTGGGGGCCACCCAAGTACCCCGATTCTGCCATTTATGGGTTATGTGACCTTGGGCAAGTTATTTTATACAGGACTCTGGGTGACAGTGTCACTGCCTTTCAGGACTCGGATACAACAGTTGCTCTGAGTGGGTGGGATTCGCTCACCTAACACCCGTGCACCCTTCCAGGCCCCGGGGCCACATGCCCACTTCTCACATTCCCTGCCCTGCTGCTCTGGGAGGATTAGCCGTTTCCTCTGTGTGGTGGTATCTGTTTGACCAACACTCCTCATGTTGTTCTGCAAGCTCTTTGCAGAAAAAGCCTCATTGTCACGTTTCTCCTGACTTTCCCTTCTGTGTCCATTTCCTTTTACCCGTTTTTATAGTGCAGACATCTGATCCAGGGGATGTCACCTCCAATCAGCAGACAACTGGCCCAAAATGTTCGTGTCTCCCCAAAGATGAGATTCTTTCTGCTCTCCTGCAGCTAAGTCCTGCCTCAAGCTACCCTCACACACATATCTGGTTGCAAACTCGCTTGAATTTCTTGGTCCTTCAGCAGGTGTTTCCTTCCTGGCAATGCTGGGCCAAAGCTCCAGGAGAGAATGCCAACTCAGTGAGCACTTCCCTCCCAGACACAAGTATCAGTCACCTGGCATTGTGCTCTGAGACCTCTTTCCCCATCAGGCACACAGTGTTTCGGCCACACTGAGACCACAGGACTCCTGTGACAGAAACCAGAGTCAAGCTCATTCTGTGGTTCTTTAACCAACGTCCCTGAGCTTCTAAGTGGTGCTAGGCTCTGCGCTGTCCCCAGCGAATGTGGCGATGAGTCCCGCAGGGCCTGGGGCATGTGATCAGGAGATGCACTTGGAGCATAAGGTGTGTGGGGGAGCAGAGCAAAGGGACGTGAAGGGACTCCGGAGAAGAAAGCCAGGGTCAGCATAGGGAGGGTGTTTGCTCAGCTAAGGAGTTAAGACTATTTCTTTCCTCTCTCACCCAGGACCCCATGTGTATGTCATACTTGCTGCTAGGTATATAATATTGAGCAAAACAGGTACCGTTCCTGCCCAGATGGAGCATATAATCTAGTAGAAGAAACAGACATTAACCAAATTATCATGCAAATGTAACATCTGTGCAATCAAAACTCTTTAGCAGGACAGTGACATGATGCAACTTGTGTTTGAGAAATTACTCTGCCCAGAAGAATTGGAGTAACTGGGGGGAATGGAGCAGGAGGCAGACAGAGTTAAACCTCTTCCACTGTCATCAGGCCTGTGCCAGGGTCGAGGGCAGAGAGCGGGGACAAACACGGGACACTTCACTGGTGAAATGGGAAAGGCTTAGGAAGCCTGATACGTCTACTGTGGGTAGCTATGGAGAGAGAGAGAGAGAGAGAGAGAAGGAAACGAGCAAGGAAAGGAGGGAGACTGATTTGGGGTGCAGTCCAAATGGGGTAATAATTGTGGCTTTGGGCCATTTTGAGCTTGAAGTGCTAGTGGGCCATCTAGGTGGGGATGGTGACGTATGGGTTTGGAGCTCGCTAATGTCTGAGCTGATGATATTTATTAGGAGTCATTCGGTGTATGAGTTCCACTGTGCCCATCATAGAGGGGGTCACCCGGAGAGAGAATTAATTGTCCTGCTGTTGTCCCAAAGGTGAGAAGCAAAACTTCAGGCCAGGGAATAGCATTCTATTTGGGCTTCTGTTGATTATCACTAGCTGATCTCTCAGCTGTTCGGCCAGGAAGGTGTAAATCCATGCAAAGTAATAAATGGCCTGAAAATTCTTTTTCCTTAGGAACTGCTTTGCTTTTTTTTCTCACAGACATTGTAAAGTTTGCATTGTTTCCCTTCTTGCTTCAGCAGGCAGGAAGCTCAGAGCTAATTTTTTAACTTAATTTTGGAAATCATATAGGACCTGTGTCTCAAGACACTCTTTCCTCAAATAATTATGTTTTATATATTTATGTCTTTTCCAGCTCTGATTTTTTTCTTTATGCGCTCATGTAAACTGCCTCAGATCCTTTGTAAAATTAGGTGGGGTGTAACTGTATAAAAATAAACATTCCCCTCACCCTATCTATTTTGGGTCATCCTTGCAGCCTATGTATAATAAGTCTGCCCAGTTGCTGAGCTAATATTGGCTAGATTTAAGCAGGTGGAACGCTTGGAGTTTACAGCAGCTAGACAGTAAATTTAACACGTAACTCATTAAAACAGGATAAAAGTGGAGCTTCAAACATCTCTGTGTTTACCACCAAGTCTGTGAAGGGCGGGGTACCTTTAATTCAGTTCAAGATATGAAAGTCTGATCTTTCAGAATTGAGAATATGCCGCCAAAATTAAAGACTCGTCTGTGTAGATGAGCACTCCAGCCACCTTCAAAGAAGGACTGAGGTGTTGACTACAAGATGGGGTATTTTTAAAGCTCAGGGTGTCATTTTCTTGACTCATAAAATGTAGTTTAGTAAAAGCAAACTTCTTTATTAAACAGCATAAGCACAACATTGACTGGATGGTAAATTTTATTTTTGATCATCCCTGCCTTTTTATGTAAATATTTTAAATTTATAATTTACTATTGGTTCAGATGACTGTATAAACTGTTTTTTGAACTGTGTCCCACAGCTGGTGCCTTAGGGACTGCAGAGGTGCTGGGAGGGGGAAGAGGGGAGACCGCCAAGCAAGGAGAGCCCAGGCCCCACCCCCTGCCCTCAGCTCCCCCCAGGGCAGCTGTTTTCTGTGGCAGGGCTCCTTCTGCATAAGGTGCCACCTGAACAAAGGGTTCCACTCCTGAAAGTGAAAAGAAACGTTTGGAAATCTTCACATCGGAGGGCCCATCCCACTGACTTGCTGTTGGGATGTGGAAATTTTGGAATCTGGCCTTTGGTTCCATCTCTGCCTGCTACCCGCCCTGTGACTTTTGGGGGCCGACTTCCTCTCTGACACAGCTTCCTCATCCAGGGGATAGAATGCCATTGATGAAAATAGCCACTTCCCCAGGTACACGAGGGTCTGGTTAATCTAACGAGATGTAGAAGCGCCATGTAACCGAGTTTAAGACCAACCACTCTCCGTCCATTCCCCTAACCATCCTCTCCCCTCTGCGTTCCCAGGAGGAGCCAATCACCTTCTGTGAGGAAGCCTTCGTGTCCCACTATCGCTCTGGAGCCATGAGGCAGTTCCTGCAGAATGCCACACAGCTGCAGCTCTTCAAACAGGTGCCTGGCCGCCCTAGCTTGGCCTGCGTCTGGATTCCGGGTGGGCTCCCTGTCCTCACGGACCACTGGGGCCTCAGGCATGAATGGGACTCAGGCCTCAGCCGGAAGAGGCTCAGGGTCCTGGAGGGGCACTGGCCGCGGAGGGTGGTCCGCAGCCAGACTGACCCTTGCAGACGTGTTGTGTGGTTTTACAAGTTATCACCAACATGCAAAACATGCAGCCAGTGTTCAGAAACTCGCCTTTTTTAAACTCACAGTTCCCAAAGCCCTTTCCTGTCTCAGGAAACATGGTAGTTCTTCGGTCATACACTAGCGTGCCCAGCTGAAGGGTGGTTTTTTCCTTGTTTCTTGGTGCACGCTGTTATGTTTTTGTTCTTTCTTTCTGTAGTTTATTGATGGCAGACTGGACCTTCTCAATTCGGGCGAAGGTTTCAGTGATGTTTTTGAAGAGGAGATCAACATGGGCGAGTATGCTGGTGAGAAGCCTTTCGTTTTCCTTTCTGTGGGATTGGGGCGTGTTCGCAAGGAGCGGCGGGGACTTTTTTTTTTTCCTTCAATGGCTGTTAGGGAGGCTGAACTGATTTCAGCCCTGGCCTTGAAGTGTTTGAGGAACCCCTCTTCATTTTATGATGAGATGCACATTGGCCCACCTGAAATCCTCTGTCCTGGGGTCAGTTGCTCCTGGGGGGTAAGGGGGGGTAGTTAGACATAGTGGCTGCACATTCAGTGGGAAGCACACAGGGCGTCACGTTAGTGGGTCAGGACACTGCCTCCTTAAGCCGTGATACCCTGGTCGAGTCATTTCACCGCTCTCTGCTGATGCGCTGCTATCTGCACTGAGAGTAACTGCCTGCCTCCCAGGATTCCTCCTGTGATTAAGTCCAAGTCCACAAGGAAAGGTTAGTGCAGCTGCCCGGGGCCGACCCTGGCACAGGATCAGTGCTCAGGAAACGTCTCTCTAAAATGTGAGAATCATCACACGGAGAGTGCGCGGTCTCTCCCCGCCTTTCGAACTGGAGGGCTCATCCTCTCATTTTTCAGAGGAGGCATCTGAAGCCCAGAGAGGTGTTAGTGGCTGCCCCTGCCTCCTGAATCCCCATCGGCCTTCTTTCCAAGTCCCAGAGCCTCGGTCTTTGGCAATGAAGTAAAAACTAAGAGGAAAATAATAATAATCGTGCCGCTGCCCCCTTCTTGTGGCTGAGCGTGTGTCTGGTCTGGACTTGGCTGATAATGCACCTGGCGGTCCATAAACTCATAGAGTCAGCATCCGCTCCCCTACAGAACCCCTGTTACAGGCCCAGCCAGGCTGTGCTGCATGGAAGGCACGATGAATCAATAACACCAGCGTGCAAGTCCGCAGACAGCAGTAGGGGTCACTACTGGGCATTTCCTGAGCACCCGCCGTGTCCAGAGCTCTGGGGAGTAAGAAGTGAAGGACCCAGTCCTGCCCTCGAGGAGCCTTTAGCCGGGTAGGAGAAAGACATGCATCACTAAGGACAAATACAGATTAAACCATCGCAGGAAAAGGAGTAGAAACAGGTTTTGTGCAGTTAGAGCAGGGCTCTAAGGATTCTCACTGTGTCACGGGAAAGCTTCACACAGGAGGCGGGTTTGAGGAGCGTTCTAACAGTTGAATATTTGTTCTGAAGGGGTGGGCTTTATGTGTCAAGCCATTGAGAGCGCCTAGAAAAGCTGCCTGCTGATAAGACCTCCTTATCCCACCAGAGAAAATGAACAGATTCCCCCAACAACGCCTCCTTTCTTTTTCCCTGTCACCACGTAAGAGCACTGAGCACCGAGTATGTGTCCTGCCGGGTGCTTCCCCTGGGACACATGGCCCTGTGACTCCTGCCCCAGGTGGCTCACAGGATTTCAGAGAAGGACTTCTGAATGAGAGTTACCTACTTTTGAAGGCTGTTCAAACAAAGGAGGAGTAGGAGACACTCACAGAGGAAATGACATCTGAGCTGGCTATTGAGTGTGCTCAGCAGGGACGGTAGGGAAGGGTGGCCGGCTGAGAGGGGAGCAGCATTTACGAGGAATGGAAGACTGCGAGGATGCCTGGTCAGGGAGCCCAGGGTGGCTTCTCCAGGTGGGAGCATAAGGCAGCACAGGATGGAGAGGCAGAGGGCGGGTGGCGCCCAGACAAGGCTGGAGAAGGGAAGCACGGCTGCTGAGGGGCCTGCCCTCTATCCAGCAGGCAGTGAGGATTTTTATTCAGGGCCATGGTAGGATCAGATCTCCGTTTGAGAAAGAAAACCTGTGGTGGCAACCGGCTGCCGCCTCCCTCAGGGGTGGGTCCTGGGGCCTCCCTGTGTTTCTCCAAGTCCTGCTTGCCAAAAGTTACATGAGGACATGTAACTTCTCTTTTAAAAAAAAAAAAAGATTTTATTGGGAATTGGGGGAGGGGAACAGCATTGGGGAATCGGGGAAGGGGAACAGACAAGTTGCTGTCCTTTTGTTCTTTAGTCTAGCTGTGGAAGACGTCGCTTCATTGGCCCATGTTGGTATTGTGATCATTACGCTCTTCCCGGGTGAGCCAGATCGGTCACTGACCTCTGGATGGCCGCTCATGGCGGCTCTTGGCAGCTCACACCAGCTCCTGGCCGCTCACGCTGGCTGCCAGCCACTCACGGTAGCTTACGGCAGCCCACTACAGCAGGGACTGCAGCCTATGCTGTCGCCGGCCACTCACAGCAGCCCAGCTCCAGGTCGAGCTGTTGTTCACCAGCTTAGCTGTAGAGGGCAGTGTCACTGGCCCTCATGTGGGATCCGAACCAGGGCCCTGCTGCACAGAGCTGGCGTCCCAAGCCAACTCCTAACCAACGTGCCACTCGGCCGGCCCCGTAACTTCTTTAAATGATAGCTTCTCTGTCTCCTCTTTCCCCAGGCAGCGATAAACTGTATCATCAGTGGCTGTCCACGGTCCGGGTAAGTGTGCACCCCCTCAGAGCCACCTGGGCCCCCCCGGCAGCCCTCCCCTTCTCCTGCCACCCACAAGGCTGTCATTCGGCCCGGGGCATTCCATTCCCTCAGCTAAAGATGCTTTTGTTTATAAAGCCAGGTGGCGACTAGCAGGATGGGCATGTTCATGGCCATCCCTCTGAGGGTGAGGAGAGCCAGGACAAGCTTCCTCACTCCAGGAAGCCGGCCAAGGCGTGTGGAATGCATGCCGTCACCTCAGAGGGCTTCTGGGTGTCTCCTTCTAGGGCCAGTGCCATTGGGAAATTTTCATGGGAAAAACCAAATGTATCCCTCTTGCTCTGCAGCGTTGTTCACAGCCAGGGCTCCTGGGAAGCTGGTGAACACATCACCCAGAGGGTTCTTCAGCCCCTCACTGTTGTTGAGAACAGTTTCTTGTTGTGTTGGAAGCCAAGTGCTCAGCACTTCAGAAGCCCCTAAAGAATTCAAATCCATGCCTTTCTCTCACATGGGTTTACCAGTGACTGTGTACTGCGGCCAGTGTGCCGGGTGCCATGCTAGGGACCGGGGGTACCATGGGGAGCAGGCACAGGCCCTGCTCTCGGGGAGCTCCCCGACTTGTTTGGGAGGGAGGCACGTAAACAGGCAACTCCAGCATAATGTGATAAGTGTTCTCTCCTGCTCATGGGCCAAGCACGCCGCTGCCAAGGCGGGTCCCTTGGAAGTGGTGCAGTTGGCCGAGAGTGAGCAATAGCTCAGTGAAAGACTTCTTTTGTTCCTCGTGTATGGCCAAACATGGCACTTGGCAAATCGTAGACAAGCAATAAGGACTTGTTGATTGATTGATAAAGAGAGTTTTACTACTCCAAAGGACCACTGAAATAGAATACTGAGTAATTTTGGAAAGCAGTATGGAATAAATGAGTAGGTGAAAATTTCATATTGTCCTACAACATAGAATGCTTTCTAGGTCAAATTGTAATGTTTTTAATTAAAGCTTAACATTTCTAAGATGGGCAGCTACCAAAACTTGTGGTAAAAGTTAACCCCAATAACTATATTATTAATACTATATCTCATTCTTTTATATACCCACTGGATCCAGTCTGTCTGTTCAGATCAGTTGGAATTATCTTTCCAAACCGCTGCAAATCTGATTATGTGATGCATTTGATTGAACGCCCTCCAGAGTGTGTCGACTCCTTCTCCCGGCCCTTCCCGAGCTGACCCCATCTGGCCTCCCAGCCCCGTTTGCAGTCCCTCCCATGGTACTCTGGCCACTAGTTACTCAGACATGCCGTGGCTTTCAGCTTCTGCATTATTTAAGGTGCTAGTTCCCACCCCTAGGCTGGCCTTATCCTTCCGATCCCCCGCGTGAACTCCTACTCATCCTTCATGGACCAGGCCCAGCGTCTCATCGTCTAAAGCCTCCTCTGGCCTTCGTGGCGATGGCCGCCTCCACGCCCCTGTGCACGCAGCCTGGACAGCTCCCACCACCTTAGGCTGTTGCTGTTTACCCTGCTGCACGCGTGGCCTGGAGGTCTTTGAAGGCAGAGACCAGCCCTCCCGGGGCTCAGTGCCCTCAGGGCCTACCAGGGCGCCCCCTCCATGAGCCCTCACAAAGCGTCTGGGCCCGTGGACCTCATAGCCAGCCATTGCCTCCTCTGTGCTGGGAGAGCCTTTCCTCCCCGCCTCTTCCTCCTCCTCTTCCTCACCCGCTCTCCTAAAGAAACTGAGCCAAGTAATCGGTATGTCAGATTTCTACTAAAGCCATGATTAACATTTATAGCTATTCATTCTTCCCTTTTCTCAAGATATTGAAGTTAAGGAAGGCAGCTTACCAGAGTGGTTAAAAAAACAACAACAGAAAACCAGGGTGAGAAAGGAAGGTGCCTGGCTGAGGGTGTCATAGTCCCAGAATAGCCAGATCATCCTGGCTAATCAGGTTTTCTGCCCCGGCTTGCCATTAGCTATAGAGTCCATCGTTATGAAACCTACCTTAATGCTCTCCGTGGTAACTAGGATATCTTGAGAAGCCATAGATTACTATGGGGGAACCCTTGCCTCAGAGAGCCCATGATGAGCTTTCCTTCCAGCCAGCGGACAGGTGCCAAGCCAAATACCAAACTCAGGGTCCCGTTCAGCTAGTTATCACCATCCTCATCCCAAACCACCCCCGCCCCCAATACCCACCCATAGTGATTCTGCTGTGGCCAGAACTAATTGCCCGGGACCAGTAACCATCTAGGCCTGTTTCTCTAATTAAATTACACACTCTTGAAGTGTTGCTTAACTCAACTAAAGAGAAGAGGTCTTTGTTTGTGTTGGCCTACCATGTCTTCCGTCCAAATTGCTAATTGACGCTTTTATTATAGAAAGGAAGTGGAGCAATTCTGAATACTGTGAAAACAAAAGCAAACCCGGCCATGAAGACTGTCTATAAGTTTGTAAGTACTGGTCTTGGTCTCAGGACCCAAAGAGATCTGTTCCTTAGCATGACGAAACTCTTAAATCTACCTGATCCTGAATAGAGATGACCGGGGCCCCTGTGCTGTTTCCTACAGCTCTCAGTGCTCTTAGGATTAGTTAGTGTGGATTTTTTATGACCAGGTCAGTGACATTTTTAATTTAAAGTGTTTCTGCCTACAGTTGCTGCAGTAGGGAAACGGGAGGCTACTGTTTTAGCTTTTAAAACGGAGGCTGGGTGGCTAAAATTCTGGCCGCTCTGTGCCTGCGTCCCTGAGACCCGGAGGCGTGGCCTCTCAGGTGTCCTGACAAACCTTTCCTATGTGTACCCCTGTTATTTTGTCAAAATAAAGCAGCTCCTCCTTTGCAGGTTACTGAAGAATGTTCATGGTGGGTCACACCCCCTAATTTTTGTCCCAAATTCATCATCTCTCTCATCACTGCCCTATAGGAAATATACTGTTTGGGAAACTCGTACCCACAGCAGCGTGACAGTAGGAGAACACGTCCGTTCCCGATGCTCCGTCTTTTACAAGCCTCAAGTATTTTTTTCCTCATGATTTCTCTTGCTTGCTAATTTGACTCAGAGCCACTTAACTGGGGTGGTTTTGTTTTATTTCCATTTTTAATTTTGTTAGTCCTTTCTGTGCTTAAACTGTAGTTATTTTAGCGGGGTGGGTGGCTGCCAACAGCACCACACAGGTCTAAAATGACGGAAAATAAAAGCCAGGGTATCTGCCGAAATGAGATTCAAGAAATGGTACCGGAGAAACCCAGCCATGTGTCTGTTCAGGCCGTTCAGCCTGGGCAGAAAATTGGTCCTGAGGCCCTGCCCTGGCGAAATGTAATAGATATTCTGAATCTTGCAGCCAGAAACGCTGCTGCTGTCCTCTTACCGGTAGCTGTCACCAGGCTGCTGAGATAAATAATTATAGAGTAGATGAAGGGCTTCATAAACGGGGGGCAGCGGGGAAACTTGTGCCATCAAAATGCAGAAAATAAAGTCTCTGTAGCCTCTTTAAGGGATTTTTTTTAAACCTTTTAACATTGTATTTGTTTTCATAGCCATTATGTTTTCAATTTGATGATCCCATTTTTCCTTCCTTTTTCTAGTAATCAGAGAAGGTGATTGGCGACGGACTAAAATCAAGCATAGTCCCTGCTGGAAACAGAAAGGGAATCTTAACTTAAATTAATTTTTCATGCAGGCAAAAGATCATGCAAAAATGGGAATAAAGGAGGTGAAAAACCGCTTGAAGCAAAAGGTACTTGAAGTTCTTATTCAAAATGTATAAGCACCGTGTATGAAATGCGTGGCCACAAAAAGTATGATGTGATCAATAGAGGGCTGTTTGATACAGTGTTGTTAGCACACTTCAAAATGCATTACCAGCTGTCCGGGAGCTTTCACACTGTTATAAATATTCACAGACAAAAAAAACTGTCTTCAAATAACATTAAGACTCTGTCTTAAACCCACAGAGGCAAGCAAGTTCAGAGTTACCATCCTCGGTCTGTCCCTTGCCCACCCCACTGGGCCCGGGTTCACTGTAGAAACTGGCTCGGCCTCCCCACCTCGGCACCACCCCCTCCTACAGCTGACCTCTGCCCTGGGGCTGGTTGTAACCAAAACCGAGAAGCGTCTCCAGGGAAATGACTACCAAGGTCCTGGCACATATGTGACCACCAGGCAGACACAGGGCGCAAAGGGTGGGTTTGTAGAGGATGCTGCGGGCCCGCTTCACAGTGGTGGTTTTAACCAAAGAGCCCAGCAGTTCATGTTTGAGACTCTTGAGGGGCCAGGAGAGGCTCTGCTGGTCTTATTGGACCACGGGTAAAATTGTGCGAAACCATACAGGCTGCACATCCTGGCTAAGAGTCCCCCTGCCTGGTGCTCTAGACTTGTACAGGGACTAATGTAACACAGAGGGCGTGTTCATATGATTACGAATGTCATCGCCATTGCTATTGTTGCCACCCTTAACTAAGCACTTACCAAGGATAGCCCAGGCTTGGAACTTCTGCATTTAATCCTTAGAGCCACCCTGGGGGGTATTAATGCCCATTTCATGTGGAAGGAGATCACGGTTCAGAGGTGAAACCATTTGCCCAAGGGTCATGCTGTTTGAGCTGGCAGAGTCCGGATTAGATTCTGGATCTATCTACTTCCGCGGCTGTGCTCCTGCCACTGCAGTGTTTTGTCCTGCCTTCCTGAAACAAGTGGTTTGGGGGTTTCTCTTGCCAAAAGATGTTTGGGGTCGCTTCCTTCATGACCCCACTCACCTCAAATGTGCCAGCCTGATAAGGGCCTGTGTCTATCTCGGCAGTTATTTAAAAATTGAAAGCAGTTTTAATTTTATGAAGTCAGAAAGGACCTCCAATTAACTTGAAGTGGCCGAAGGAATTGATTCCTTTCTTTTAATTGCAAAATAATTCGCTCTGACTAAGCATTTAAATTCTTAGCTTCAGCTGAGAGTGAGTTTTTCACAGCTGAGATTCATGTCCTGAAATAAAACTCCTGTGCTGTAAATGCAGATAGACCTTAACTGTGGGCTACTGCACCCTGCCAGAGATTGACAGGTGGAATTCTCAGATGTTACTTAAGTCCCTAAATATACCTTTTTATGTCCTATCCCAGTTGCAGGTGATGAATTGGATTGCTGATATAAAATAGAGTGGCAGGGAGGGGGAATTCCCTCCCCAGGTTTTCCCTCCTTGATGACTAGATCCTAGGCTCCGGCTGGTATTAGAATATTAGTGGAAGTAAGCAAAGAAAGGAGTCCCCCCTCGGGCAGAGGACAGACGTGCCTCCCTGGTCAGATCTGCCCCCCGCAGGTCACTGCCTACCTCCTCATACGTATAAGCGTTAAGAAAATCCCCTTTTTGTGATGTGTAACATTTCTGCAAATAACCCGTTAAGCTCAGGTGTTTTGATGATGTTGCTCAGAGGTCCCCTTAAACCACCTAGATCTCTCTCTTTCCTCACCATCTACCTTTCCTTTCTGTCCTCGGAAGTATCCAAAGCAGATTTTTTTTTCCCTCCCCGTCTCCTCCTTCCCCTGCCAGCCTTTTCAAGAATAGCTTCAGGAGCTAATGTTCTATAGAGAGTGTCAGTGCTTTTCAGGTGACACAAATGGTGAAGGCATTTTATAGAAATGTGGCTTGTCACCATCGGACTGTTGACAGATCCATTAGTGCACCCTTTTCAATTTTCACTTTCCCCTGCTCCGTCTTACTGATTCCTCCAGACTTGATACTTTGCAGTTGTTCTTGGAGGAGCTCTTTTGTAATGGAAACTCCAGCATTGTTCCGTGCAGACAGGCCTTGGTCTTCTGCAGGGCTCTCCAGCTCCTTTTCTTGGGCTAATTTAGGATCTGGCTTCATCTGACCTCTCTCACCCCAGTAGAAAATATTTCCATGGCTTTTTTTGTTCCCCTTCATATGGCAACATATCTGTGTGGCTCCCCAGATACGTGTAATGCAGACATCTCAAGTTTGGTTTCTGCTATGAAATTGAGGCAGTTCCCAACAAAGATCCAATTTTCAAATGTGCTGGGCTGCCACCTGGCCTCTCACTCTGCATAGCAACGGCGGCCTCGCACATATAATCAAGAACCCACTCTTGCCCTCTGTGCTCTCGCCTTGGGTTTGAATTGCAAATAGAAAATGTGGGGCCGACCTATGGGGAGGTCACCATGGTGTGTGGAGGATCCATCTCTAATATGACTGAGCAGGGCCCCTTCTTCATCCCTTGTTCATTTGTGCTGCAGATTTTCAAAGCATCGGAAACAGGAGCTTTCAGGGTGTCCGTGTGCGTGACCATTGGCAAATGACTGTACTAGACACTGTCATGTGGCTTTATTCCATCCCTGCTCTGCGTCAGCCCAACGGCAAAAAAAGAAGGATGGATAACATATTTCTCTGGATAAATGGAACGGGGTGGTCAAGTGCTTCCATAGCGTGGCCCCCTTTGAGGTCTGACTTGCTCAAAATTAGGAAGAAGAGAAATGGTAAAGACGCTGCCCAGGCGTCGCTTTCTAAAGGGAAAACGGAGCACTGTCCTCTAGAGCGCCTCCTGTCAGACCTGGGCTCGTGACTGTCCACAAATTGCATCCCGTCGCAGCACCACACAGGCTGGCATTGGAATGCCCTGTTTCATAATAAAAGCGATGGCTGCACACACGTCCTCCTCACCTGCGGGGAACACATAAGGATGTCTTTTTTTCTTTCTTTTGTTTTCTTTCTTTGTTGGCCTATTGGGGAACCCCTGAAAAATGATCTTTTTTTCTTCAGTATCAAAATGATTTCACCAAATCAACCCATTTCACAGCTCCTTTTAAAGTTTCTAAATCTTTGCTCTTTCAAAGATGAATCGAGCTTGCTGATTTAGTTTCTGTGATTCAAAGGATCCAATCCACAGCTGGGTTAGTGAAGACTTGAGTTTCTGGCCAGACATTTCCTAGTGGATTGAAAGGGGTGAGTGAGCACGTGTGGGGCAGGGAGATCTAGGTAGACTTGTAGAATAGACATTTTCACACCTTATTACACAACCGTCAGCTCCCTGTCTCCAGTCACATTGAAATACGCTGCAGCCTCAGTCACAGAAATTCCAGCTTTGGATACTATGTTGATATCAGTATTCATATTTTAATTTGCTATGGTGTGAAGCGGACTGGAAAAGAGGGCGCTGCCCAAATCTGAAAATGGAGACCAGCCATCTATCTGAGTCAGAGGTGGTAAGGCCTCCGCCCCTCACCCACAGGGTTCTCTAAACCCCAACACTGTGGCCTGGTGTTTCTGAGGCAGACGAGCTGGCTTCAGTGCTGGTTGTATAACATAGTAACTGTGTGACCTTGAGTCAGTGACTTGACCTCTCTGAACCTAGTTTTTCTTATCTATAAATTAAGAGAAATTAAGATTTTTTTTACTGGATTGTTCTAATGATTAGAAGAGGTAATGGGTTTAAACAGCCACATTTAGTAGCCACCCAGTAAATTCAAGTTTCCATCCTGTCCGTTTTCTTATCCCCCACATCTGGAGAAGCCAGTCTGCCCAAACCACCATGTCCATGGGCTCACCTCCCTTTCGGCCATCCACACAGCCACTTGAGCTCCCTTTCTAGAACACGGCTCTAACTGAGCCCTCTCCTGGTTAAAACCTTTCAGACTTCTCAAACCTTCTATCTCCTTGGCCAGAGTGTTCCTGGAATGCCTCAGCTGCAGGACCGTCCGCCACCCCTTAACCGGCTGTGCTTTCCAGCTCCCCTGGGCTGGGAATGCTCTACTCACATCTCTGCCTCATGGGCCCACATCCTCAGCTCCTTCCGTGTCCAGCCCCCACCCAGCTCCTACCCAAAGCCACTGAGAGGCCCCGCCTCCTCTGGCCCCTGCCTCCTGGCTTCTTGTGGCTACTCTGTCCAAAGACCTCACATGCCGTCCCTGCCTTCTCCACAGACAGGCAGAGATTTGATCTCAGGCACGTTGTTTGATTGCAGCAAATGCTTAGGGAAGGGATAGGAACTGAACTATTTTCTGACCCCTTTGCTTTACTGAGAGATGGGAACTCATAGGACCCCAGTGCTCTGGGAAAAGATGTGCCACCCCATGGTGGCCTCTGACCTGCAGCTCTGTCTGGTGTCCTTCTGTGTGACCTTCAGGAGGGAACAGATTTACCCTCTCCTGTCAGCCTCTTGGTTTTGCTTTTTTTAAATGACATTTCGATGGTCAGGTGGTTTTTTTTTTCTGTTTACAAACAAAAAAACATTTACTGAAGAAAATAAATATCAGACAAGCACAAAGAAAATGATCTCATTTTGTAACCTGCATTTTTACTCACTGTATCCTAAACATTTCCCAGACACTGTTTCTTCCACATGTCATTGCTTTAAATAGCTACATAAAATTTTATCTGATGGGCATATATATATTACTTAATCCCATTGTTAGACACTCAGGTTAGTTCCAATTTTTTTTCTAGGCAAATGCCCTCACAGATAAAACCTTACAGGAATTCTTAATTATTTCTTCAGGATAAATTTCTAGAAATTAATGGACCAAAGGGCATGCCCCTCTTTTAGGGTTTTGATATAAACTGCCAATTCGTATTCCCACTGGAGGCTATGAGAGTGCCTGTTTTCTTCCTGCCCTTTGCTGGCAGCTCCTCAGTCAGCTCTTAGACCACGATTTCTTTAGTCATAGGTACCAAGACTTGGTGTTACTGGATCCCTACTATGTGTAAGATCTCCGCTAGTAGATACCGTGGAGGATGTGAACGGGCCCTATTTCTTTCTTAACTGGGGCTCCTCCCAGACTCTGCTCTCCAGGGATCAAGCAGTTGTGAAATAGTGTAGGAGCTAATACGCTGGTGGGACAAGCCTTGGGACTTTGTAAGAAGTCTTTAGCATCTTCATTGAGGTCTTCTAACTAAATAAAAGTAATGTGCTGCACTGCTTTTGATACACAAGCACATGAGTATATTAGACATATTGGTCTTCCAAATGTGCAGCTCAACTTGACAAAGATTTATCTGAAAGCATGGGCTGTATTCAGGGCTCTGGGGCAGAGAACCCAAACCCCAAGGAATTCACAGTCTGTAGGGATAAGAAGATAAGTAAGTGCCCAGATATCGTAAGGCATGGCAGCATAGCCTCATGTAAGGAAGGGCGTTTCTGAGGTCACAGCTGATGACTTGCTGAGCACCTCATCTCAGCACACCTTACCTTGTGCTAGTGTTAAGGTTGATAAGCTATTTTTTTTTAAGATTTTATTGGGAAAGTGGGGGAGGGGAACAGACAAGTTGCTGTCCTTTTGTTCTTCAGTCTAGTTGTGAAGGACGTCGCTTCACTGGCCTATGTTGGTATTATAATTGTGCTCTTCCCGGATGAGGCAAATCGGTCACCAGCCGTTGGATGGCCGCTCACGGCAGCTCATGCCAGCTCACGCCAGCTGCTGGCCACACACGGTAGCTTACAGCAGCCCATTTCAGCCTCATTGCAGCCTATGCCCTCGCCAGCGACTCACGGTAGCCCAGCTCCAGGCCGAGCTGTTGTTCACCATCTTAGCTGTAGAGGGTGCAGCGTCACTGGCCCCCATGTGGGACCCAAACCTGGGCCCTGCTGCTCAGAGCTGGCGTCCCAAGCCAACTCTTAACCAACGCGCCATTCGGCCGGCCCAAGGTTGATAATCTTTAAGTGCCAGAAGTCACATAGCTCTGGGTTCCTACACTTTCTAGCTGTGTGGCCTTGGGGAAGTTGCCCTCTCTGAGCCCCCATTTCCTCACCTATAAGAGGATGAGACTCCTGTTTACGTCATGGTTGTTGTGGAAACTAAGTGTGATAGTGAAGGTCAAGTGCTGGAAAAGTGCCTGCCAGTAGGAGGCGCTCACCACAGGGCAGCTCTTTTTCAGACAGTGCACTTCCCATTTTGCAGCAACAAGGATCTAACGTTCAGTGTGCACAGTACTGTAACATTTTTCAAAGCTCCTCGTCCCATTTAACCCATTGTCCCAGTGGCTTTGAAGTTTCCCAAGCAGGTGGTGGTCTCCCCATTGTAAAAATGAAGAAATAGGTTGCAAAGAGGTTGAGCGAATTGGGAAGATCAGACAGCTAGTTAGTGGTAAAAACAAAACTAGAAGACAGTGTTTTTGCTCATAAGCTTAAACTAAGACCCTTTTCCCAAAACTACCACATTCATTTTTTTAAATAGCCGTCATCTTACAGTTTTCATCACTATTAATATTTTTACCATATCACCTTACTGCTCCTTTTTTTCCAGCCAATCATTCACACACACATGCAGTATTTTTCCTGAACAATTAAATAAATTTTTTTACTGTTTGGCTTTACTCGAGCTCTTGTGTCTGTCCTCCCGGTAACCCCACTGGATCCAGGATGCCCCTTTTGCCCTTTGTCACTTTCTGGCACAGAAGGGGCCCCTCCCCCTCTTTGTTCCACTTGACCGGAGCACCTTAGGGCAGCCCCTTTCCAAAAAAGCCACTTCTAATTGGCGGTCGGCAGCCTCTCTCATCGTTCAGCCTCAACCAGGCCAACACTTGGGGGCCACTTGATGCAAACCTTGCCTGCAAAACCAGAACTCCTCATCCCGTCTTGTTACCAAGCAGTACAGAGGCTGCAGCTGGGTGTGTGGGGTTGACTTTACATACACATGTATGTCGAAAGAGAAGTTCCTGTAGTTTACTGAATACCTTATTAGTAGGTCCTCAATTATTACTGAGTACCATATGTAGTACATTACTAATAATGTTCTAGACACTTCTACGTTACATTATCTCCTTTACTCCTCGTAGCAGCCATACCCCCATTCTACAGATGGGGAGACTGAGGCTCACAGAGGTTACATATGTTTCATACTTAATGTGTTATTATTCAGTAAGGGACCCCTTTCCTCCATATGCCACCATTCTCTTTGGCTGAGAAATTAAGAGCAACCAATGGTCAAGTCTTTATGTGCAGAACTTAATGAGCGCTAAAGGGTGTGTGTTTTGTTGACCAAAGTGCGTATTTATTTTTGCAATTAAAATAATGGGAATTGTGTTATTTCTGTGAGTTATTTCACTTGAATAGTGATTTAAATGTATTTTATTTATATATGTATTCTCTGCCTTGCTCCACCAAAGATTTAAACAACTTTCATGGCTTGAATTAAGGATGTGGCCCTCACTGCAAAAGCAGGTACCCAGCGAACCATGTATGGTCGCCTGCCAGCGTCAGCCAAAGGAGCCCTTACCCGCCTTTTGCACGTTGGGGTTTCTCCTTTCCTTATCATTTGACTTCAACAGAAGCACAAATTAGATGTAAATTTCTGAATTTAAAAATTACTTTGGCTCCCTAAATTTTCTCCAAGTCACAGAACCCTAACTCTGACTTCAGTGTCTTCTAGAAAGACAAACGGTAGCATCACCAATAAACAAATGTGGAAGAAATGTCTGCACTCTCAAATAATCAAAGTAATGCAAATTAAAACAACAATGAGGTCTAATTTTTCACCTCTTAAATTAGCGATACATTTTTAAAACGATAAGGCTAACAAGTGCTATGAAACGGATAACACATCCATTGCTGGCAGTGGTGTAAATTGGAAAGCAATTTGGTAGAATGAATAAAAAGCCTTAAAAATGTTTATATCTCTTGACCTAGTAATTTCATTCCTAGGGATTCCCATAAAAGAAATAATCCAAAAGAAAGAAAAACTGCAGTGTGGTGTTTGGAGGGGAGAAAGTAACAACCTAAATGCTTGATAGTGGGAGAATGGCTTATTAAATTATTGTATATCCGCTCAATGGAATATTATGCATCCATTAAAATTATCATTATAATGACTGCAACACCATGGAGATGTTTATAATATAGTAGGAAAAAAATAGAATGTAAAATTATGCATGAGCTGTGATTGCAAGTAATTTTTAAATGTCTGCATGTGGACAAAGTGAATATGTAAAACTGAAAATAGCCGTGTAAGGTAGTATGATGAAAGGGGTTTTTCCCCCCCCTCCAGTATTGTGAACTATTATGTTGTCTTTGTAATTTAACATGTGTGGTTTTGATTTCTCTAGTCCTTCAAAGTCAAAGAGCCAAGATAGCCTTCCGTGTCCCTCACCCCTAGCAGGATAGGTTCTAAATGACCCAGAGGGAGTTCCATGGCAGGCCTGTTAGCGTTGGGGTTGGAGGCAGCACCTGTGCTCACCGTAGGTGCCAAGACCCTGACACCGCCCCCTCCCCATTGGCTTCTCCCCACAGGACATCGCTGAGAATGGCTGTGCCCCCACCATGGAAGAGCAGCTGCCAAGGACTGCGCCATCCCCGCTGGTGGAGGCCAAGGACCCCAGACTCCGAGAAGACCGAAGGCCAATCACAGTCCACTTCGGACAGGTATGTACCCTGGGCCTCTGGCTGGTCTGGGTTTGTCTGGGTTTGGTTTTTAGCAGAAGCTGTAGCATGTGCAGCAGGCGGTTTTCCATTTCAGTTCTCTTTGGCAAAGCAATTCCATGGAGTTTGCACATCTTCGAATGTTTATTTGGTGCGAACATATTCTGAAGGGGAATTTTCAAAATTTTGGAGGAGACAGCATGGCTGTGGTCACAAACTAGCTGAACTCCTGAGTGAAGCCATTAAATGCAGCTGCTGCCTCCCCAACTCCAAGGCACTCCGTTTAAGGTGCCTCCGTTAGCTAAGCATCTCATTAGAACACTTTAGCATCTCAGGCCCTTCTTTGCACCTTCAAATAAAAGGCAACAAGCGAAGTCTTAAAAAAAAATCAATTAGGAGTTCTTTATTAATGTACTTCCTGAAAATCAATATTGGGAGTCGTGCGTCTCAGAGTAAACACCCCACACTGTGGTTCTAGAGAGATGCGGTTCTTTAACCAACTCTTCGACAACCTGAGCGTTTGAAAATTGTCTATTTGATTTTTTTTTCTCTTAAGTAAAACATTGTACTCTGTATAGAAACTGACATTTTTTTATCCATTTCTATCGGTGATTATATTTTTGGTTGCAAAAATATATATACCCTCCCCGACTTCTCTTGAATTGACTCTCTCGGTTAGCAAAAGTCATGATTTTTTGGTTTAGGAGAAATGGCTCCATTAGCAAGATATGCCTGTAACAAGAATTTGCAGGGTTATTTATCCTGAAATCACCTGAATCTTTAGCCATTTATTAGATGAAGCATGATTAAAATAGCCTATGATGTTATCTTAGATGTGACTGCTGTTTTATCACATAAAGGAGCTAGAAGCATGCATGTAAAATGTTCCTGTTTTACACAGACTCTTATCAAGTGCCTACTGTGTACCAGGCATTGGGCTATTTAGAAGTGAGGAGATCTAATGCAGTTGTTGCTGTGGGTTATAATTGTCAGGAGTGAGTTTGTTAAAACATAAGAATCTTCCTCTGCAATCAATAATTTCAGATAACACATTCATACATCTTAAACTTGGGGAGGTTCGCCCCGCCCTTTCGGATTTTACACTTTAAAAGGGATGTTATAAAAATTGAAATGTCGCATGAGAGAAATGTGTCCACGTGGCAGTGCTCATTTGGTTAATGGTTCCCGTGAAATCCCTGGCGCTTACACCCCTGAGGAGCTGCCTCCCGGGGCTGAAGCTCCGATGGAGAGCCCTGTGCCCCGGTCCTCGGCTGGGCTTGCTGAAAGCCCAGCCCCTGGTCTTCGCCAGAGTGGCATTCCAGAGCCAGCTTCCTGCCTTCCTTTGTCCTCATTCCTGCACACACTAACCTTCCCATGAAAAGAGCCCCTCGCTGGAGTTTGGAGCCCGTTACAGAGAGAGAGGGGGCGGGGGAGAGGGATTTCATGGTGTTAAACATTCCATTTTCGAAACACAAAAAAGGAGGCCCTATTTGAAATGGAGAAAGACCTTCTTTCCATTTCAGCAAGGAGTAGAGATGCTTTAATGTCATTCCCAGCTAAATGCAGAATAAGAGTGTGTGTGCACGCGGGTGGGGGATAAACAATTAAAAAAGCCACCCCAAACTCTGTTGAAATAAGAGCTGTCTGTGCCTTCACAGGTCTGTAAACTGGAGAGGATGAAAGTGGCTTTTTTTCCTCCCGTTTGTCACTTCCCTCACGTGGCTGCCAGCCAGCATTATGCAAGTGTGCAGGAAGGCAGGGTTTTTTTTTTTTTAATGCATGCATGCGGATTAAGGTCAAGCCCCGAGTATCAGCCATGCAGCGGGCTTCCCCCTTCCAGCTGCAGCCGCAGAGCCAACCCACAGCCTCGAGATGCCTTAATTGAGACGTGCTGTCAAAGTGACAAACACATTTGCATACAGTCTACACTCTATTTATTTTCTCTGGAAAGGTCTACAGTCTGCTGTTGGTTGAACATTCTTAATCAGTTTGCTGTAAGTGAACTGCCAGCGAGCTCACTTGTGCTGGCCGCTTCTTCATTAGGTGACAGATTAGCCGCCGGGGGGGATGGGCCCGGGAAACCACAGACCCTTTCTTTTAACTCTTTCCAGCTTTGGCCCCGTGCTAGGTTGTCCTTCAGCCCTTCCCCAGGCGCAAGGTTTGATGGGCCACTGACCGTAATGGGCAGCGTTTCAAGAGCGCCTGCTACTGGCAGGCGTGAGTTTTAGGGACTTTACACTTAACCCTCTTCTCCAAAAACAGTCTTTTGAGTTCCATTTCAGAAATTTTGCCACTCTCTCTTACCTTCTGTACTATTTTTTTTTAGTTGGTATTTTCCTTTAAACAAACTCAGACCTGACATCTGTACTAACTTTAGCCTCGTCTTAAGCGATGATGTTGGTAAAATCATAGGTTTGATATACTGGTCCAAGTTTCTCCTAAGGCATATACTAAAAAAAAAAAATTTAGGTGTCCATTTATATATTACCTAAGCCGCTCATGGAGCCCCAACGGTATCCATTCTCCTCTGGAAACATGCATCATTTCTGCCCCTGGGAAAGGATCATTGGCTGCATTTTGTGGTCGCGGAGCTGGAGCTCGGGCACCTGAAGGCACCTGCCCAGGACCACGTCACCAGCACAGACACCCAGGACAGCCTGACCACAGCTCCTTCACCAAGCAGAGACTTCAGCTGTGTGATAGTTCTGCTTAAGCTGTGTCCCAGTACAATCATTTGAACCAGCCGGACAGTACACGCCAGCCCCAAAAAGACCCCTGCCCCTCTGCCTTGAGTTTGCATTTCTGTGGATTTTATTCTTTAACAAAACTTAGCTTTCCGATGGGGGCAGAGGCTGTTGAAATTGTGATTAATTCAGCTCCTCCACCTCGCAGAAGCAGTGCCCATGTGGCCAGCCAGGAGTGCCCCATGGGGACCTTTGGCAGGGTGACAGGCATCCTGGTGAGGCCTTTGCAGAGCCCTCAGACAGCAGCTGCGGGGGTGGGG
>NW_017731640.1:1393930-1410485 GCF_001890085.2 Hipposideros armiger
GGGGGGAGGTGGGCAAGAGGGGAGCTCGGTGCTGAGGCAAGAGCCACCTCTGCCAAGGGAGAGAAGGTACTCTGCTCTCTCGCCTCTCTCTGCCTCATTGGAGCTTCCTCCTTCGAGCCTGTGACAGTCCTCCGGTTAATTATGCATCTGTTTATCCATGTATTGAGACCTACCATGTGTAAAAAACGCAAGTCCTTGTGGGGCAGAAAGAGGGAGACAGACCAGCAAATGGGCAGTCCCAACCCCGAGTGGTAAGCGCAGCGAGAGAGGTGACCTCAGGGCACTCCAAGGGCCCCACAGAGGCAATGTCTTCACCCCCAGGACGCAGCTCCCAAGTTGGATCCTATACTTAAAAGGTATTTTGTCAGCAAACTGAACTCGCTAACAGTGCGTTTGTTTTCTATAGCGCCACTCATAGCTGGTGATGAGCCATGCCGATGGTTTCCGGCAAGAGCAGAGTAGATGGATTTTTAGTTAGCCTCTGAATCCTTGCCGCGTCTGGCTTCTTTAAAGAGTTCAAAAATCTCAAATAACTTGAGAACGGCTATTCCTGCCTTGGAAAATGTTTAGGTTTAGAAAGGCTTCGAGTAACTCTTTTTCCACCTCCCAAGTTCACGCTTGTGAAGTAAGGCCCAGGAGACAGTCAAAGGAGATACCAGTGCCAGCCCTGTGCGGACTGGCTGAAGGAAGGGAGACTGGCCGAAACGTCACCACGGGAGTAAGAGGACAGCTACGCCTCCGGTAGAGCTGGACAGTTGCAGGCAGCGCCCAGCGGTGCCTGTGGACCGGCCACTCTGCAGGAGGGAGCCGGAAGGGCACATCGTTGATCCACAAACTGGCCCCGTCCACAGAGGGCAAGGAGAGTCTGAAGAGGGAGGCAGGCCACTCCAGATTGGCAGGTGGCAGGGTTAATAAGCGAGGGGACGTACCGAGGAGGCTTATCTTGGGCGACTGCAAGGCGGGTAGATCTCCGCCAGAATCTTAAAAGTTTATATTGAGGCCTTCACGGGGTTCGGCCATGCATACCTTCCAGGTGGTCTCAGCAACACGTTGCTCTCTTAAGGCTGCGTCCTTGGAAACAACTCCCACGGGGGAGCGGTGGGGAGAGGGTACATTCCAAGGACAGAGGAGGGGTGAGGAGCCTCCCAGGGCCCAGGTCCAGCTCTCAGGGCAGCTGGCAGCCACATCCTCTGGGCGACCTGCCCCTACATGCATGGAGCATGCTCAGTTCCTTCTCTGAGGGAAGGACTCCACCTCCTCTGGGCAGGAGTGAGGAAGAAGGCGCAGAGAGGCGCTAAGGAGTCCCCAAGCTTTCCTCTCCCAGGATGGGGAGTGGACATCCCCTCCTTCCTGTGCCCGGGAAGGAGCGAGGAAGCAGCGCCCTCCCCAGCAGGGCCTGGGCACCCATAAGCCAGAACACCTTGCCTGGACCCTCCCCGTGCTGGGAAACCAGCAGAGAGCACCCCCGTGGAAACTGCCCTGCTCCCTGCATTGAATAAGATGAGGGGTCACTAGGTGCTTTCATATCTGTGCTCGTTTCATTGACTCTTTACCATCAGCTGCTAAGGAAGAAGGCATCAGACCCATTGTACAAACGAAACAGGCTCAGAAGACATTTGCTTGAGTTAGTAGCTAATTCATACTCCACAGCCAGCAGCACCCCCACTCCTCTCGGCTGTGTGTAGCTCTCCGTCCCTGGCTAGGTGACTGGGCTGCCTGTCGCAGCCCAGTGGCACTGGATTCTAGGCCTGGACGCGTGGGCCTCGGCCAGGGTTTGGGCCTTCTCAGCAGGTGGGAGGTCACGTCTCCCCAGAGGACATCGTGGCAGGCCCACTCCAGGGACCCCTTGGTTGTGTTTTCCTCAGTTGTAATTGCCTGCCTTCCAATCTGGTAGATTCCAGGACGTGTGCATTGGAAGGTACCTCTGTTGTCCAGTTGAGCAAAGGTTTCTCAGCTTGTCTAATTGTAAAGTTTGAAACATTAGTTAAACCAAAGCCCAAACTAAGCACCACCTGAGTCCTAAGCACCACCTGAGTCCTGGGACTCGGTGGTTTGAAACACCCCTAGGAGCAGCTCCTGGAATGTGATGTCCTGTTTGTCTGTGTGTCTGGAGGGTAGTGGCTTTACAAACATGAGCCAGGACAGTTAGTGCCAGTTTCGTGTTGGGCTGGGCCAGCCAGCGAATGCCTCCTCAGCACCCTGCTCTGAGTGCCCTGAGACGCCCCTTCTGCCCTCTTGAGCTTGGAATCACACACGATTCCTTGCAGTTTAGCCATTGCCTCCCAAACACCTCGGACAGCTCAAACCACAGGCCTGCAGTATGAACGTATGCTCCCCACCAAACTCGCTTCTCTTTCTCCCGCCCCAGTGAGGCCCATCCAAAAGCCTGGGTCACCCCACACACACACTCAGAGCCTCTCCCTCCTGCCCCTAGACACTGCTCAGTCAGGGGAAGGGAAGGCCTGGAGCCCCTTGAATTATGTGACATAAAGCAAATATTTTAGCTGTAAAAGAGACTAAGCTACATAACCAAATGCAAAGTATGAACTTAATTTGGATTTTTTATTTTTATTTTTATTTTTTTTTTAGTTTAAGGCATTCTTGGGAAAGTGGGAAGATTTGAAGCTTTATTGGGATGTTAGGTGATATGATAGAGTTGTTGTTAATATCATGGTTGTTAGGGATTTATCTTTATCCCTAGGAGGTACACACAGAAGTGTTTTAGGGGTAAAGTACCATGATATCTGAAACTTGCTTTCAAATGATATGGCCCCAAAATTAAACACACACACACACACACACACACACACACACCATCCACAAAGAGAAAGCAAATACAGACCCTACACCCACCCCCAAATATTTAACTGCTGAGAGGAAAATGCTGACCAGTTGGTCAATGTGGCAGAGAGGACAAAGCACAGATTTTAGAATCGGGTAGCTCTATCCTGAAATCCCATCTCTGTCACTAGCTAGCGACCTTCCTTAAGTTACTTAACCTCAGTGAATTCAGTTTCCTCCCCTGAGTGGGGGATTGTAGCACCCACATCATAGGCCCTTGTAAGGATTGAGTGAGATATCATCCATCTCTGTTTCGGCACCGAGGCCCTCAGTAAATATCAGTCTCTCTCTTCAGTGGGAGAAGTGGAGCCAGCTGTCAGTCACCCACTGACGTAACCTCCCAGCAGGCCAGTGCCTGACCATCATCGTGGCTCTTAGAACAGACGCCCCCCTCAGTGGCAGCCCTCCTGCCTTATTCTTGTAACTGGCCTGCATCCCTACAGCTCTTGATGGGAAAGTCAACACCCAAACCCAGTAGCGTCATCCAGCAGAGGGGGAGGTGCTGGCAGTGTGGCCAGGAGACGGCCTCAGAAAGAGCAGATGATGGTGCCCGAGTGTGACTCTGACAGTGAGCGGAAGGGGCCATGGGGCAGGTGGGGGCACCAGGCGTGCATGTGTGCAGGTGAGCGTCCTGGTCTGCAGTCCGAAGTCATTTGCGTGGCCTAACTCATTAGCCTCGTGTCCACAGGCAGAGCTCTCTGCAAGCTGCTCTTTCAACCCGGTTTCCAGCTCGTATTCCCCCTTTCTCATCACCCCATTTTCCACGCTTTCTGTCACACTTTTGTGTGAGAACGTGGCCGTACTGTGGTGGTTTCCTGCTCCGTTCCCTCCAGCTGCTCCTGCTCTGCCTGCAGTCCATCCCAGTGGCTGTCCAGAGTTGTTTTGATTCATTCACTGCCATTTCCAAGAGCAGCATGGTCTCTAACTGGTAGTGGGTTTGTCAGGTCGGCCTGGCAAGGGTGGCTAGCTGGGCCTCTCGTTTTATGTGGCTCCACTTTTTCGTAGCCCAGAGACCACTTTCTGATAGAGGATTCACAAGGCCCAGCTTTGCTCCTCTGAGCAGCCTTGTTCAATTTCAGGAGGAAAAACTTGCCAATCAAAAAAAAGAGGTCAGATTCTGGGACTTCATAACGATGGAGCCGGAAATTCGGGAGGTTTCTGATTAAGCATTCGGTGTTACCTTCTCAGATACTACAGTATTCCCCCCTTATCTGCGGTTTCACTTTCTGCGGTTTCACTTTCTGCGGTTTCAGGTACTTGTGGTCAATCACAGTCCAAAAATATTAAGTGGAAAATTCCAGAAATAACAAGTTGTAAGTTGCACGCTGTTCTTAGTAATGTGACGGCCTGTCCCGCCATCCTGCTGGGGATGTGACTCACCCCTCGGTCCAGCGTATCCATGTTGCATATGCCACCCACCCCATTCATTAGCTGAGGGCTAATCAGATGGACTGGCGCAGTATCATAGCGCTTGTGTTCAAGTCACCCTTATTTTACTTAACAATGGCCCCAAAGTCACTCACATAACTTTTATTGCAGTATATTGTTATAATTGTTCTGTTGTATTACTAGTCATTGTTGGTCTCTTACTGTGCCTAATTTATAAACTCAGCTTTACCATAGGTGTGTGTATAAAGGAAAAACATAGCATATATATACAGGGTTCGCTTCTCTGTGGTTTCAGGCATCCACTGCGGGTCTTGGAACGTATCCCCACGGATGGAGCGGGGGGTGGGGGGAGGTCTGCTGTGTTCCTCTCATCACTGGGAGCTCAACCTGAGGGTGGATCGCACTTGCCGTGGAAGGGCTGAGAAAAGTCAGCAGCCAAATGAAAACCCAGGCTCCAAAGAGCCGTTTGCTTTCTAAGCTACACCACTTGATCCCCGTTCAGCACAAGTTAAGGGTGGCTGAAGAAGGGCTGGGAGTCAAGACCCCCGCCCCCCAGGTCTTGAGCACTTTACAACACTCTGAGCACCTCGTATGTGCTAGGCGTCGGATGGTCTAAGGCAGGTGTGGGAGGGGCCTGGGGAGGAGTCGCTCGCTGCGTGTCAGGCACCTAGAGACCTAGAGAAATGGGTCAGTGTTCCAACTCCAGGTCCCATGCCAGGCGATTCCCGCAGGGTAGCCCCCTTAACCCTTTCAGCCACCCTACTGAGTCTCAGCTGGTACCTCCTCTTGCAGAGGAGGAGACAGGCTCAGAGAAGATGGAGACTTGGCCAGGGTTTATAGCTCAGAAGCAGCAGTCCGGATTCAAAGCCATGTTATTACTAGAGCTCGTGCTCAGCTCTGTGCCAAGAGCGTGGCAGTTTCCTGCTGGGTTTGTAGTGATGGGGCTAGGGCAGCCGCTTGGGCGCGTTCTCAGGACATAGGACCATAGGTACGCCTTCTTCCTGGTTTTCTTCCGGGTCACGGGCCTTCCTTCATGTTTCTGGGCCTCAGCTGGCACCAAGACAAGTACACTGGTACCTTGCATTTGGTGTAGACTCTGTGCACCCAACCCACCATTAGACACCAAAAGCGTGCTGGGTGCTTTCCCGGCATGTGTGAGGGAGTAGACTGCAGGATAGGAAAAAGGACATACAAGCATGTAGGAGTTAGTGTTGGGGGTGTCAGGAGCCAGTCCATCTCCAAAGACCGGCAGCAGGGCCGATACTGGGAAGCTATATCAGTTAGGGTACTTTGGGTTGCAAGAGACGTAAAACCCAAAAGAGAAATTGTTGGAAACTGTTGGCTCACACTAACTTCAGGTATGGCTTGACCCAGGTATCAAATCATGCCAATCAGACCCAGTTTCTGCTGCCTTCCTTGGCTTTGCCTCCTCTCCTGGTGCCATTCTCAGGCAGGCTTTCCCTTCCCAGTGGCAGGATGACTGCAGCAACTTCAGACCACTTCCTTTCAAGTGTAAAACCAGCAGGAAAGTGCATGTCACTGGCTAGTGACTTCCACTCAAGGCATGGGATTCACTCATTGGACCAGTTTTGATCATACGCCTACCTCAGGGCCAGTCATGTGGCCAAGGGTCTTCAGTGTGCCATGGGCAGGGCCCTACCTGAAACACATACCTGAGAAGTGAAGGGGGGAGTAGCTCCTGGGAAAGAAATCGGGGGGCTCTAATCAAAAGGAGGGTGAACAGATCGAATTGATAAATGCGCACAGAAGCCAGACAGGCAACATTGTCTCAGCCCCTTGTCCTCTTGTCTGATGGCAGAGAAAGGTTCATACCCAGAGCTGTGGGGATCTTAAAACCAAGAGAGTTTGCATGTCAGAGTCAAGGTCAGAGGTCAGCCAGGGCACCAGACAGAGAAGCGACAGAAGAGCAACCACAGGTCAGTGCACGTCAGGGAGATTGGGGCCAGGTTACAGGGATGGGCACAGCTGCCTGTGGCAGCTTCTTGGAATGGAGTGTGGCAGGTCAGCTGTAATCCAGAGCCCAGGCGTGGAGAAAGAGCCAGGAACCAGGTCACTTGTTCAGCAGTCACTGATAGCTACTCTGCCTTGCCTGTGAAAACAGGTGACAGTGACACAGTCCCTGACTCCAGGGAGCCCACAGTCCCACAGTGGGTGCTTTAACTTAATCCTGATGGATGGAATCCATCTGGTTGTTTTGAAAGGCCCAGGTCTGTGCTGTGTGATCCTGCCACCGGGCGCCTCAAAGTCCCCTTTTCGTTTGTTTTAAACTCCAACCGGTTTGGTCCTTAGGGTGATTCCCTGCCAGCATACTCAGGAGGGGCCGTCACCTCATCACTGCAGCCTTGCTGGAGATCACTGCAGAGTAAACGCAATGTTTAATTAACACCCTTGCTCTTCCCCGGCTTCAAGGACTAGGCAGAGAGTTCATTTTCTTAGGGGAGTGGAGCAGCCTTCTCCACGCTGTGTCTCAGACACCTGAGAGAACGAATGCCACCCAGGTCCCAGCCTGTTCTAAGATGGAGTGGCAGGTGACTCCCTGTTAACGCCCCAGAATTCTCTGCACCTGGTCCACGCAGTCCCCACTGCTTTCTCAGGCTGGTTGCAGTGGGGAATTCTTGCCTTTTAAATCATTCCTTTGGCCCCACGTATAGTGTCCAGAAAGACCCCAGTGAAATACACAGAGGCATGGAAATGGGGCTGGCCAGCGGAGACTGGCGGTGGCTGGAGTGTGAGTCCAGCAGGGTGGGGGTCTGAACTGGGCTTTGCGCCGAGGGAGCTGTGTTCAGCCCTCCTTCCCACGGGCAGTGCTCCTGCCGCCCCTGTGGTCTGTGGCCTTTGTTCTAGCAGCTCCTAGTACCCGCTTTTCACCCATCCTAGTTCATGGGCTTCCTTCGCTGCAATGTCTTCATCTGTCCTTGGCCGTCCCCAAACCTGCCCCACGCCACTTCCACCAGCACCTCAGCCCCACTGCACCTGGAGGTCCCTCCTATGCCTGGGTCACGTGTTGCCCTCCGTCACTGTTCTGCGAGGCAGAGAGGGCACCAGGACACATCAGCCAGTACTGAGGCAGGCAGGCCCGGCAGCCCTCCAGAAGGTGGGTCCCTTGCCAGGATCCCCGACCCCAGCCCCGGCCGCGGACCTGCCTGATGGTCAGGGGAGCTTACCCAGCCTTCAGAGCCGTGGGAGAAGTCACCTGCCCAAGCCCCCCGGCCCACAGCTGGGTCTCCTAGGCTGGAGGGACCTGCCATCCTTCACTTCTGGCCAGTTCCCTCTCAACCTGCAAGACTCTGTGAAGTGTCCCCACCCTTCCTCTTCTCTCGTCCCCAACACACAACTTGACCGCTCTTTATGGGCGTCTGCTCCAGGCCAGACCCCGTGCTGGGCACTGGAGGAACCCAGAGATGAGTCAGCTCCCATCTCCACAGCCAGGAATGTCCTTGCTCTTCTGTGCCACCCCACACATCGCAGCCACCTCAAGCTCCCCTCCCCCACAAGCGCTCCCCGACTCCTCCAAGCAGAGCCATTCCCTTCCTGCTCTGGGCCAGCACTGCCCCTCTGCCTGACACACTGTCCCTGGACAGGGACAGTGTCAGCTTCATCTCTGTGACCTTAGCACCCTCACAGAGCCTGGCACAGATGAGCTGCCCAAGGAGAATCTGGGGGATGCCTGGGGTGAGTGAATGCACGACAGAGTGAATCGGGAGGGGTGAGGGCCGTCCTGTGCCTCCTGTGCCCTGAGCAGCCAGTCCGTTCAGCAGAGCAGGAGAAATCCAAAGTGGGTGGTGGCTGTCCTGCAGGACCTGTGTTCACTCTAGAAGCCTGCGTGGGATGTCGTGCATGAGTGACAGCCCTCCTGCGTCCCCCGTCTATCTGCATTCAGCAGTGACAGCAGGGTCTCTTTGCCAGGGGACTGACCACAGCCTAAAAACAGCCTTTCTCTTAAGGTCTATGCTGGCGCTGGAGCTGGAGCAGCTCGGAATCCAGTTCCCTGCCAAGGAGGCCCCAGCAGGACAAGAGCAGGAAATGTAATTCCGGAAGACCAGAGGAGGCATTTTCTCAGATTAGAATTCCCGGTGCCAAAGGTGGAGAGTTTATCACAGTAGGGCAGGGGAAAGAAAACACTAAATATTGAAAATAAATTATGTCCCACAAGCGGGATCCTCCAGGAGGAGGCAGCTCAGGGTCCGTGGCTGTGCAGGGCGTCCTTGCCCTGAGGCCACAGGACTGCTGTGCCAGGCGCTGCCCGCCGCACCGTGCCCATCCATCCCCAAGCCCTTCTGTGGACTAGGTAAATCAGTACCCCGGCTGTGCCCGGAAGGGATGACAAGGACTGCAATGGCAGGATAAGGAGGGGTCAGATGGATTGGATTGGTTTTCATTATAATGTAGTCCACCTGTGTGTGAGCCAGGCCCCTCCACAAGCATCACTTCTCGTATAATCTTCTCAGTGACCCTATATGATCAATGTAGTTACTGTTATCCCCAGAAAGCTGATGCTCAGAGATGTTAAGCAATTTGCTAAAGGTCACACAGTAAGTGGCAGAGCAAGAATTCCAAACCAGACCTGATGCTGGAGCCCCGGCTCTCCCCTCACTCAACCACTCTCATCAAGCCCTTTTCATCAGCTCCACCTGGTTTCTGAGGCACCCAGTTGTGGCTGCCGGTGTTTGGGGGCCTGCTTAAAACCTAGCAGTATGGCTTAGCATCGCTGTGGAGGTCAAGGTCCCTTTGTTCTGCTTCTCCTCACTCCCGGCTAAGGCTCATGGCTGCTGCCCCGATCTGGGACTTTGGTTTCTCTCCAGAGTAAACCTAACAGAGCCCCTGATTCCTTCATACAGGGTGAGAGCAGCAGCGACACTGGCCTTCTGAATGCCCACTGGGTGCCAGGCGGCGTGCTTAGTAGGAGCTTGCGTTTCCTCACATTCTCTTCCCCAGACACGCAGTCGGGACTCTGACTGCCGCCTTTCCCTAACCCCTTGGCTGGTAAGATGGGTTCAGGTTCCACCTTACCCCAGCTCCCCTGACCTGCGACAGCTGGGCGGTGACAGCACAGGCTGCATGCCAGCCTCTGGCACCCTTGATCTGAGATTGCACTGACCGGGTCCCTAACTTAGATCATTGTTTTGACCTGGTTAGTTTTATTGTCTGTCTAATTCCATGCCGGAATATTGTATCCCTTTTCGTTTATACTAAGGATTTTTAAATTTAACAAAAGTACGAAAAGAGAATATAGGAAAGGAACTTCCCCATATAAAAGGATGGTTGATTATATCCCACTTAAAATGCAGTGTGTGATGGGGGATTAACATTATCTGCAAGCAGTTTAAACTGAGTTTCTGAGATACTGCTGCCCATCAGCCACATGATTCCATGGTTACAGCCCCCTCCTGGCCCTCCCAAGGATGCCCCAGTTTCAGACCCCTTCTAGGTGGACCCCTGTTTGCACTTCCTGGAGAGGGTGACAGTGAATATTTCCACAGGGGCAGCAGGCCCAGCCTTGGCGACATGGTGCCTTGAGAGGCCAGGTGGAGTGTAGCAGTGAGCAGTCCAGGAGACAGTGACTCTCCAGGGGTGCTGGGTACCCCTCTCTAGGGAGACAGGGGAGCAAGGCGGGAAGGAGGCTTTGCCCCAGGGCTGCCTACCAAACACGTTCCATTGCCCAAACCGTGAGCCAGCTGCTCTTCCTGCCCTGCTGCTCTCCTATCTTTGTGATTCAAAATCAGGAAGCCTGGAGTTTTTAGCCAGGCAGAACTCTTGAGTTATTCTTTTACGCCCTAATTAATTCCTAACTCCACTTATGCAGCATATAATGAGGCATGTCAGATGCCAAGCCCTGTCCAAGGCCCCAGGGTCACAGAGGAATGAGATGTGGTCCTGCCTTCATGGCACTCATTGTCCGAGAGACACAGTTAGCAAGCCGTATGGAAAGACAACCCAAATGGAAAGAGAAAGGCCAATGGACATAAGTGTCCTGGATGGAGAGGGGCCCTAAGGATGTCTGGGGGAACCAGGGCAGGCTTCTCAGAGGAGGCGACATTTCTTCTGGCTCTTGAAAGGTGAGTTGTTTATCAGGAGCCAGAGGAGGATGGCACTACAGGTAAAGAGAATGACATGTAAAGGATAGGAGAGTCTGACTCTTCAGACTAGCACGGGGCAGCCAGGGGCCAGGAGGCACAGGTGAGGACCAGGAGCGACTCTGAAGCGGTGGGCAGTAGCCAGGCCTTGGGGGAGCTTGAAACATGTCTTGTGGGTGTCGGGGAGCCAGCGAAGGATGATTGTTGAGGGAATGGCATCTGGGAACACGTACTCTGGGACCAGCACGGGAAGGGGTGGACGTATGTAAGACAGGAAGACTGCTAATGATGCTGCGAACGTTCAGGCAAGAGCTAGTGGGGGCCTGGCCTAGGACGCTGGTTATGGGGGTGGAAGTGAGGGAAATATTGGGGAGAGATTTAGGTTACCAAGACAGAACTTGGTAACCTGCTGGGTGCCTCCTTGGGAGCTATTGAAGTTCACCGTGGAGTGGCCCAAGGCTGGACATAGACTGCGTCTCTCCTCCTCCAGCCCACGTGCTCTAACGAGATGAGGTACAGCCCATGATGAAAGGAGTGTCTACTGGGGTGTACAGGACCAGTGGACCGCTCCCCCTGCAGCCCAGAGTAAAAGGCTCAGCTGAGGGACAGAGTGGCCAGCTTAGAGGAAATAGGGGACAGCAACCTCCCCCCTCACCGTCCTGCCTTTGCCCAGGGCTATCTACCAGCCACCTTCCTTTTTACACCCTCTGGGTCCTGTAACCAGGGTACCCATAGCTTACTCTACCCCTCACTCACCGCCATCCCAGGGTGTGGAGTGTTATGGCTGCTGGTCTCTGGGTTACCGGCTCCACAGCATGCCAGGTCAGTTCCGCCAAGGATGATGTACAGTGTTATGCTAAACTAACTTTATGGGCAGCCCCTTGAAATGCAAGCCTCCGCCCATGATGGATGGAGAACATCCGGTTGTTGAGCCAACCACTTACGGTTTGTTGCAGACCTGCAAGAACCACACACAGGCATCGTTAGGCCTGTTATGCCAAGGACCCCATAAATAAATAGCAGAGTGTGTCTCAGTGCACTGGGGCAAGAGTATGGAAATGGAGGCACTGTGTAAATAATACATATTTACAAAATAAATGTATCAGTACGTTAGCGTATGCAGCCATAGCCAAATCAGCTAGTGTAACAACCACGTAAAGCTCCAAGGACCTGCCAAGTGATTGGCTTCCATCCATCAGTGTCCATCAGAACTCGAAATGACCGCCGAAGGGAGGGGGTCCTCCTGCACGCTGACCTTGAGGCCTCTGAATTGAGGCAAGTGGTGAGATTGCAGGTGGGCACCCTGACACACAGCTTTTCTGCCAAGGTGTGAAGCTTAGCCTGGCCGTGTGTTCCTGCAGATGTCTTCAGGTCTGCCGCCAAGCAGAAGGCTGATTAGCACCAAGTTGCAGGATGTAATAATGGGTTGCGCCTACAGGAAGATGGCTGGCTGGCTGGGGGAGACTGGGGGAGATGGGGGCGGGGACCAGTTTTCTAATTATGCAGAATTGCTTTGGCTTAGGAAGGGAACCAGTGGGTTGACTTTCCAAGTGACTCTTACCAGAGCCTTGTAACTTTCAGCCTTTCACCCCGAGGGTAGGTTTGGGTTTTCAGAAAGTCGGTTCCGGTCTCCGCCGCCCCTTTTTGAGCTCTGAAGCCCACTGGGCATCCAGCTCTAACATCTGGAGCCCCGAAGAGGCAGCTGACAGAATGGCCACTGGAGTGGGCGCCCCTCCCCTCGGTTGTAATGGCACAATGCTGGATTTCAGTATTTTAAATGAAAAATATATGCAGTTAGCTGTGCGCTGACAATGTCCTTGAGGATTTGACAGTGAGATTTTCCAGCAGTTGGTCTTCGTTAGGATCCTGGCGGTGTTTAATAAGGCAGTCGGACTGCTGGCACCTTGGGCTCCTGTTTGTTCTCCGAGGGCTCTGGGGCTGCTGCGGTAAGCACATCGACCAGAGCTGATCATTACAAGGGCGTACGCCACCATGAATAAAAATGTCACACGTTTTCCCATCTCACAGCGGTACAAAATGTCAGTCCTGTCAAACACACATTGCAGGGAGCTGTGTGCAGTCCGTACAAATTGGAGAGCTGCACATTCCCCCAGCCTTCTGATATTCTTCATTTGAAGCTGAAGAAAAACAGTTGTTAACCTATTAGCTAGGATTTTAAACTCTGCTGAGGCGGTGGAAGGTAGACTTTGACACAGATAGAAATGTATTCCAGGGTCCAGGAATTTTAAAACCAGGTTCTCCATCCATTTGTTCCAAGGGAAGGGGGGAAAAAAACCCTCTGTCTAGTGAACCTGTCTTTTTTTAACAGACACACTGGGGAAATTGGGGGATATTTCACATCTAAGCTTCCCATGGCTTCCCACTTTTATATTCCACTCGAAAAGTCTCTTGCTTTTCGGGATGGCCCTGGGGCTCAGCCTGTTAGGCCAGAACGACGCTAGGTTGGGGGTTCTTCCTGATCAAAGCATGCCAGAAATGCTGCCAGCCTAGTGGACGGAGCAATTCAAGTGACGGGGACAGTGACTAGTCGGCCTGGCTTAGTCAAACGCTGGGCGATGGCTTACTGATAATTTGATGCTAGTTCCACAGTGTTGGGCAAGCGTTTGGTTTGCATTTACCATGTGTGGGCCTTGCGCCCAGAGCCAGAGTCCAGATGTGAATGAGACAGCACCACCCTCAAGGAGCCCATCGTCGTTTGGGGAGGGACAGAACAAAGTAGCCTAGCTCCACTGAGCCAAGAAGAGAGGGACAGCTTCCGGGGAAGGGACAGAGGCTTGAGGGCCGAGCGGGATCTGGGAGGTAAATGCAGGAAGGGCACGTGTGTTGTGAGGGGCAGGTCTGGAAAGAAGGGGTGCTTGTGGTGAGGTGGGATATGGGTCTGGTGGGGGCAGAGGCTGGGTCTTAAATGGCCGGCCTGCCGAGGACTTTCTCCAGGGACATGACCAGCTCCCGGGGATGGATTGGGGGGCCCTGGTGGCAGGGAGAGCAATGTGAACATAATCCCCAGACTCCCTTTCCAGGGGATACTGTGCAAACCTATCTGTACAACTGCAAAGTCAGGGGAGGGTTTTTACTTCAGTTTCCTAGTGGCGTACTGCTTGGGCTGGACATCATTCCGGAGATGATAAATTAGCCTTGGTTTTGCTGAGCTAGCCCTGGCCCTTACATGCACTGAGCAAACCCTCACAGAGCCGGGACGCAGGCCCAGTGAAATGCAGGCTGCTGCAAACACAGCCTTGCTGTGTGGTCAGAATGGGCTCAGCAGGACAAAAATCTATGGGGGAGAACTCCCTCGGGAGAGGGGAGCACCCTCAGTTTCGAGGGGATAAGTTTTGGCATCTTGTTCTGCTGTTTGTGTATCTGGTCTGGTGGAGGGAGTGTGGACTTTCTTTGGGGTCAGACATACCTGGGCTTGGATCTGGGCTTTGCCACCTGTGAGCTGCGAGGCCTGGCCTGCGCAAGTCACTGAGCCATGCAGCAGCCTCAGTTTCTTCATCTGCCAAATGGGGGTTTTACCTTCTCTGCAGGGTTGTTGAGACCAGTAGCGACATGGCATGTAATGCTCCTAACACAGGGCCTGTGCAGAGCAAGTGCCAGAAAACAGTAGCCCCTACTGGTATCAGAAGGGGATTCTCTCCCAACGTCTGGAAACCCCTCCTCCTATCCCCCATCTCCTGGGAATGTCACTCAGGCACCCTCGATGGCATCCCAGATGGCTACCCTGGTATAGGTAGCAGGACGCACACCCTCCTCCTGCTCCTGCCTGGGCAGAGAATGGCACGTGTCAGCAAGGCTCCCTGCCCCTGCGCCCGACCTCGGGCCACCAATGGTATGCCACCTATTCAGACTGAGCAGCTGCACCTGACTAAAAACAAAAGGCCCCCCTCCCCCAACCCACTGCGGGCCCCTTTTCCTCCCGCCTCTGTCCCCCATGCACCAGGGTCACCCAGCCCCCTTGCAGCCTTCCCTCACAGCTGCCTCACTGCTTTTGTTCAGCATGTGAACTTCCCCGTCAGCACAGCTCCTTGCCCGGGAAGTAATCAGGGATCTTGACAAGGCTTCAAACCACAAATGCCACTACAAATTAACCAGCACCACTACAAAATACTACTCCTGTCAACATCGGGAGCGAATGCGCTGCTCTTCAGGACCAGACCACGCCGTCCTTCAACTCAGCACTCACTGCCAGGAAAGTGCCCAGGCCCAGCCTGAGAGAAGGGCCTCGCAAGGGGACTTGTTGAGTCTACTGGATCCTAAGCACCCCCTCTCCAAAGAGGCTGGCTGACAGACCCAGCTGCAGGGGCTGTGGCTTTTCTTCGAGGGCCACCTTCCGTCCTGAACACCCCCTCACAGATGATGCCTCAGGACGGCACATTGAAACCTCCCTCTGGAGTTTGACACCCAGAAGCCGAGACCAAGGCCACCCCCGCAGCTTCCTGGTGTGTTGTACCAATCTGGGCGACGGGCTTCTGTTTCCCCGTCTGTAGAATGGAGGTCGTGATAGCCCCCTGAGTTTTAGGACTGACTGCGCTATTCCGAGGAACACCTGGCCCATCGAGGGTGCTCCAAAAAGAGGGCCCTCCCAGCCGCCCTTTCCCCTGAAGAGGCGCCTCTTTCTCGCCCGGTGTGGGCTGGATGGAAACCTCCTCCTCAGCCATGAAGTACAGATCCATCCCGTACAGCGTCATGCAAGGAGCACCCCTCAGGTAATAGCCTGGAGCTTCCAGTTACCTCTGCAGATGCTTCGGGCCCGAGGACCTCAGGGTCCCCTCCGGGGGCCTAGGGCCCTGCCCAGTGCTGTTGGCACACAGTGCGTGCTGTAGGACACCAGTGTCCGCTCTTCCCCAGCTGTCCTTGCTGAAACTCTGAAGCAGAGGCAAGCATTTGATCCTCCCCAACAAGCAGGATCAGCTCTGTCGAGGGTAGACGAAGAGGATTGGAGATAATGACAGGAGTTGGGGGACAGGCGAGAGCTGTGCCCGAGAGAGCAAGTTGGGCATTTCAAAGGAGACACTCCACACAAATATGGCTTCAATACACTCCTTTTTGGAGGCATATCAAAAGAAGCCCTCTTTTATTTCCATACCTTGCATAATAGCAGCTTTCCAGTCCCGAGGAGTTAGAGGAGCCTTGCTCTCAGCCCAGAGGCCCTTTGTAGAGCCACCGAAAGCTTTGTCTTCCTCTCCCACTGGGGCCGTTTCATGTACAGGTCAGAGCATTGATGTGGCTACTAGCCAGGAAAATTAACCAGGTGAACTCTTTCCTCGTTAAACAGTGACAGAGTTTAATTGTGAATTTTCTCTTTTACTTTCTCCGTTCCTGGCAGCGTATCTGGTTGGGGCACATCCCTGGGACAGAGAAACCCCCAGCATCCATCCAGCCTCCCCACGGGGGTCAACCAGGCCCTCCTGCACGTGGGCTAGACAGGAGTCTGATGGGAAGGGAACAATTCAGAACACCGTTCAGACTCAAAGGATTTGAGACCCCCTTTGGGGCCAGCCTCGGAGGCCAACTCTCATGCTCCAGCTGCCATTGGGCACATCCCTCCTTCTCTGGTCCTCAGAAAGGGGGGTTTCAGGTTCCTGGCTGCCCACTCCTCTCCCCACCCCACCCCCGGCCAAGGTGCTTCCTCACCCCAAGCCGTGTGTGCACAGCCCTCGGCCTTCAGTGAGCCTGGTTGGTCCTTGTGGCCTCAGGCTTCTGTGCTCTACCTCCTTCCCCATACCAGGTCCCTGGCTGGGGTCTGGCCTGTCTCTCCACTGCCTGGGACATTTCTCCTGTGTGGCATTAGGCAGCACCTGTTCCCCCTCCCTGAGCCTGCCTTCCGAGCATCCGAGCAGTGACATGGGGATGATGATTCTGTCCTCAAAGGATATTGAAGGGCTAGTCAAAGGTGTGGCCACCATGGGGACTGAGCAAATCCGTGCATTGGTTCTTAAACAGCCGGCCCCTCCCACATACATCACAGGACCCCCACCCCGGCCTGCAGTTACCTTGAGATGAGCTCTTTGGCCCTCTTCTGAAGGCCTGCTGTCCACTGCTATATGTGACCCTGGGCAAGTCTTTGCCTCTCTCATCCGTGAAACGGGGTAACAGCCCTCATCCTGGCGTGAGGATTGCCCAGGATAGCAAGATTGCTGGTTAGGCACCAGGAACTCGGCCGGGCAGGAAGTGCTGTGGCTCTTCCCACCGTGTCTGCCGCCCCCGCC
>NW_017731640.1:1410540-1458017 GCF_001890085.2 Hipposideros armiger
CCTGCACACACTACGCTCCAGTCGAGCCTTTTCCACCCTGCAGCCCCACGCAGGGTGCCCGCTCATCCATGCCGCCCAGGTAATTAAGTTGATATTCCAACACGGCTTCCCCTCCTGACCTTTTGGAAACAATGTGTTTTGCTGCATCAACAAATTAACTGCAAATCAGATGCTGTCCTCATAAATGTGGGTTTCGTATCCAGTGAGCATACTCACCTGGCCCGCATGCCTGACAGATCTGAACACCAAGGGCCAGGTGGAGGCCGCAGGGTTCCTCCCTTCCCTGGGACATCCGTGTCAATCACACTTTCAGACTTATCCTACATTTGCAACTACCGGCAGCCAAGTGGCCAGAGGTGGTGCATTGACAACATGGAGGCCTGGGCAGGCCCCTGTGGCTGGAGGGGACTGTCTGTCCTTAGAAGCCCACCTGTTCTCCTCCTCCACCAAGGACACTAAGGCCTTTGATGTGTCCGTCCCGCCTAAATCCCTCCCACTGCGCCAAGGAGAAAGTCCACACTTCTTAGCCTGACATTCAAGACCCTGCATTATGTGTCCCCCGCCAGCCCCTCTAAGGTCCTGGCCTGACCCGTCCTCATGTTCACCCTTGCTCTAGTCTTGTCGGATCACTGTGGTTCCCTGTACCAGGCACCTGATTTCCCCACCACCCCCATCTGGTAGAAGAGCCCCTCATTTGGACCTCCACAGACCTCGGCACCCTTCTGTCCCCAGCATTTTAGCCCCTTCATCAGAGTGGGAGCCCTGTGCCTGTACAGAGCAGCTTCCACTGTTTGTTAAATGAATCATGTGCCTCTCGGAAGCACCAAAAAGAGATGCTCAGATGAGAAAGGAAGGGGAAGACGGTAGTCATCCTCTCTCGCCAGCCTGTTCTGCAAGGCACAGACCTCTAACAACAGGTTCTAACTTCAGAAGGGACAACAGTTAGGAAAACCACGTCAGAAAGGATTCTAGAAGACTTTGGAAATTTGGGTTGACAAGGAGAGCACAATGGGCTGAGAATACCTGCTTGTTTTAGTTCCTGCTTCTAGCTGTGTGACCTCCTACTAGTCCCTTCACCTCTCTGGGCCTCCTGTTTTCTGTCTCTATAGCAGGGAAATCATTCTTCTCTAACTTGCCTCACCAGGGGATGTGAGGCTCAAAGGAAAGAGAAGTAGGAATACTTTGAAAGGAAAACGCGTCATATAAATAGAAGAGATTACTATTAAAATCCCATCCCCTTCAACAGTGCTTGGCTGACAGCGCACTCCCTTGGAAAACCAAGGGCTTCATGTCTGCAGGGCTTTTCTGGGCAGACTCGCGAGTCCATCAGGAGGACAAAGGAATGGATGGCCCCACTTCCTCTGCAGGATGCTGGGCCAGAGTCTCACGCAGCTGGATTGCACCCCTGTAGCATCCTCACACCAGGGCTTGTGACTCACGAGTAATTTCTGTTTTACTGAAGAGTTAACTGAGACTGAGGCCGTTAACTCACCCAAGTGTGAACTCAACTAGAAAATGACAGAGCTAAGACTTGAACCCATGTCTTCCTAACCCAATGTGTATTTCTTTGCACTCTAAGAAAGCAATTTTTTGGTGATGTAATCCCATTAGACCCTACATCCTGTGTCTTCTCCTGAGTGCCCGGCCTCTAAGTAGTTGTTCCATAAATGTACACGGGCGAATCCTTCCACCCTGCGAGAGCGAATCTGCTTCCCCAACTACACATGGCCTCCAGGAGGGTAGCTGCCTGTGGGGGTCATGGAAACCCCCAGCCTTGCCACAGCTGAGCTCAGGAAGTGCCAGATGAATCGTGGGACAGAACTCTACTTAGCAGAAGATGGCTAAGGGCCCAGCCTATGTGAACTCACTTCAGACAGCAGTCAGTGTGGCCGCATTGCGATCCTGCAAGTAGCTGAGGGTCACATGTAACGTGATTTCCGTGCAAAGGTGCCTGGACCTCTCAGTTCCCTGCCTCCCCTTTAAGGCTCTTCTGGTTTAGCCGCTGTGGTGGGAAGAGCACTGGATTTGCAGCCAAGAGCCCAAGACCCGCTTCCAGCACTCCCCGTTACCACGTGGGGGCCTGGAGCAGGTCCTTTCTGTTTCCTTGTCCACGCTTCCTGCCACTAGGGCCGTGGGAAGAGACGAACAAGCCCGTGCTGCCCTGGGCTGGGGGCTGGGGGCTGGGATGCAGAGAAGGAGAGCCCTGGGGAATGCACAGCGAGGGGCTGCTCCGGGCTCACCTGAGTGGCTTACACTGAGCCCTGGCCACTTCTGCAGTCTGCTGGGCCCCACCTCACACTGTCATGGTCCCCACATCAGTTAGTCCCAGATTTAGCTTCCCCAGCACCTGCGGCCAGGTTCTGGAAAAGGGTGTGTTGAGCTGATTCTTCCCTGGCTTCTCTTCACCCCCTTCCCACCCAAATCCCACCACTCATCCCCTATGAGTTCTAATTGTCCTCCGAGCACTGAGCTCTCCCCAACCTGTGTCCTCAACTGCCATCCCACCCCAACATAATTGGGAAACATGGCCTAGCGGCCCCGCTATTTCTCCTCCAGGAAACAGACGCATCCTCATAGCGGCATGTCCGTGTGTGTTTGGCCCTGCGGACAGTGCCGTCCCACCCCCAACACCCCTGCAGTAGGCCCTTCATGGTCACTGAGGACATGTCTACCACATTACCTTTTCTTGGTATATTTAAACCCCCCGGTTAACTCTGCTGGCTTCTAGGTTGGCTGTGGCCAAGGGGCTGCTTTCCTCCCACCACTTCTAAATTCAAGTGCAAAAGAACCAGCACTTTCTGATGACAGTCAAAGGAAAATAAGTTAATGACGGAATCTGAAAGTTGAACTAACATTTGTTGAGTTTCTACATGTGGCAGGAAGCTTCAGCCAGAAATCATTTGCTGAGCACCTATTATGTGCCTGGTGGCGTTTGAGGCAGCAAAGGATGAATAAGAGGCACCAAGGGTGAGACAAATGGAGATGGAAGGGTGTTTCAGGCTTAGGGACCAGCAAGAAAGCACAAGAATGCATGAGGCATTCCGGGAGAACAGCTGGGTGAGCTGAGCTGGTTGGGGAGCCCCGGGTGGGGAGCCCCTGTCAGGGGTAGGGATGTGTCATAGTTGAGGTTGCAGATTTGTGGGCGGGGTCCAGAATCAGATGGGCTTTTAAGACTTCAGGTCGCGTTTTCCAGGGGGACTTTAATGGGTGTTATAGGGAAAGTGAGTCCTTCAAACAAATCGGGGAGACAGGACTTTTAAGGAAAAAAGGAGTTAATAGGGCTTTATCTGTTTAGGTTGGATTTTTTTTATTGCAAAGGTTTCGCCTACCGTGCTAACAGGCATTGTGAATCTCCAAAAGGAGCGTGACAGCAGACAGCCTTTCCCAGCCTCGTCTGGCTGGGGAACCCCCTTTACTCCCATCATACATTGCATCTCCCAGGATGGTGTGTCTCAGAAGACACCTTGGGAGATGCTGGCCTTCCACTGAGATGATGTAAGCTGGCAGGTGACATATCTGGGCGCATGTTCTGTTTGAGTCCACTCTGGAACAAGAGTAGAAGATGGATCGGGAGGGGGAGAAGCTGGAGGCAGGCAAACCTGCTCGTGGTGACAGGTGCTGGCGGCACTGTGGGGAGATCTTGGCGAGCGTCGTCTCATTGAGTCTTTCTAACAACCCCTTCGGGTAGGGACTGCCGTTACCTGCGTGTACAGATGAGGAGAGTAAGGCTGATGGTAGAATGGCGGGCCCAGAGGAGCCCAGAGGGTAAGTGGGGGCTGGGGTTCAGTCTGAGACTGTCCGACCCCAGAGGCCATCTCCTGAGCGCTCTGCCCCACTGCCACCCCTGCCAGCAAGAGGGAACTGGCCAGGCCAGAGGTGACAAGCAGTGAGGGCTGTGGGGCTGGAGAAGGTGGTCACCCAGAAGTAAGTGGCTGAGCACCAGGGAACAGATGGGGAGGAAAGGGGGGCTGTGGATGGGGGCAGCTGTCTATGCACCCAGGGAGGGGGCTCCCCTCTCCCCGTCCTTGTGCTTTCCTCCTGATGAGCAGTGCGAGTGGGGGGCTCCCTTCCCCTCTGCCTGGCCTGCTTCCTGTAAGCCATGAAGGGGGAGAAACACGGCTCAGTGGGCAGCCACCCTCATCCCTGTCATCCTCAGCCCAGAAGGCCTGCAGCTGAAGGAGACCCAGACTTCCCACCCACCAGTGGCACAGAGTCTGGGAAGCAGGAGTGAATTTCCATCCAGACAAGCTCTATGTGCCATGAGGACCCCAATTCTCCACTGCATCCTTCGGCCAACTCTCCCCTCAGACCACTCTGACAGGCCCTTTGCAGGGCACCGGGGTCCCCAGGGTGCCTGAGAGCCCCTGCCCCCCAGGAGCCGGGTTCCGAGGATGAGTGGTAAGGCAGGTTTGCTATCTGAAGGCTCATTCCAACCAGCCGAAGCTCTAAAGCACTGTCCAAGAGAAATGTTATGGGAGTCACACGTGGGAGTCGCACGTGCAAGTCTAATATATTTAACCCACATACGCAACATTATTTTCATTTCCACATGTAACGAATATTTAAAATGACTGAGATGTTTTACATTCTTTTTTCAAACTAGGCCTCTGGAATCCACTGTGTGTTTTATACTTACAGTATGTCTTAGTTTGGACTCGCCACATGTGGCCATTGGCTCCTCTAGTGGGCAGTGCTGGTCTAGGCTTTGTCAAATAATGGCATACCTTCGTGAACTGTGGGGTCGAGTTGGCAGGAACCAAATGGAAGCCTCTCAGGGTTTGCTGAGGGTCAGAGGTCTCAGTCTAGTGGGACTTTTACTCTCCTAACCCTGCCTACCCGCCTCCCACACTCTCAGGGCGCCCCCATGGGCAGGCCATTGAAAGGACCAAGCCTGACTTTCAAGATAAAGGATTTGAGAGTAGAGCCCAGAAGTCTGTGTTCTGTTGTTTTTCATTCAAGTCCTGATTTCAAAAGCCAAGCATCTTGTACAAATTGTATTTGTTCGTCAGACATTTATTGAGCACGTATTTTCTTCCAAGGCCCAGAGATGGAGTCCCTCAAGAAAATGAACATTTGAAAGATGATGGGGAGAACTGGGGGGCAGATGCTCTGTGTTTGTGATAAGTCCCACCTAGCAGGAAGCCCTGGGTGGGGGGAGCTCAGAAGCCTGCACCTGACCAGGCCAGTCTTCAAGAACAAGTAAAAGTTTGCCAGGCAGACCTGGGTAGGTCAGTCCACCCAGAGGGCAGGCAAGAAACGAGAGGCCAGAGCCATTTGGGTGAGGTTGGGAAGGGCCTGAACCGAGGTCTGGGAGGATTTGGAATGCTGCCCAGGGCTTTGTTGCACCATCGTCCAAGGATGGGGGTGGGGGTGAAGGGGATGGGTGGCAGCCAAGGTCTCGAAGCTGGGGTGTGGCATGCTCATATGGCACTTTGAAAGACCCCCCCTTGGCCTGTGTGGAGAATGGCTGGAGGACACCCATGCAGGGGCTGTTGGCAGATGATTGCAGTGACCCAGGTCAGAGGCGAGGCTAGAACAAAAAAATGAGCAGCGGGGAGGGCCTCAGAGATGGGATGTACAGGACCCGGTGACCAGCCAGTGTGGCGGTGTTGAGGCCTGGGTGCTTGCCCTCAAGCCGTGTGTGCACGTGCATCAAGCAGTCTCCGTGTGTACTGATGTTTCAGTTTCGCTTTAATGCAGCCACAAAGACTCCGTCCCACCCGCCCGCCGCCTCCCAAGATCCAGCGCTCCAGGCCCGTGAGTAGCCGGTGGTTCTGCCCCCTCCCCCACCTAACACTGCCTGGGCCGCCGTCCCCGCCTGACTAAACCTTGGGAGTCTGAGCTCAGCTGCCTTGCCAAAGACAAACAGGGATTGGGGTTCCCAGCTTCCCTCTCTGTGTGGCATGAACCCAAACTTGCCTTTTCTGGGCTTCTCTCTCCTTTCCGTGAATCAGCTCAGGGACTTGCAGGCCAGAGCTGTAGGTCACTGGCGGCCACCGTGTGGTGTGTGTGCCGTGTGCACAGCCCTGGAGCAGACCTCCTAGGATGAGCCATGTTTCTGGCCAGCGAGCTTTAAAGCCTTGCTCCAACCGCCTCTTCTCACAAAGGAAGCAAATGTCTGGCCATGCCGAGCACCATGACTTGAGCACTTCCTTTAAAGTGGGAAACTTGCCAGGATCCTTTGGTGAGGGCTGTTTTCCAAGACAAGAGTTTCTGTCTCTTGTTCAAAGCGGCCACTGCTCCTGCACCTGAGCAAAGGGATCAGGTCCCCGCCCAGCTGCCACCAGGGTCCTCCACCAACGGGTGTCCCAACCGCCTCCCGCCTCCTGCAGTGCACGCACCCAAACCCAATTTGTGAAAGATGTGGCGGCCAAACGGTGCAGGTGGCCAGGCTGGACTGTGTCTGTTTTTTATCCTCAGTGCACACACCCAGCCTCGATGGGGTGGCTACTCTTGGCGTGGATGTCGGGAAGTTCTGGGGTACTTTTTTCCTCCCCTTCCCTACCATGTGTGGGAGTTGGAGGGCTAGGTGGGGATTCGGGGGATTTAGATGGCTTTACGTGTGATGGTCACGAGGCTACAACTCCAGCCACGAGTGATGAATCGATCCTGTTACCCAAGCGGTCATCAGCACAGCTGTCGAGGGGCTGGAATGTTTCTGCTCACTGTCACTGGAGGAAAGGCCCAAACAGCAAAAAGGAAAAGCACTTTGGGGACAGGCAGCCCCTTCTGGGTCAAACCTTGCATAATTCAGTGAGAGTTTCAGTATGTCTCAGCAACATGGATTCAACAACGTAGACAGAGCGAGGCTTGAATACCAAAGCTGTGTGGCTTTGGGCAAATACTGAAGCTCTCTGAGCCTCACTTCTCTCTCAGTCATAGACCCTCCTTCTCAGAGGGTGTTTGTGAGAGAGAACACAGATGATATCTGTAAAGCACCTAGCACAGTGCCTGGAACACAGGAGTGGTGCTGCTGCCTCACGGGTTTTTAAATCTTACGACTGCTGAGGAACACCGCGGTTTCTGGGTAACCGCCATTTGCCTAGAATTTTCCTGTTAGCACTTCATCCTTAGGCAACTCATCCAGTAAAGCCTCACAGTCTCCATGAGGAGGGCACTGTCTCCATCCATTTTAGAGATGAGAAAACTGATGCTCGGTAACGTAACCCAAACTCCTCAGCTGCAGATAGGGGTCGTCAGACTAGAACAGCGGTTCTCAACCTGTGGGTCGCGACCCCTTTAGGGGTCGAACCACCCTTTTTCACAGGGGTCGCCTAAGACCATCGGAAAACAAAAAGATATTTACATTACGATTCATAACAGTAGCAAAATTACAGTTATAGAGTAGCAACGAAAATAATTTTATGGTTGGGGGTCACCACAACATGAGGAACTGTATTAAGGGGTCGCGGCATTAGGAAGGTTGAGAACTGCTGCTCTAGAACCTGTGGTCCCTCCAGTATCCCAAGCTCCCTGAGCCCTCCATCTCCGTTTCCACGGAGTCCATCTCAGTAGAAAGTACTGGGGCAGAGCCTTCAGGTGAGAAAAAAATAAGCAGCCGCCGGCTGCGCTTCCTGTAGAATGTCTAGGGCAGTAGTGGGTCCTGGCAGGGACACAGGTGAAGACAATTAGCATTTATTGAGCACTTTTTATGTGCCTGGGGCTGTGCTAGGCACTTGAATCACTTGCCCTTAGAAGAGCCTAGAGGTAGCAGATGCTGTTTCCCCAGTTTGCAGCCGAGACCAAAGAGACGATGAGACCAGGCTGGCCTTTGAGCCCAGGCCTGCCTCTGCCGTGCCCGCTCCTCACCAGGCAGGCTCCCCTGAAACCAACGTCGCCCAGTGGGCAGCGCTCGAGAGTTCCCTGTAGAGACCTGGGACCTGAGGCAGACAGGGACTCTCTAAGAAAGCATGATATGGGTCAGGGCCACTCACCTTGGGAAAACTCAGGCACTGGAGACAGCTACCGTGGACTTGGTGTTGTCTCACCCGCGTGGGGACTCCTGCAGACTGTGGGTGGGGAGGTAGCCACATCCACCAGCAACCGAGGACTTGGCAATGCAACTGTCACCCTGAGAAAAGCCTGCTGCTGTTCTGGTGCAGGAGGCGACTAGCCCAGCACTTGGGGCTGTACCCCCTTTGGGCTGTTTGGCACTAAAGGGGCAGGGTGATAGCAGAACCGGTTATCGTAGGCTTGGAAGTCAGAGAGGCCTGCCCTGGTATGAATCCCAGCTTGGCCACTTTGTGGCTATGTGACTTGGGCAAAATACTTACCTTCTCTGAGCCTCAGTTTCATCATCTGTAAAATGGGTTTAGCAACACCTACCTGGTGAGGATAATGAGGTCATATATGTATAATGCCTAGCACCATCCCTGGCATGCAATGTGCACATATACCCCACTTCTACCAACCCAAACACCTTCTGCCAAGCAGGGTCAGTACGGGAACCCTAGGTTTTGTGCTTTCTGGGCCCTGCGCCCAGGGTGTGTTCACTCCAAGTGCACTTGGCAGACATGTCCAGTGGGCACCACTGCATACTAGGGGTGAACCTGGGAGGCATGGGGTATGGAACCCCTCCAGGGCCTCGAAGAGGACTGTCTGACGAGCTCCCATGTCAGGAGCCACTGGCCCCCCTGCCGGGCTTTGCCCAGTCACCTAGCTGCACACATTCTGGGCAGAAGTTGGCCCAGGGTGGCAGTAGCCAGGGGGAGCTCTCCACTCAGCCTTTTGGAAGGAGCTTTGTAGCCTGGCACCTGTGGCTGGAGTTCAGATGTTACCAGAGGGTTTAGATTTTCTTTTTGAAGAGAAGAGAAAGGAAAGAGCAGAAGAAAGCCTTGCCAGTGTCTGGTGGACTAAGGGGAGTGGGCCGGGGCGTGCAGGGGAGAGGAGGCTGTGGTTGGCTGCACAGGAAGCGCTTCATAAGCTCTGTATTTATTATTTCTTGCTCACCATTAAAATCAAATGTACTCGGTGCTTTTGTATTCAATACACATTTAACCCTGCCGACTTAGATTTCTCAGGTTTTAAATCCGGTGGGGAATTGGCTGGTTTCCCAACTTTACCCTCAAGTCCCCCTTGAACAGAGCTCAAAATCCCTGTTTAGCATTTTCTCCCCTGGCGCTGCTGGGATCCTAACACTGGTGGGGCCGTCGCTGTGGTGCGTGCATGTGGTTTCTTCCCTCCTCCCCAGCCCCCACCCTTCCTAAGCACCCCAGAAAGACGGATGTGGTCGCTGCAATAGGACGGGCCAGTTGTCTGCACCGTCTTGTGATTCGGATTTAATTAAACCATTTTGTCTCTCTGTGTTTGTGCCTGGTTGTGGCTCTAACTGTAGGTGGCTCTAACTGTAGGTGGCTCCAACTGTAGGTCTGCGGCCGTGTGTGTGTGTGTGTGTGTGTGTGTGTGTGTGTGTGTGTGTGTGTGGGAGAGAGAGAGAGAGAGAGAGAGGGATTTGTGCTTGTCTCTTTGCCTCTTGTGTGCGCCTCTGTGAGTGTGTATTTGTGAGGTTCTGTGTATGTTGGCGTCTCGAGGCCTCTGTGCATGTCTCTGGATGGTTGTGTCTGTGAGTATAATTTTCTGGCTGGCTTTGTCCACACCAATCAGGTGTGTGTGACTCTGGGTGTGTCTGTAATGGTGGGGGTGACTGACTGTCCCCAGGTCTGTTGTGCCTCTCTCCCCCTCCCCCGCCTCCCCTGCCTCCCTGCTCCCCTCCCCCGCCCCGCCCCTCGCCTGCTCTGTCTGTTTTATCATCCCTAATGAAGCAGTCTTCTCCATCGATCCTGCTGATTGCCAACCCATTCCTTTTGTTTGTTGGCGCTGAGCCATTCAGCGGCACTCTGACAGCTCAGCTCGTCTAATTAGCTCTGTTGTTCTTTTTCCCCATGTTTCACCACGTTGCAAGTTCAGTTGAAGTTGCCACAAACTTAATCCCCCCATTTCAGCCACAAGTTCACATTCCTAACCCGCCTTTATTGTAGCAAGGAGCAGCCATGTGCAAGGACAGGCGGGCCTTAATGTCTGCCCTTTCCTGAAACCCCCATCCCCAGACCCCGGGGCAGGACAGAGCTGCTCCGTCACCCCCAACTGCACACCCGCCTTTGTGGTGACAGGTCTGGGGGGGCATCCCAACCAGGTGATCCTGCTTCCCAGCTGCCTCTGCCTCTGGTCCAGGAAACCAATTCACAGCTAGAATGGGCGGGGGTGTATCCATTCGTGTATCCAGCAAATGGTGACTGGATGTGTCTGCTTTGTGGCAGCCACTGTTCTAACAACAATGATAATAATAGCAACATTATTGTGCACTTCTTAGATTCCAAGCAGCAACGTTCACTGGTTTCTAAAATACCTTGCTGAGTGACCGCTCGAATTCCAGGCACTGAGCAGGACGCTAGGCAAGAGTAAGACCATCATGTGTGGCATATTCTAATTCACAGACACCCCTCCCCTGGCTTCCTGTTGTTGACAAGCTCACAGGAAGCAAGGTGAGCATTTGTGGAGCCCCACTGTGTGCCAGACCCCGTGCTGCCACTTTTCCTGTGTCATCTCAGAGGACCTTCACAGTAGCCCCAGAGAAGAGGACAGCAAAAGGGGTGGGGTGCATTTGGCACTTTTTTTTTTTAACCACATCTCTGAGTTGCCAGACGAGGCTGAGATGAGACTGGCCACTCCACAGGAAAAACTTCAGTTAGATCAGACGTGCAGAGACCTGAGGGCTTGATCAGACTCTATAAAGACTTGTCTTTTATGCAGCCAACTTCTGTAATCTCTGTTCCTAAGCCATTGTGCTGTGTCGCCCACAAATTGCTGGGGGAGTGGTTCAGGGAAGAGGGTGGGCAGGAAATGGAGTGTGTGCTCTCCTTCCCTGTCCTGTCGAGAACCTGAGCCATCTCGGCATTTCCTACTTCATGCCTCACCTGCAGAGAGAGAGCAGGCCCCCTGCACAGGGTGTTGCAGCCATTTTTATCTGCCGTGAAACTCGCAGATACACTCACTGGCATTGGAAGTGGTCGGAGATGACAGTGCCAAATTTAAAGCCATGTAATGTTGATTGGACCAAATGAGTATCCTTCTAGGGACACCTCGAAATTCTCAGCCTAACTCCCATCACGGGCTCTGCGGGGAAGGGGAGTGTCTTTTTCCGTGGGCCCTCATCTTGGCTTTAATTGGTAGCTGATCAGGAGGAAAACCAAAAGACCCGTCTTGTCACTGCATCCCGACTGTGGATCACAAAGTTCGGTGTGCTTCACTGTCAAGTACGCCCAGCCGTGACCCTCCAGCTCGGTACACACACAGCATTGGAGCCACCTGGGGCGTGCAGGGCGTCCAGGCCGAGCCCTGCTCAGGAGGGCTGCACGGGGATGCCCTGGGGAGCAGACGTGACCTTCGTGGTGCTCTCTAATGCCATTATTTACTCCCCTCCCCCTTGCGTTAAGAGAAGGAAATACGCAGTTTGTAATTCAGTTGTAAACAGAACAAAATGAGCACATGTACCCTAAAAACAAAGTCTGAGTAAAACCTTTTTGTTCTACCAACCAGCTTCTGGGTTCTAGAAGAAGGTGAGTGGGCACTTAGCATCACTGAGGGCCTCTTCGTTCCAGGCCCTGTGTGGACAGTATTTCATCGAGCCCCTCCTGCCCCCCCACTCCTCACCCCCAGTCCCACCTCCCTTCGAGGAGGCAGGGGGAATGGCCCCTCCCTGCAGGTGAGGAAACCATGCTCTTAGAAGACTCTCTCCCGTTTGAGTAGGCCCCAGGATTCCAGTTCATGCATCGGCTGCACGTGCAGTGACGATCTTCTCATACACAGCCTTTGTAGCCTGTACCGTGAAAACCCCTCCACATTTATTTTGGGGCCACTTACCCAAATTTTCAAAATGTTCCTGTATGGCTTTTCCAACTCACAACCTCTTGGGGGTTTTTCCCTGCGCCCCTTTTAGGTGCGCCCTCCCCGTCCACATGTCGTCAGGAGACCAAAGAGCAATGTCACCGTGGAAGGCCGGAGGACATCCATCTCGAGCCCTGAGCAGTGAGTACCCCATCACTCCCCTCCCCCTGTCTGCAACAACCCCGTGGGGCCGGCGCTCTGTGGAGCCCACGCTGCAGCCCCTGCCTTTGAAAGGCGTCCCTGGAGCCCAGAGCGTGTGTCAGAGAGGTCAGTCAGGAGCAGGCTTGATGTTCAGCGTTGGCTTGTGCTAGCAGTAGTCACACCAGTGGGAGGCCCAGAGGCCAAGGAGCCGGGCACCTGGGCTGGGTTTTGAGTGGTGATGCCCCGAGGGTATTCACACAGGCTCAGAAGAAGGTTCCAGGCCTTTCCTCAGGCTGAAGATGCAGGGTCAGCAGGAGACAGTTAGGAACCCGGTCAAGGAGGTGACCACTGAACAAGGGCCTCCGCCTCCTAGGCCTGGGGCGCCTGAGGGCTCTGGAGCTCAGGACGGTCCAACCCACTGTCCCACTTCCACTTGGCTCCCCTGTGCCAAAGCCTTGATGTTATTGTGGCTCTGCTTTTTTACCTGCCATGGATCCAGAGGTCCTCGGGGCAGGCACCTAGCACAGGCCTCAACAAAGACCCTTGCTGGGTAGATGCTGAATAGGTGTTGGATAGATGAGGTAACTGGTGAGGCAGGTATACAAGCAGTGGCCAGAGGCTGAACTGCCTGGCTGGGGCAAGGCTTCGGCTACACGCCACCTGTCTGCGGAAGGGACCACTGCATCCATCAGAGGGATGCAGGGCCCCCCTTTGTCCCAAGGCGCACAGCCCTCGGGCTCTGCCCAGACAGCCCAGCAGCTACACACTGGCTTCCCGCGAAGCCTTGAAAAAGTGCACGCATCCATCTCGGTCTGGGGCTGTTTGGGGAGCCAGAAACATTGCCCCAGGGACCCTGAAGTTCTTCAGGTGAAGAGGGGAGCAGTCCTCATGTCTGCACCACTTTCAGAAGAGTTCTCAGGGAAAGAAGTCGAGAGAGATGGCAGGCCCCAGCCAGAAAAGGAGCCGAAGGGCAGAAAGGGATTCCGCAGTGTCACGCTGTGGCCTGAGCCAGATCGCGGTGCACTTCAGCGCGGCCAGGATTCTCTGGTTTACCGTTCTTGTTGCTTGAGGCTGTTTTGTCGTTGTAGAACCAGCCTACCCAGGCAGCCCTCAACTCAAGCCTTGCCCAGAAAGCAATGGGAGACAGAGCATGTATGTGTGTGTCTGCCTTGGGAGATGTTTAGTTATGCACAATTTGCAAGAGAGGACTCCTGAAGTTGGGTATAGCTTCAGCTTTTGCCTGACAATAGGACAGCGGGCATATGAGGACCAGTCCCTGGCCCTGGCTGACATGGATCATGATTGCCCCCTTGTGGGGAAAATGGTGCACAGCTTCCGTGTTCCTCAGACCCTAAAGATTTCTCTTTGAGAGGATGAAATCGGTCACTTTTCTTTAAAGTCGCGTCTTTAAAACTGGGCCTGTACTGGGATGCAGGGTCATGGGCCTGCAGATACTGAAACGCGAACCCAGAATATCCTTGTGCTGTACAAAACCACCCCAGACCAACAGCACTTCACGCGCTCCAGACGAGCATCACCTGTTTTGTGGCCGGGTTCCCGATTAGAGGTCGGGCTGCCTAATCACGCCTGTTGACGGTGTTGCTTTTCCAGCCCGGTGCTAGGGGATGCCTCTAGTGTGTGCCAAAGAGCCTGTGTCTGGTCATCCCATCCTCCTGGTTGTGCCAGAACTGCGCCGGTATCACTTTTCGTTTCTTTTCGCAATATGCCTTGTTTTAGATTTCTGTTCAGGAAACATGTGGGGTTGAAATGAACCAGTTGGGAGCATGGGGACTCGTTTAGTGAATTGGCAAACTGGCAGTGATAGAAAAAAAATGGCAGGCACTCTGTGACCATACATCACAGAGGCTCCAGCTCAAGGAGATAAAAGAGGTACATTTTGGGACATCATTCCAAGAGTTTCTGCTCACGTTTTTTTAATGGGTGGGGAATGGGGGCTGTTCTCCCATAATGCCAGTGGCATTCCTGGTGCAGCCTGGGTGTTCTCCTGCATCTCTTCCCATGCTGCCCCCCTCTACCCGCGTGCTCCTCCTCCTCCAAGTGCCATGTCACAACAGCACTTGGATGTGTTTGTCTCAACTGTCATCGGCTCCAGCTGGCAAGACCAAGTTCTTGAAACACAGGAAGCATCCAGCGGAAAATATTTTAATAAAACAGACTCCTCATAAAATATTGTTCTAGGGAGGAAAGAAACCAGCTCCACCAATCTGTCAGCATTGTGTTAGGAGACACGAGGAGACAAGCCGGCAGGCAGGAACCAGATCCTAATGGGCCTTTGTTGCGGGTGGTTCCGTGTTGGGCACTCGGATCAGTGCCTGGCCCTTTCACATGGCCTGGAGTTTCTTGAATCATGGATCCCTGCTTCCACTGGGAATATCAGACTGCATCAGAAACGCAGAGGATTTGGGTGGCCCAAAGAGATGCAGGACCTTTGAAGCTGAGGGAGTAATTCAGGCCTCCCTCATGTCCAAATAGCATATTAAGTAATGAACTTGGTGGACAGCAAGACAGAGCTGATTAGGGATAAGACGGTCTCCACAGCCTCCTGCAGCAGGCAGCCCGGCGTCTGGAATTCATCAAGCCCAGAAGCATCGGCCGCCAGCTCTCTGGCCAGTGGATGCACTGAAGTCCGTCTCTTCCTCTCTAGGTGATGGTCTCCTGTCCATTCTTTGAACACCTACTAGGTGCAAGCTTCATAGGGTTTTGTAAAGGAGGCCTTTAAAGAAAACCCCCATGCTGACTCTTGTTGACTTACATTTTCCCAAAATGAAATTTTTTTCCTGTGTTAGATTTGCTTCCTGAATCAATGGTAAGTGTCCTAGCCCCTGAAAACCATCTGATGGCAATGGGCAGAACACTTCAGAAAGATTTCTGGGGAAAGCGTTCCCTCTGTTTTTCAGTTAACATTAGCTAATTGATATTCAGTGACTATTTCTCCTCGAGAACTACTGGCTCCTTGCATTATTATTCAGCACAGGGCTGGTGGACTGCCCTGAGCTCTCCCTAGGGTAAGCGATAGGGTCAGCCGGGATCAGGCCGCCAGACTGGGAGTCAGAGGCCAGTTAGCAGCAAGTACAGTCGAGCACCTCTCGTGTTCTAGGCCCTCTTAGGTGGGTGCTCATTTCTCCTCCCACAGACTGGGAACTCAGGCTCAGAAAACGTATTTACTCAGTACTCCAGGGTTATCCAGTTCGAAAGCGGCAGGGCCAGCACTCCGGGTGCTGCTCGATTTTACTCTCTCAGTTCCATCCTGCTGCCCATGGGGGTCCATCACCAGCCTGGCTTTGCCTAGAGAGACAGCTCCTTGTCCTAAGATGATTTGTCCCGTATGCCACCCTTCCTCTCTGGCTCCCTGGAGTTGGGGAACAGAGCTGTTCAGTCCTTTTCCTGCCAAAGAAGCAGTGTCCACTGGTGCCTGAGTGTTTCTACCTGAGGAAGAAAAGAAAAGCAGCATTTACTGAATGTCCCCTCAGATTGTGAAGGATAGCTGGTGGCTTTTTCATTTAACAGATAGAGAAACTGAGGCTCAAAGAGACACTTTCAGTAACTTGGCCAAGGTTCTGGGGTTAGAATGTGTGGGCCCAGCTGTCTGATGACAGAGGCCTCGCCCTTTCTTCTGCACCATCCAGGCTTTTTGTTAAGCTAATTAGGACTATGCCAATCTACGTGGCGAGGACCGTGGAGGCCACTGTGGGCACAGCGAGGCTCATAGCTCCCCACCTGTTCAAGGTGGGCCCTGGCTGTTTCAGTCACAGTGTGCATGGCTACCAGGCCCCGACTTATTTTTCTTTTGGCTTGTCAGGTATAGGGTGATTTCCCATAGAACTTGATGCTTAGAAGGAACCAATAACCATCTCTAAGAGACAGCGCTGTGTTCAGTACCAGCTGCCCCTCAGGACCACACACAGGCCAAAGGCAGGGAGTGACCTGCTGGTCCCCAGGTGCCTCTCTCTGTCAGGCTGTCGTTCGTTCACTGCAGTGGGGGTCAGGGGCAGTAGCCCTTATAGAGCTGCTGAGAGTATGGAAGGAGGTAGTTTCATGCAGGCTCCACCTTAGTTAATCTTCACAACGACCCAGAGGGGTCGGGCCGTCTTCTGCGTCTTATTGGCTAAGGGGCTTGGGGTCAGATGCAGAGTCTGACACTTTCATTTCACCTCCCATGGGTAACACACACAACACCCTCCAGTCACACACGTCTCAACCGGCTGCAGCCTGGTTCTTTGAAGTTTCATTGTACTAAGTAAGAATGGCCCAGATCCAGCTACCAGAGGCCCCCACCTATTGCCCTGCTCACCCCTCTGGTCAGATCTATGCAAAATCTGCTCTTTTCAAATAATTTTGTTTGTAAAAGTAACCCAATAGCCTTATAGACAATCTGGAAGTTAGGGAAGAGACCAGTTCATTCCAAATTCCATACTTATTAGCATTTCTGCAGATTCCCCTCCAGTCTTGGGGGTACGTGCACAGCCTACCTCACCACGCCCATCATACTGGATTTGTAGACTATTCCAGGTTTTCATTAATATGAAAAATGCCAGAGTAAATGTTCTTGTCCTCCAAACATTTTCTTATTTTACATCCTTTTAAGAAATGGAACGATCAACAGCTACCATTAACCGCGACCCGCGTGCTAAGCACTCTACCATTTCATTTAATCCTCACGAGAAATCTGGGATGGGGAGGTAGGTATCATGAGCTCTGTTTTATAGAACAAGTAGCTGAGACCCTGAGCGGTTGTTACCACCCTTGGTCACACAGCTAGATAGTGGCAGAGCTGAGCTTCAAATATGTCTCTTTAACGCTAGAGGCCGTACCTTAAACCAGTAACACAGGCAGATTTCTGCTCCATGTTGCTAAATAACTTTCTAAAAGAATTGTACCACTTTGCACTCCCACCCAAACTGTGGGCTCCCTGGGAATCTGGGCCTGGGGATACCCAGAGGAATGTGTGGCTGGCGTTACAAACCCTTCTGGCCAAGGAGAAAGTCTGCAGGTTGCGCTGGCCAGGCAAATAGCCTGTACCCCAAATGGCCAGCCCACGCTGCTTTGGAATTGGAGAGTCTGATCATCTGAATTGCACTGCGTGACCCCAGCACCCAAAGCCCCAGAAGATTAAAATATGATCAGAAGAAGCTGCCAGAAGCATTTAATGAGAGCTCTGCCCAGAGACCGGGTCTTTTGCAATTGTATCTCTTCAGGCCCGTACACACATGCTCTGGCAAAAAAAAAAAATGGTGTTTTGCGCTGCTCCAGCCCCAGTCTCCTCAAGCAGTGGGTCACAATGGGGGGAGAACCCCTTTTCCTCCTCCATGACCCAGAGCTGCCCTGGGGTGTGGTCCGTCAGCTCTGCCTGGACGTGGCCTGGTGCATGGCAGGGCCTCAGCACCTGACAGCCCTGGGTCAGACCCTGGGTAAATTTCTTCACCCTCATTTTTAAAACACAATGCCTATTTAACATCCCAACGAACACGACTTGAGAACCTGCCCCAGGAGCCACACTAGCATCTTAAGTTAGCCAGTCTCCCCTTCTGCCATCCCCTGCAGCAACCACTGCAGCCTCAACAACCAGTCACTCCCCTGAGCCTCCCCCTTCCCATGCCCCAAATTCCCTGGGCTTCCCCTGATGTAGCACTGACCTACCGTGTTGTAGTTTTCCTGTCACACACAGGTGTGCACACACAACACACATGCCAAGAGTCTGTGAGCTCCAGGTCAGAGCCGGGTGCACTTAACTCCCGGACCACAGCCCAGCCCAGGCCTCTCTGTTCAGGGGTGTTTACTGAATGAGTGAACAATGGAAGCACTGAAGGCAGATTGAAGCATACAGCCCAGCAGCCTAGAGATGGGGGAGGGGTGTCAGCTAACAGCCACAGATGTGTGAAGAGCACCTACTATGTGCCAGGTGTGAATATGAAGCTACCGGCATCCCACCCCCTGCCCTGGCCAACTAGTTGCCAGAAACTGTGAGCAGCCCCAGGAACAAGGCTCCAAGATGCCAGCTGGGCCCTGGACCCCAGGGGGTAGGGGCAGCTGTCTGGGTACTACCCCCTGGCCGGCTGCCAGGACCTGCTCCCTGAGCGGCTAGGAGTCCAAACATCCAAGCAGAAGGCCACAGACCCAATTAGCAAGGCGAGAGGCCCCTGACCTGCCTCAGGCCCCTCCCCTCTCCAACGTGGGTTCTGGGCCCTGGGGACAAAGCCAAGCCGGAAGCCAGACATGGAGCTGAGCACAGACTGGAAAAGCAGGAACTGCCAGGGAGCCCCCAGGGGTGTGCAGCAGCCCCGGAAAACACAGGCCCCGTCGTCTCCAGCCACTTCTGCCTGCCACTCAGAGGGAAGGACCTTTCCCAGGAGCTGTCACAATAGGGGCGTTAGTTCCAGCTGGGAAACCAAGCCTTCAGGATGCCCTAGGAAAGGCACTCCATCCTCGAGACATAACTGACTTCAGGCACCTCTGAAAGGTTGTGCCATCACGACCGAGCCCCTCCCTATTACAGATGGCACGTCACCATTTCGCAAAGTGCCTGTTTTAGGCCCAGAACTTTCCCATATGTCATCTTGGTTACCCTCCCACACGTCCTGAAAGTCTTCACAGTGAAGGCATTGTCAGCCCGTTCAGCCATGAGGGAACCAAGGCTCTAGCAGTCAGTGGAATGATCTGAGTCCAGGACATGCACTTGGGTCTGCTGGGTCCCACGTCCACGGTCCACTGCTTTCTCACCAGACGCACCCCCCACTACTCCTGCCATAGAAAAGACTTGGGCTCTCGGCCAGCCGAGGCCATCTTTGGGATGGAGGACAGTTCTTCACAGTGTCTCTTCCTCGTAGGCAAAGTGCCCCCAAGGTGTCCCCACCGCATCTTCTCTCCACCAAAGAGTCTGAAGAGTGGGAGAGTGGAGCAAAGCCCACATCCTGTGCTGGAGCCTCTCCGCCTATGGGGCTGCCCACCTAGTGGCCTGGGAAGGACTTCTCAGGGCACCTGGGGCATGGATGTGGGCGTGTGATTGACACTAATGATTTTTGTTGAAAGAAAGAACAAATGAATGGACATACAGGTTGATAAGTAGTTATGTGGGTGGATGAACGAAGGCTAGAAAGGCAAAGGGCTCAGTCACCCCAAGAGAGAGGAGATCAGGGCCAAGCCAGGAAGGCCTCTCCACTGCCTGCCCAGCCTCACGTCACCTCTAACCTTGCACATGGCTGTCAGTCCTTGTTGCAGGTCAAGGCCCTCCATACTTTGCCAATGCAGCCCAAGCCCCCTGAGCTCACTTCTCCCGCTGTGCAGCCTCTGCCATACTCATGATGAAAAGCCCACCTCCCACATCACCTTCAAGTGAGCAGGTACACCCCACCACTGCCCTCTGGCAGAACACGTCCCCAGGGGGGTGGACTGGACCTGGTCTCACACTTGAACCGTTCTCCTGACAGGAAGACACCCTCTCATGTGATCACAACTCATGTCAGCAGGGATTCCCTCGTTCCTGTTTTTAAATAGATAATCGCATACAACTGAGTGCGAAGACCCTGGAACAGCGTCCCCGTCTCCAGTCCTCCCTCCCTGAGAACACCGCCAGCCCTCAGCCTGGGTCGCGCAGGACCCGGCTCCCTCTGCGGCCCGTGCACTGAGCTTGTTTCCTGCCGAGACCCCTCTGACTTGCTTCAGAGCCTTTTCTATTTTTTTAACCTGTGCCCATGCTAAGGTGTGGTCTGGAGTGTTTGCCCTATGTCCTGGTGATGGAGGGAAAGCGTGGGGCTCGCAGATGATTCTGATGTCCTAGGGTCTGCCCAGCTGGGGATCAGCAACCCTAACTGGGAAGAGACCGCCCTCTGAACACCTAGGGAAGCCCCTGCCCAGGACGAAAGAGCCCAGAATGTAGGTGTTGGCAGGTGAATGTGGCATCTGGGTAGCAACTGAGTGTTCATTATGCAGTAGGTGCTATGCAAAGCCCTTTACAAATGTTTTCATTCACCTTGTATGATAAGAGCATCAGGAAGGCTGTAGAATTCCCATTTTACAGATAAGCCGTTGAGGTCCAGCAAGGTAAAATGACTTTCCCAAGGTTACCTGGCTGGGAAGTGGGGGTGGTAGAAGGCTGTCTGGACAGACTCGTCCTGGGACCTGTCCCTGCTCATCAGCCCACAGTAGCCACGTAATCGGACGCCAGAGCGGCCACCACATTTACCAAGTAAAGGTCGTTTGTGCTGGAGTGAAACGATCCTTTAAAAAATGGTCACCAGTTCCCCTCGTTACCTCCGGAGACCAAGTCCTTGCTGATTTTTTCCCCTTCTTTATCTCAAGTACATTTAAATGTCAATTAAATTTGAAATATCTACATTTGTCAGCATTTCATTTTGGGCCAGCGTGACGTGCTGCTGATTTGTCCACGCGATGTGACACATGAAAAAAACTCTCGAGATGCAGATCTTCCTCATTAAAAAATAAGCCCATGCGATCCCGGCACGGCAGAGAGCCACAGAGCACGTCCCCGCTTCCTGACGCTGTGTCTCTGACATGGTATTTAAAAAGGAACAGCCGCGCCTGTCACCACTGTCACACGCGCGCGCTAACCGGCGACACGTTAAACCAAACATTAGAAAGGGTTCGGGAAGTCATCTGCATGGGAACTCCGAGCCGAGGAGAGGTGGGCGGAGGCGGGAGCCGCCCTGGGAGATGATGGGGTCTGAACAGTGATGGACAGCGGGCCTTTCTTTCTCGCCAAGACTCCAGCAGCCCTCGCTGAGTAGCCAACTTCGCCATGACCTGCCTTCTCACAGACAGCTCTTTGTGGATAATAAAACCCAGGCAGTGGTGGGTGGCGGACTGCAGGGTAGTAGTTGAATTGGGCTAATGAGGGGAGAGGTACGCTTTTTTTTTTTTTCACATTCCGCCTTAAGCTAATAAAAAATTTAAACCTGGACGTTTTCGACGGTTCATCCTTTATCTCTGACAAATATCTGACTGTATGTTTCACAGGAGAACATGAGCAGTTGAATTTAAATAAGTTTATTTTGAAACCTCGCCTTTTGTTAAAAGTGGAAGGGGAAGCACCCAACGCCTACTTTCATTGTTTCGGATCCACAGAACGGAAGAGGCCAGATCTCAAAGCGGTTTAGCATCAGGGAAATGCAGGTTCCCGGCTCTCCCTTTAGCTGCTGTGTGACACTGGGCAAGTGACTCCCCCTCTCTGAACCTTGGCTCCCTTATCTGCAAAATGAGGATGTGATAAGGAATTAATGAGGAACTGTAGACAGCATTTAGCCCAGTGCTTGTCAGTACTGCCAGTGTCGTCGTCATCACCCATGTGGCCCGAAGCCTGGACCTGAAAAAACTCTGACTAAACCACATGGCCAAAGTCTCATCTGGTTGCTCTGTCACTGTCGAGAGACAGACACTCTGTTCAGGAGACACCGGGCCTCTTGTTGGAGCCACTGCCCAAGCAGCCTGTCCTGGCCAGGAGAGCCAGCTGCAGAGGGAGCTGGAAATCGAGGCTCCCTCTCGTCCCCTTCCTTTACTCCCAGGCCCTCTCCGTGACCATGCCAGTGTGGGGAGCCCCTGGATTTCGACAGTGACATGAAATGACAAAGCCGAGGTCCAGCCCAGCACAAAGGCTCTTTGCCCTTGTGTGAATCCAGACATCTCTGGCAGGTTGAGCGGCGTTCGTCTCATGTGCCAAGCTGTGATCTCTGCTTTCTTGTCAAAGCCAAGGAGGGGGCCGCACCTGGATGAGCGTTGGAAAGGCATTCAAGATAGATTTGAGGGCCACCCAAGAGCCTCATTCACTGTGAGCCAAGCAGAAGTGTGTTCCCTCATGTACATCTGCCACCAGCCCGGCTGACAGGAAAGTGGGGACCCTAGACTGGAACCCCAGCTCGTCACTTCCCGGCCAAGTCATTTGGTCACATTTCTCTCCTTCGCCAGTGACTCCCAGCGCTCAGCTAACACGGGCTCCTCACAACAAGCACTCAGGAAGTGCCTCTTGGTTGGGCACATGGCTGGACAGATGGACGGATGGACTAATGACAGTTTCATCCTCTGTGAAATCAGTACAGAGAGACCTTCCTGCTCGGCTGTTGGGTAATAATGGGCCTACGTGTGGGTATTATTTTAAACATTTTTCTGAGACTCTCACCTGCCCCGGTGTGCCTGACACCTTCACCCTCAAATGTGGTCCCATTCTATGGATCAGAGGACAGATGAGGGACTCAAGGAACACTTGTAATGGGAGGGACTCAGGCTGTGCTAGGAGTCCAGGAAGATGGGTGAGGTGGGAAGCGGGGGGCCTTGTCTCCGCAGACGCTGGCTTCATTGCGCTAATCTACTGTGCCCCAGGTGGGGACAACGAGAATGAGCCAGACCCCTTCCCTTGAGGAGCCCAACTCAGAAGTAGAATTGCAAGACGTCGTCGGGTGGTGTTGATGACGTGCTAAAACATGCAGCCCCAGGAGACGCTAACTGTCCAGGGAGCAAACTCCAGCTGGGAACTCCAGGAAGGCTTTCTAGGCGTGCCGCTTGGCTGGGGCACCAGGCAAAGACAGCAGGCAGGGGGTGGGGGCCTGGAGCAGGGAGCTGGAGGAGGCCGCACAGGTGGACCGGGCCAGGCGTGCAGCTCGGTGTCTGCCCTGCTTGGAGCTCAGACTTGGCACTGTCGCTGTGCACCCCTCACCCCTGCCCACCTAGGAAGTCAGTCTGCAAACGTCTGAACATTATGATTTCTAACACTTTGCTCAGAGGGTTTACTCACCACACAGCCAGTTGCCGTGAAATCTCGATTCAGAGCAGCAGATTTGCATGTTAAGCAGGAGAGTGACAAGTCAGGTTGGACTCGGAGCAGGAGTCCAGGGCTGTGTGGAGAGTAGCCCTTCTGCCTTGTTTTGTGTCCTGGTGAAGGCCGAGGAGCCGGGCAGCCTTGTCCCAAGGGTGGCCAGTGCACATTTTGGCAAGTGAAACCTTCCTGCCCTCTTAAATCCAGAGGAAAATGCCCCGCCCCCCAGCCTGATGCTCTCTCTGGTCCAGCAAGGTGGCCTGGGACAGGACAGGAGCTCAGGGACCCACCACCTCCCTGTGTGCAGCCCTGGGCAAGTGGCTTCCCCTCTCTGCGCCTTGACCCCCACCGCAGCACAAGGACAAAGCTCTGCCGGGCTAACTTCCAGGGAGGATGCGAGGAAACACGGGCTCAGTCAGGTGTGACGGTGCTGGGAGCTCCACAGCCTGGCAGCCAGCTTTGGTTCTACTTTTGAAAGAGCAGCATATTTGGGGGCAGCAACTGGCTTAACACCCGTAATGGCAGATCGTAGCAGGGGCCAATAACAATCCACTGCTCCAGTCCCCCGGGGGGACAGCAGGTATCCCTCCGGCCATGGTTCCCAGGTACTCTTTTGGGACATGTTGCTTTTTCGTGAAATTAAACCTGTAAGGAATTGCATCATATGAAGCAAAGAAAGGAGAATGCTCTGGCTGGGGGTGGGGGGAGGAGATAGCACCCCTCGGGCTTTCAGTGTCTTTCTACCCACCCTCTCCCCAAACTTCACCCTCATCTCCAGGGATCCTCGCCGTGTGTACCCAAGTTTGCTGTATGAGGCAAGAGGTGTGGACCGCCCACTCCCAGCCATGTGCTCAAACAGCAGCCACAGGGCTGGGATTTGAACCTAGGTCCGCCCAGTCCAGCTCCCCTCTCAAAGCACAGGCCTCTCGTGGACCCTGGTCAGTGTATAATTCATAGGAGCTGGCATGCAGGGCTTTCTCTGGGCTGTGTGCGTGTTTGTGTTTATAGAGGTAGAGCTCACAGGTGGCTGACAAGGGAGATGTATTTTTTATAACAATGAATATTTAATTTCCACATCACAGATGAAAAAGACTCTCTGAAGAGGCATGTGAGAGAGACACCAGACCGAAGCCACTAATCAGAAAAGGGCCTTCTCACAAGTTCCCCTCCACGTGCTCACTTTCTTCCCTAACTTTTTTATTTTTAATTTTTTCTTGATTATTGGAGTAGATGTGCACGTTGTAGAAAACATAGACGACACAGAAAAATAAAGCGGGGGGGGGTCACCCATACTCCCATTAGCTGCTGTTGACATTTAGGCATATACTTTCCCAGTTTTTCTATGTATGTTTCTGTAAGTAGATGAGCGAGGAGGTATGATTGCAATTCCGCATCCTGATTTTTAGGTTTTCCTGTGTAAACGTTATAGTTAATGAGAGGCTAATATCCAGCCATCTGTACCATAATTCACTTCACCGGCTCCCTATTGCTGGAAATTTAGGTTGTTTCAGTTTTAATATCATAAACATAGCAGTGAGGAAACTCTTCGTGCATAATCCTCTGCTCCGTTTAGGGTTATCTAAATGGAAGTGGGGTTACCAGCTCACAGGTGACCGTGTGTTTAAGGCTGCTGACATCTCTGGCAAACCCAGTTTCTTTTCCGTTTGGGACCAGCCGCCTCACCTTGGGGCATGTCGGGCCTCCCGTGCCCCCTGGCCTTCTCCCGGGCGCCTCCACCCAAGGCGAGCAGAGCGAGACCAGGGCCCGGCACGGAGCCCAGAGGCCCCCCTGCCACCCCACCGTGTGGAGCTCTGAGGGCACCGCCTAACTCTTCTCTTCTCTCTTGTCTCCCCCACCCCAGCCTGGTAAAGCCCTTGCGACACTATGCAGTCTTCCTCTCCGAAGACTCCTCTGACGATGAGTGCCAGCGCGAAGAGGGCCTGAGCTCGGGCTTCACTGAAAGCTTTTTCTTCTCCGCTCCCTTTGAATGGTCTCTCCTTCCTCCTTCCGTTTCCCTGAGCTGGGCTTGGTGACTCGCTGGGGCCGCTGCGGGGAGGGGGTGGCTAGTGCTGCTGGCCCTTGTGTGGGGGGGGGGGAGGGGGCGGTCTAGGGCTGCTGCCTTCCGGTGCCCCGGTGCCACTTTGCAGGGTGAACACCACCTCTGTCTGCCTCTTCTCAGGGTGTTCATTCTGCCAGCCCCACAGAGGCTGTGACGGTAGAGTGAGGTGACAAGAGTGACAGGGCTCTAAAGGTGTGAGTCGGGGTCATCAGTCCTGTTCCTTCAACAGGGAAAATGCACTCGACTGTTAATGGAATCAGTGGCTACGATTAGCCTGGTTGGTGACGCCCGAGTCCTTTATCTCAGCACATCTTAGAAAGCCATGGAGACGGAGTGTCAGATTTTTTAAGTTTAAAAAAAGAAAAACTTACTGCTATGGGATGTGTATATTAATGCTGGCATATCCAAATGTTTTACTGATCTGCCTGACTCTAAAATAATTTTTATCATTATTATTTTTAGCCTAAGCCTCATGCTAATTATAAAGTGAAATAAAAATGAAGGTTCACCACCATCCAGCCACCCCCCCAAATTAAGCTTTTCTAGTTCCCCTTTTTTGCCAGTTCTTGGCCCTCCACCCACATGTTTTTGAGAGCTGGGAGTGAGCAGAGGGACAGCATTTGTCTGTGTTTATTTGTTAACAAGGTTGTCATGCTTTGAATGGGAAGGGGCCTGCCCTTCGCTAAAGTCCAAGGGGCCCACAGCGACCCCCCAGGGAGGGAACCCTTACAGCGTTTACAGCACAGGGGACTCTTCCCCTCCACCTCCCTGTCCCCAGGCCCCTCCCCTGGGCCGTGGGCTGCTCGGGACACCTGATTAACCCGACAGCTCTGCTCCTGCCGCCACTGCCCCCTCTGGATAGGAGGTTCTGGCACTTTCTGCCACCAGCTTGCCTGTGACCACGGGCAAGTCACCTGCTCCTGGTATCCTCACTCAGTGTTGCCCAAACTTCACGTGTCACCTTTACTGTATGTTGAATCTTTTTCTTTTAAAACTTAAAAATTAGCCTTGTCCTAAGCAATAATATCTATGATATAGTCTTAGTGTATCGGTTATTACTTCTATTAATTAAAATATAGAGTCATTGGAATAGAAATGTTTATGTATCAACTTAAAATCCCCTTGCAGGCAAGGCACTCTGGGTGATGTCCAAGGACCCCCCATCCCCACCCCCAGCACAGAGCCCAGCAGGTCACATCCTTTTCTAATTAATTGCTGCCTTACATATTTGAATAATAGCTAGTGCTCACTCCTTTCACCATGACCCATGTAAAGTACACGCTTTGGTATGTGTGTGTTTACAAAAGAACTGGCCCATCTTAAATCAAAACAAAATGGTTTTTAATGAATACTAATTCCTTAAGTGTAAGAAGCACACTGACTTTTCTTTACCTCCTTCATTGTGTTTAAATTTGGTTAAAAGGGTTTTAATTCCTTGTTCAGATGGGTTAGTCAGCGAGTGAGGGACTTTTGAAGTTTCTCCTACTTGGCTTCCATTTCCACCTCTTGCCAGGTGCTATGTGACATAGGGTGAGTTACTTAGCCTCTCTGAGCTTCAGTTTCCTCATCTGTAAAGTAGGGTGTGTGTGTGTCTACTTCATGGGTTGCTTGTGTTGCTTCAGCGAGAGTCCCTCTGTTCACTGAGCCCTCCCTGTGCTGTATCCTGCCCGGTTCCTGCCAGTGAGCCTTCGGGACCAGCAGGTGGCGGCCTTCCCCCACTTCACCAGAGCCACAGGCAGTTTCTGCAAGACCCAGGGGCCTCAGCCAGCCCCAGCCTCCTGGTTACAGGAGGTGGGACGCTGCTCTGGCCCAGGCTCCAATAGAGGTCAGGGTTTGTCCGGCACCGTTCTCCGTGTACATAGTGGTGCCCTGGGGCTCAGGCTTATCAGAAAGGAACCCTTTGTCACCTGCACGGAGTCTCGGCTGCAAGGATTTGGTGCATGAATATCAAGAATGCTGTTAGTTAGCCTCTGCATGCCCGCTGTGTACCAGGCACCAAGTTTGCTCATATAGTGCCCACTACCATCTGCAAAGGGTGTGGTTGGGGCTCAGAGAGGTTAAGTGACTTGCCCAAAGTCCCATGGCAGGAGATGGCAGGACCAGAGCTAGAACCAAGGTCAGCACAGGCTGAGGCCCAGACGGTCCCCCCTGTGGATTCTGGGGTGTGCTAGGGAGTTTCCCCAGCTCAGTTCCCATGTTCTGTTCCCAAGACCCGACTGCCACAGGGGGCTGGGAGTACAGATGGTGAGCTTAGGAATGAGTGCACCTGCCTGTTCCCTTTCCAGTCCTGTCCCATTCCTCATGCCTTGTTTGAATGACGTGTGAACCCACTAACCAGTTATCTGATGGGTCCTGTGATCAGGAGGAACTAAGTGGGCCCCCAATGCAAGTCAGAGCCCAAGTGACTTGCCCAAGGTCCTACCAGTGAGCAGCAGAGCCCAAATTCAGCCCCAGGTCTGTCAGAGTGCCCCTGCCCGGACTCCTGTGCTCAGGGACCCCAGGCACTCTCCTGACCCCAGGGCTCCTGGGTGTGTTCCTCAGGCCTGGAAGCTCTCAGGGATGGGTCTGCCTGCTCTTCCCTCCGAGACTCTGGGTGGGAGAATCCAGCCTGCTCTGCCTCCTCCCAGGCCGCAGCCATATCGGACACTCAAGGAGTCTGACAGTGCAGAAGGCGACGAGACCAAGAGCCCGGAGCAGCGAGCGCGGGAGCCCGTGGGCCCTGCCCCAGCCCCACCTGACCGGGCTGCCAGCATCGACCTTCTGGAGGATGTCTTCAGCAGCCTGGACATGGAGGGCCCGCTGCAGCCACTGGGCCAGGCCAAGAGCTTGGAGGACCTTCGGACCCCCAAAGACCTGAGGGAACAGACAGGGACCTTTGACTATCAGGTACGGTGTGGGCAGCGGCGGGCACCTGCTGGGGCTGGGGATTTCCATGTGACAGTGAGAGAGACCAAGGAAGAAACAGTGACTTTTCCAAGGTCCTCGGCCAGTGCTCAGGTCAGTCTGACTGCAAGCCCTGCCAGGCAGGCCAGCGGTCAGGCGACCCTCACAGTGATCGCTGGAGACGATGCTGGATGTGCTCGAAACCGGCCCCGCCCCCATTTGTGCATCAGAGAGAGGTGGGCTGGCGCCCCAGGCCACTCGCCCCAGGAGTCCCAGCCCGACCCCCAGGCAGGCCTTTGAGCCCTCGGGGAACTGGGTTTGCTCCCATCCCCACCAAGGAAGTCTCCATGAAGAGACTGAATCAGAATTCCTGGGTTCTGGGTTATTGGCATGAAACCACTGATTTTGCACTGTGACTTCCAGTCTATCACATCCCCTCTCTGTGCTCGTTTCTTCACTTGCAAGTGGGGGCTGCTGACTGCAAGCACTGAGTCACACCATGAAATGCACAGAGCCCCCACATATCCAGTGACTCATGTGTGCCCCTCAGGCCAAGGGAAGTGAGGCCCGGGTCACAGAGCTTGGGAGTGACAGCACGGGGACTCGGGCCCAGTCCTGTTTCCTCCTCAGCCAGTGCTCGGTCCAGGCCATGAGCCTCACTCGCCCTCTTGGGCTCACAGGTGATTGAAAGTGCCCACGTGCTTTGAAAAGTAAAAAGGGCCCGGCCAACCAATGGTCAGTAAACATTCCTTTTTCTAAAACTACTTGGCAACCCTGGCATGAAAGGACAGGGGCTTTCTCTGGAATCCCTTAGTGCCACACAGTGAGAACAGCCTGGGCTTAGAGTCCAGACAGACCTGGGCAGAGCCCTCAGCTGCTCTCAGTGCCAGGGGGCTGCTCAGCCACGTGCCTGGGACCAAAATCCCAATACCTACCCAGCACGCGGGCGGGGCGTAGGAATGGGCGTGTGCTGCCTCCCAGCCTGTCCCAGGTCAGCTGTGCTCACGGCCTCCCTCGTTCCCTCCCACAGAGGCTGGACCTGGGCAGGGGTGACCGGAGCCGCGGGATGCCAGTGGTCTTGAAGCTTGCTCACCCGTACAACAAGCTATGGAGCATGGGCCAGGACGACATGGCCATCTGCAGCAAGCCCCTGGCCGCCGCTCCCGAGAAGCCCTCAGTCCTGTTTGGGAACTCCCCGGCCCTGCCCCGCCGGCCCCCGAACCGGGACAGCATCCTAAACCCCAGCGACAAGGAGGTGGCGCCCACGCCCACTGCGGGCAGCATCACCATTCCCCGGCCCCAGGGCAGGAAGACCCCGGAGCTGGGCATTGTGCCCCCACCTCCCACCGCCCGTCCGGCCAAGCTCCCAGCTGCTGGTGCCGCCCTTGGCGACTTCTCCTCCGAGTGGCTATCAGCCGAGCAGGAGAGGCACGCTGCCCCCTTCCCCGGTGCCACCTCCCAAGGCCCCACCGAACTGCTCCAGCCACTCAGCCTGGCCCCAGGGGCTGCAGCCACTGGCAGTGACACCCTGCTGGCCCTCCTGGACCCACTTCACACAGCCTGGTCAGGCAGTACCCTTCCACCAGTCCCTGCAGCCCCAAATGTAGCCACCCCATTCACCCCCCAGTTCAGCTTTCCCCCCGTGGGGACTCCCACCCCATTTCCACAGCCATCACTCAACCCCTTTGTCCCATCTATGCCAGCAGCACTGCCTGCCATGTCCCTGGTCTCCACACCGACCGGGCCTTACGGAGCCCCTCCTGCTTCCCTGGGGCCAGCTTTTGCCCCCGGCCTCCTGCTGTCCAATTCGGGCTTCTGTGCCCCACACAGATCTCAACCCAACCTGTCTGCCCTCTCCATGCCCAACCTCTTTGGCCAGATGCCCATGGGTGCCCACACCAGCCCCCTGCAGCCTCTGGGGCCCCCAACTGTCGCCCCTTCGAGGATCCGAACGTTGCCCCTGGTCCGCTCAAGTGCCAGGGCTGCTGAGGCCAAGCAGGGGCTGGCCCTGAGGCCTGGAGACCCCCCACTCCTTCCTCCCAGACCCCCCCAGAGCCTGGAGCCAGCACTGCAGCCCTCTGCTACTCAAGAGGCCAGGGACCCCTTTGAAGATTTGCTACGGAAAACCAAGCAAGACGTGAGCCCGGCCCCAGCCCCAGGCTCAGTGGAGCAGCTCAGGAAGCAGTGGGAGACCTTTGAGTGAGCCAGGCACTGAGGGCTGGGGGTGGCGAGGCCCAGCACGAGCTGCGCACCCCCGCGGCTCTGAGGCTAGCCAGCCTGCTTCCCCAGCCGCTGTGTCCGCCCGGGCTCCTGGTGAGAAGGAATGGGACCCTCTCTGCAGCCCCTCCTCCCCTCCACACTGCTCATCTCGGAGGTCTGGCTGCTGGAGAATGGCACCAGTTCTGGTCTGGGAATCGACCAGCTCCTGGGTGCCCGTCCCGCCCACCACCAGCCCTCCCCAGCACCTGTTGAGTTTTGCACTAAAGAGGTCAGCTGGGCCAGTGATTGCCCCCTACCTACCCTCTGGAAACCTCCTCAAGGCCTCCCGAGCCCTGTCCTCCTGTCCTCAATGGGCACAGGTGCCAGTGGTACCCTCGGTGTGAGCAGGAGACACACATGGTTTGGAGTGTGAAGTAAGGAACCCCTCCCAGGCTGGAAGACTCACCTGGAGAGGCATTTCCAACCCTCTCCAGCAGTACTGGTTCTTTGTGAGTCTGCACCCCACCCCCAAACTTCAGCGGTTTCTGGCTTGGTAGGGATTTGGGGGCTGAGGGATTCTTGAGATCCTGCGTGATAGCCAAACCTAGCCCCAGCCAGTCCTGCACAGGGGTGGGAGCACCAGCAGCTCTGATTTGTAGAAGAAAAAACAGCAACAGGTGAATCTGGGAGCCTCAGAAGCTGGAGTCAGGCCATTGTCTGGGCTCTCCCTGGATCGCTGTGGGCTCTCCTGGTCTCCCGTGTTTCTGTCATATGAGGTTCAGCTGGGGCAGAGCTAAGCAGCAGGCACCCAGTTCCAACTGGAAGGCCGAGCTTAACACCCCAGACGGACACAGGAGTTCCAGCTGCCTGGACTCCCTGGGTCAGGGAGGAGCGGGGCACTGAGCCCCTTGTCCAGGCCCCAGTGGGTGGACAGGCTTGGTTTCATTCAGCCTGGAGGCAGGAGGGCTAGGGGCTACCCGCTCCCTGCCTGTCTGGCCTGTGATTATCGCCAGCAAAGAAATTCCTAAGGCCAACATCACCAAAGCTAAATTGAAATGTTTTGTTATTGTTTCTTTGATCTTTCTTCTCCTTTTTACTTTATTGATTTGATGAATCTTGAAATTGACTAATTTCAATAAACCAAGTTGAAATATGGCCCAACCATTTAAGAAAACAACCATTTGAGACATGCAGGAAATTGGGAGCATTTTGACCTGATTTTTCATTTCCTATTTGTGAATGCTCACAGTCTCAGAGGTGCTGATGGGGCAGGGGGTCCCTGGAGGTCCCCAGAACCCCAGGGTGCCTTGTCAGTGTCTGAGGGGCTGGCAGGCACCCCGTGCCGTGGCTCAGTGAGGCCTGGAGGGCTGGCTGTGAGGTTCGCTCCCCCAACATGGGGTGTGACACACTGCTGGCCCAGCACACAGCCCCTCCTGAGTCAGTCATGGCCACTAAGACAAGTCTTCCCTCTAAATCTCGGGACTGTTCTCTAGCTGCCTGGGAGAGGGGCGGGGAGGCATGTCATGTCTGGGCCATGTGGGGACCTCCAGGACACTCAGGTGTATCCGTGCAGACTCCAGGCCTCCCCATCCTGGGCAGACCCCTGAACCCCATGGGGGACGGGACAACCCACCTGATTGATGGGCAGGGTGTGAGTCCAGGGGCACCGGGTGGCTGCAGGGAAGCGGAGCCCAGCCCTGGTCTTCCTGCTGTGCTGGGGCAGGTGGCACTGCGCCCTGTTCACATCGGCACTGTGGTCGCTTCACCCAGATCAAATCGGCAAACCCAAGGATGAATTCTGTGTGTGCATTCAATAAAGTCTTCTTGGGGAGAAGGCTGGTATCCCTGTGTCCTTGAGGAAGCTCTGGGTTTGGGGGAGGCCTCAGCCATCCTCAGCTCCCCCTTCTATAGAGGAGCCGGGGTTCAGAGCAGTCGGAAGGATTTGACCCCTGGCCCACTCCCAAGCCTGTTCTCATTTGGGCCTCTGAGCCCAACTCGGCCTCCTCCCCTTCCAGGCAGGGCACAGGGGTGGGCTGGTCACAGGCCTGCTGGGTCCCTGGAGCAGGGCTGCAGGTCACTGATGGTGTTGAGGGTGCTCAGGCTCCAAGAAGAAACAAGCCCAAGGAGACACCTGGAAGTTAACCCCACAGACCTCATGAGCAAGGGCAGAGCCTCGAGCGTGCACTGCGGTTAGAGTCTCTGTTGAGAATATCTGGACCAAGCACCCAGAGAGGGCGTTAAGCTCACCCATCATCTGGCCTGGTCCCCCCCTCCCCAGGCTGCCCTTGTAAATGACATGTGCCTAAGAAGCAAGAGAGGAGAACATGGGGTTCCCCAAAAACAGCGGTCCAGCTTTTATTTGTTGAGGTTCCACATAAAATTTCTTAAGGAGTCCGCAAGATCAAAGGTTGGCCAAATCCATGACTCGAACTAGCCACAGAACCGGCTGTGGCTAAGCTGTGGGTACCAGAGGTCTCCTCTCTCGCTTTCCCAGGAGTCATGGAGACAGTTGGGGGAAAGGTGGTCCCACCTCCTACAAGAAAAGGACCTATCAAGCCCCTTCACGTCGTATTCAGAGCCCTTCCTGTCCCAGCCTCTGCTTACCGCCCCGCCCCGTCTCAGACCCCCCATCACCACGTGGCCCCACCTCCCATTTGGCTCCTGTGCCTCCAGGAGCTGGGTCACGTCAACCTCCAATCTAACAGTGTAGAGAGGCCTCCTGGCCTTGGCAAGTTGGCACAGGAGGCACTGGCCTGGGAAGCAGGAAGGACGAAAAGGCACATCTCCAGCTCAGGCACAAAGGACTGTGTGTAGCTCTGAGGAGACCAGGATCGGAGCTCCCAGTGTGATGGCATCACCAGGGAAGAGATGGGAAACAAAGCGGCAAGTTCTGCCCACGTCTGTGTCTCTGCAGGGCCAGCCCCGACAGAGGCAGCCCCAGCGTTCTCAGCACACAACTCAGGGCCTCCTGTGAGTCCTCCCCAGGAATCCTCCCAACCGCCATTTAGAGAGGCAACTGGTCTGCAGGTGAAGGCGTGGCCTCAGCAAGCAGCTGCGGAGGACCCTCCGGCTGGCATCTGAGCTGGAGAACCAAGAGGTGGTTGGGGAAGTTGGAGGGAAGGGTTGCGCCTTCATTCTCATCACCCCCCAGGGAGGCCCCTTCCCCCACTCTTTCCCTCAACTCCAGCCAGGGGAGGGAGACAACCGTTCCTGACACGTAAAAGGACAACGCCGACAGCCCTTCACAGCAGACCAGGGTTTAAAGACTTCAAGTTCTTTCCACGCTGATCCTCACAACAGCCCTGTGAGGTAGGCTGGCTGCTTTCCCCACTCTACAGATGCCAGGCCCTGAGGAAGGAGGGGGCTGCATGGAGCCTAGACACCCCCGGACAGCCCGCCCACTGTCCCTCGGGTCTGCCCTGGCCGTGGTCTGTTCCCAAGTGGGCCTGGCTCTGGCACAAGGCAGAGACAGATCTGCCCAAAGCTTCAGGCTGTGGCCTCCTCCTGATTTCCCAGCTGCTTCCAGGCCTGGGTCAGCTTCCAGAGCGGGGAGGAGATTCGGGAGCTGGGGACTTGGTCCTTGGGCATGCCCTGGCCTGGCCTCCTGGACAAAGTGCAGCCTGGGGGTGCCCCCGCCCCAGAGCTGTGAAGGTTGCTCCCCAGCCCGGTCACCCCCTCCGATGGCCCGCACCCACTACACAGACACAGACATGTCCACGAGCCCCATCCAGCACACACACACCGGTATCTGCAGATCAACAGTCCCAGGTACACACACACATCTTGCACACATGCATGCACACACACACTCCTGAACACACCGTATGTACCCACGTGTGCCCCTGCCCTGCACAGCCACACACCTGCCGAGGCAAGACCCAGCAGGTCCAATGGCGATGTCCACTCCCTCGCCAGGCCCCTCTCTGCTGCCCTGAGTGCTCCCCTTGTCCTCAGTCCCCGAAGGGGCAGAGGCAGGGGCTGCCAGCAAAGAGGACACTTCCCCAGCAGGTATCCTGTGCCCACAGCAACTCTCCAAGGCCAGGAAGGGGCAGGCCACTTCCCCACAGGCTCCTGGAAGTGGCCTCCCTGGGTCTCCAGGTAGAAACCATTCATGACCTCATGGGTGCTGGAGCCGGCAGCCAGGTAGGCCTAGATGAGTCGCTCCTCAGGCGGCACCTTGAGGACACTGTCCATCTCCAGCCGGGCCCCGGCCACCTCCTGCTGGCTCGGGCTGTAGGTGCCCTCTGACTGGCGACGCTTTCTGGCTGCCAGGATCCCTGAGAGGAGGCCCAAGAAGAGGAGGAGGAGGCAGGCGCAGGCTGCAGGCACCGCCACCTCCAGCAGTGGGAACGGCAGCGGCAGTGGCAGGCCCTTCTGTAAGACAGCGACAAGGAGGCCTCAGATGGGGGTTGTGGGGAGGAGAGGAGAAAAGGGGACACAGGACTTGCTTAGAGACAATCAGAGCTAGTAACAGGCTTCCCCGGGAGGTAGTGAGAGACCCGGGCCTGGGGGTTATGCAAGCGGGTGGCAGGGAGCCACCTGTCAGAGCCACTGCAAGGAGATTCCTGTATGACAAAGGGGTTCTGGCGAGAAGGAGAGAAAACACATTTTTTGAACATCAGTATGGGCTAAGAACAGTGCATGGGGCTTCACCTAAACCTTTCAATGATGTGATGAAGTGCGAGTGAGGATGACCTGTCGCTTCCAGGAGCACAGGAGTCTGGGTTATTTTGTTCACTGGTATTCCCCAAAATACCCAGAGCAGTGCCTGCATATTAGCACGGATAAGTAGTAGGTGAGAAAACAAGCTCTGCCCAGATCCGCCAGACACGTGACTAGTTAGTGGCAAGCCAGGACTGGCACTCCTCCGTCTGCCCCCAGTGCCACACCACCATTCTCCAGCCTCAGATTCCAGGTGGAGGCCCCTTCTGTCACAGGCCAGGGGGGCCTCAGTGCCCAGCCTTGCCATTTGGCCGTCTCCCCACAATAAACTCATTCAATCTGAGACAATGGGGACCTAATCCCTCCCCATCCTGAAGGGTGACCTGGTGGTTTAAAGGGTCTGTGGACACCATGCTGAACCCCAAAGTGGGAGGCGTCTTAGGGAGAAGCCTGAGAGGCTGACCCGGCTGATGAGATCAGAATCCAGCAGGGCTTCCGCCCCAACCAGGGAGGCTCAGACTAGGCTTTGGGGGACCTTCGTCTCTGTCCCCCAGACTCCCAGGATAAGCCCATCAAAGATTCTACAAGGTTAGAATTCTAAAGTCCCAAATCACAGGATTCCAGAGCCACAGGTATCCCTCTGTCCCATGAGGCCTCCCAGGCCATGGTGACCCCCGTCCCAAGCCCAAACCCAGCCCTGGAGAAGGGTCCCAAGGATGGAGAGAAAAGTGGGTCCCAGCCCTAGGTGGACATCACCAGCCTCTATCCCGGACACTTCTGGGGGAGCTGTAAAGCCATTTCCTCCCTCCACCCTCAGAGGAGGATGGGTAGGGGAGCTAGAGGCTGTAAAAGTTCAACTTGAAAGGAAACATTCCCCAGAAGCAGAGGGGATTTGCAGGTTTATGACCGGGGCTTGCCAGACGCCTGTGGCGATCAAGGCTCCCTGCCCAGGCCCCGGCCTGCATCCCTCCAGCCAGCACCCACTGTGGGCCCACTGCCTGCCCTGCAGGCCCTTGGAGGGGAGGGGGCCAGAGGGAGGTTCAAGCTCAAGCTGCAGGGGGCGGGGCGCTCCTCAGCCGAGCCTCCCTGGGGTCAGGGGCTGCTGCCTTCACAGTGGCCACACCCAGTGGGGCTCAGAATCCTGGGCTCCTCGAGAATCGCTTCCAAAACCACTGGTGATTACAGGCTCTTGTGTTCACCAACCTAAAGCCCAGAATTCCAAAGTCCTATGGGCCCTGAATCATTCTGTCTCAGATTGGACTTGGACAAGCCCAGCTGTTTCGCTGCCAGTCCCCAGAGGGATGGTGGGGGCCCCCAGGCTCTCCCTAGAGTGAAATGCCTCCTGCTTGGGACGGAGGAGGGGGGAGCATGGAAAGGACCTGAGTCTCCCTCCCCTGCTGCTGCCCACCCCACCACAGGGCCGGTCCAGGAACAGATCCAGGAACAGATCCGCAGGTGCTGTACATACTCCCCCGCCCCCATCATCTAATAAAGTCCAAAACAGGCCCCTCCCCCCCAGCACAACTCACCACCACTTCGCAGAACTGCCCAGAGAACCTTGTGCCGCAGACACATTCATACACCCCACCGGCTGCCCGGCAGGTGCCCCCATTCAAGCAGGGGTTGGCCTCACAGGGGACTTGACACCTGGGAGGCAGAGAAGAGGGGGACGTGGAGAAAGCTGCTCCCTCCCATGCTGCCACAGGCATCAAAGCTCATCCATCCACTGTCCCTCCCAGCCCCCAGCTGGGCCCTGCCAGGTGACCATGCTGAACTCGATCTCTGTCACTCGCCACCCCCCTTTGCCCGGTGTTCATGACTGAGAATGGCTCACTCCACCAGCAGCACAGGAGAGCCTGCCCAGTTTTGCTGACTCCCTGTCTGGAGTGGGCCCAGAACCTTGACCTTAATAGTCTCCCAGGTGGTCCTGACTCAGGTGGGCTGCGCAAGGGGCTCTAAGAAACACCACCAGGCAACTATTGGATTGTCAGAAAAGTCATGACATTTTTGCAATGAAAAACAGAAAAATAACAACCCAATAGTTCCCTACAGGTGTCTACATAACAGGGGATGGTCTTGGAAACCCCAGAAGGAAAGAGCTGCAGTGACAAGTGAACCATCTGGCACGGTGACGACAGGGAGGGCTCAGAAGGAGAGCACCCCACTTCACCTGCCCTGCGCACTCTCCACACTCACTGGCCCACCTCCCGGGCCGCAGCCCCCACACCCACCTCTGGCCAGCAAAGCCCTCCTGACAGCTGCAGTTGGCACCCCCAGGCCCACCCTCACATGGGCTGCCATTGAGGCAGGTGAAGTTCAGGCTGCATTCCTCTGGCAGAACAGGCAACCTAGGGAGAAAGTACAGAGGCTGGACTAGGGCAGGTCGCCTGGGGTCTGGCCCCCACCACCACCACCACCACCTTGTGACCACAGGTCACCTGAGCCTCTGTGTCATCATCTGTGGAATTCAGGGCCCACCTCATGTAGACCCTGATATCAGCCATGGAAGTGGTGTCTGAGATAGAAGGGTGACACACAGGCTGTCACTCTGCTGCTCCAGCCCCACCCCCAAGGGGCACAACCTCTAAACCCAGGCTGGGAATCTCTTCCATGGCTGACTCCTTGGAGACGCTGACAAAATGAAAGGACTCTCCTTGGAAACCAGAAGCACACACCTAAACATAAAACTTGGGCCTGATATTCCTTGGCGGGTAGGCAGGGAAGTCAGGCCTCCGTCAGACAACCCTCCATAAGCTTGGCTCCAAAGGGCATGGGGCGCTAACTCCATATTGAATAGGGGACCATCTCACTGCCCACAACCCGCGAACATCAATGGCGAGCAGCTGCGTTTTCTTCTAAGACCAGCTCTGGGTTAACCCCGCCCCCGCCCCCACATAAGAGCGCTGTTTATCTGAAATTCAAATTCACCTGGCTGTCCTGTAGTCTACCTGGCAAGTCGAGGGCACTGTGGTTCCCGTTTCACAGCTGAGGGCACGGAGGCTCAGAGAAGGGAAGCAGCTGGCCCACAGACCCAGTGCCTCGCAAGCTCTGGTGTTCCCTGTCCCACCCACCGCCCCGGGGGTCCTCCCCTCCCTTCCCGCCTCTACCTCGGGTCCCCGACCGACCCCGCGGGCCCCGGCCACTCGCACCTGCAGCGCGGGCCAGCGAAGCCCGGCAGGCAGCGGCACTCGAAGCGGCCGTCGGGGCGCGCGTGGCAGCGGCCGCGGACGCAGGGTGCTGAGCTGCACGGGTCGGCGCGGGTCTCGCAGCGCGGGCCCCCCCAGCCCGGGCCGCAGGCGCAGGCAAAGGCGTCGAAGAGGTCGCGGCAGTCGCCGCCGTGCAGGCAGGGCGAGGGGACACACACGGGTTCGCCTAGGCAGCCGAGGCGCAGGGCCGGCGCTTCGGGCCAGGCCGAGAAGTGCTCTCGGGTGCCGGGGGGCGCGCCCGGCCGCGGGCGCGCCAGGGGCAGCGGGAGGCCGCCGACCGCCACGCGGCCCAGGCAGCCGGTGAAGTTCTCGGCCAGCAGGACGCGGGCGGCGCCCGGGCCGCGCAGGAAGGCCAGGTCGCCGGCCAGGCCGAGCAGCGCCATGGGCGTCGACGCGGCGTCCAGCCACAGCAGCCAGCGTGATGCGGTGGCCGTGGGGCGCTCCATGGCCAGGCGCACGCGGTGCCAGGCGCCGTCGTTCACGCGCGGCCCAGGCGCGGGCAGGACCGCCCCGGGCGGCCCGCGGCCGCTGCGCACGCCGGCTGCCAGCGAGCCGTTGCGCACCGCCAGCCAAACGGCGGCAAGGGCGCCCGCGGCAGCACGCAGCAGCCCGGCCTCGGAGTCTCGCGTGCGGAAGGCAAGCGAGAGGCCGCTGAGCGTGGGCCCTGACGATGCGTTGTGCCCACTGAATGCGACCGCGGGACCTTCGCGGAACGTGGCTTCGGCCACACCTGCAGAGAGAGGGAACGTCGGTGGTGGCCTACCAGCACCCACTCCACTCCCGACCCAACACACGGGTGATACCATCTGCCGCCCCTACTACCCCTCCCCCGGCCCATCGAGTGGCGGGGCACACATAGCCACTTATTATCTAATCCCAGGAACTGCAGCCCCACCACCGTCGCTTCCACCCCCTCACAATTCCCTACCTCCAGACTGTGCCCTCCTGGGCACAGATCAGGCAATAATACCCTCCCTCCCCTGGAAAATTCTGCCCCTTCCCTTCTCCCTTAAGTAAGTTCCCTGGTCTCATCACTGAGACTTAATCTTCACTGCTGTAAGTCATCTTTTTTAAATGCTGATCATGCATTTTAATGAAATGCAATCAATTCTTTAAAATGCTAATCATGTCCTTCACCTGCCTTGAGGGAAGGGGTGGGCTCTAACCCAGCTTGGGTGTCCAGCACCCAGCATGTGGGCTGCCCAGGGCACACACTCACAGACAAAGCCATCAGGGACCTCCTCACAGGTGGCAGGCAGGAGGCAGGGCTGGCCAGGACACCACAGCTGCTGGGCACACGTGGGCCCCGTGAAGTTGGTAGGGCAGGTGCAGTGGAAGTCGTTCCAGGCGACCAGGCAAGTCCCACCATTGAGACAGGGGTCAGGCTGCAGGAGAATCAGGGTAGGGATTGGCTCAGGCCTGGGGGAAGCATCAACCCACCATAACCATCATGTCATCAGTTCTTAATTGAGCCCCTACTATAGACCCATTACCTCCTTACAAACAGTGAGGAAGTCACTAACAGCTCCATTTTACAGATGAAGAAACTAAGGCCCAGAGAGAAGAAACCACTTGCCTGAGTCACCCAGCCAATAAATACAGGAGCCAGAGTTCACACCCAGGATATTCCAATTCCAGGGCCAGAGCTTTGTTCGTGAGCCAAGCGGGGTCCCTGTTCCCCAGATAGTTCCTGCATAAAGGCTCAGACAGCCCTTGCCTGGGTCAGGGTGTCTGTCTCAGACCCGGACTGGGAGGGAGGCATGGGGACCACTTGAGGGCCAGAGGAGCTGGGCTAGAGAGAGAAATGTGAATCCTGCACTGCCACTCTCTAACAGTGGGGCCCTGGGCAGGGCGCTTTCCTCACCAGTAAAAAGACATGCTAACCCCAGAGATGCAGGCTACCCACCCTTTTTCCAGAGCACTCACACTGCACATGTCCTCAGAGACACAGCCCACAGTGAGGTTCCAGGACTGCCTGCTGCCCAGCTCCCTGGGCTGGCTGGAGTTCCCCAGCGGCGGTGGAAAGAAGGGGAGGTGGAGGCCATTGAGTCGCAGATCCTGGAGGCAGCCTCGGAAGGGCCCACCCCAGGGCTGGGCGGCAGCAGGGAGGAGCCTCCCACCCACGTGCACCTGCTGCCCCAGGCCCTGCAGTTGGTCAGGCCCAAAGCTGAGTGTCACCAGGTGGCGGAGCCCGTCATCCCAGCGCCCGGGGAGCAGCAGAGCAGGACTGCCCAGCACCTCAGCCCGGATCTGGCCCTCGCTCAGGTACACTGTCAGGCCAGACACTGAGTCGTTGGCCAGCTGGAGCAGTAGGCCAGCAGGCTCCCGAGTGCGGAGGAGGAAGGACACAGTGAGGTTGGGGCCTGGCGGCTGGTGGAGCAGGAAGGAGGCAGAGCTCAGAGTGCCCCCCAAGCCGAAGGTGGCGGCAGGAACCTCTGCAGAGAGAGAGGGTGCCGGGCATGAGGCCTGGGGCTGGGGAGAAGGCACAGCCTCTGCCCTGGGGCCCACCTGCTTTGCTCCTCACCATAAGCACATGTGGGACCCGTATAGGGTCGGGGGCACTCGCAACGAAAGTCAGTCCACAGGTCCACGCAGGCCCCTCTGTGGGCGCAAGGCGGAGGCTGACACTGTTCATGGCGCTCGCAGCCCAGAAGGACATTCTCCCCAAGATCCTCAGGTAGCAGGAGGTGCCCATCCACATGTACGTCCTGGAGGCAGCCTGCAAAGGCCGCGCCACCCAGCTGGACAGAGCAGAACCCGGCAGGCGTCGGAGCCATGGCAGCTGTAGGACCTGGGGCCACAGGACTGGAGGCCACGCAGAACGGGGCAGGGCAGCCCTCATGCCAGAGCCGCAGGTCCAGGACCCCAAGGCGGAGCACCACCTCCACTCGGTGCCAGCGGCCATCATTTAGGGCCAGGTCTGACAGCCTCAGGACAAGTACAGTGTCGCCATGGCTCCAGAGCGTGGCCTGAAGTGTAGCCCCCACCAATGCCAGCTCCAAGCTGACGTGGGTATCAGCGCGAGTAGCCAAGGTACCAGCAGGTAGTGTAGTGCGAAATCTCAGTGCCAGAGCCAGGGGACCACCAGCAGACACTGATGCCTGCACAGGGTTCCCAGCCACTATGGAGAAGGTGGTATTCTGACCACAGAAAGATCCATGAGTACCAGGTGGGCAGCGGCAGACATAACTGTGGACCCCAGACTCGAAGGTGGGGATGCAGGTGGCAGCCAGTGGGCAAGTGTGGCCCTGGCAGCCGGTGAGCTGCACGGAACAGTCGTGCCCACCCCAAGCCTCCAGGCACCGGCAGATGTAGCCTGCCACAGTGTCATCACAGGTCCCACCATGGAGGCAGGGCTCCGACAGGCACTCGTCCACATCTTCCTGACACGTCAAGCCTTCGGGAGAGACCAGGCCAAGGCTCAGCACCCAAGGCTGGAACCACAGTCTCAACCCAGAGCTTGCATACCTCTTGGGACCGGGACCTCATTACCTGTCAATCAAACCAAGTCCCAATTCCCAAAGGATTTCTCATGGGCCTCTGAAGTCCCTAGAGGCTGGAATCCAACAAACCCCTTTCTCTACCATGTCTGGTGAGCCTCCATGCCCTGTGGATTCAACCCCCTAAATACTCTCCAATCTGCCCTTTCTCCCACCCCACCTCACCTACCTCACCAGCCCTCTGGACCATAGTCTGGAAGCCTCCAGTTTGCTTGACTTCAGACCCTCATCCATCTCCACTAGTAGCCAGAGATCTATTTCCAAAGGATCACCTGGCCAGATGCCTCTGCTGCTTAAGGGCCAATCACTCACCCTGGCATGCGAGATCCCTCATAGGATGGGCTCTCAGGTACTCAATCTCAACCTTGCTTCCTACACACCTTGAACTGCCTGTTCCTCCAAGCTTTTCCTGGAAAGTCCTGCCTCTGGGGCTTTGCTCATACTGTTCCCTCTGCTTGGAATGTCTCATCCTCCATTACCCTGCCTTTCAAACTCCTAATCACCCTACAAAGTCCAAACTGAAGGACCAGTCCCCTAGAAGTCTTTCTCTCACTCCTAACCACAAGCTACTGTGTCACTCCCAACTCCTTGCCCACTCCCAGGCACAGCACCCCAGAACCCTGTATTGAAAGTATCTGTTTACTCAGCTGAAATCTCTTCCAGGGGCCTGAATATGTCGTTGGTGCCCAGCAAAGGGCCTAGCATGGCTTTTGTGGACAGAGTGATGAAATGGAGGAGCGAGTGAAGGTGGGTGTGCGCATCTGTGGCACTCCAAGTAGCCCCCAGACTGTAATCCCCAGCCCCCCTGCACTAGGCTGTGAAGGGGCCACCTCATCCTCTCCTCCAGGAGCTCCCACGCCAGCTGCTCTGGCCCCAGCTTGGGTCAAGAGGCCACAGCGCAACCCCAGCTCAGCTAGAGTCTCCACCAAACAACCAAGACTAGCCCTGCCCTGGATCCCAGCTGGAGGAACCTAGGCCCAAAGAAGCCACCAGGATTTGAATCCTGGCCCCAGAAGGCCCACAAACAGCAGTCTCCTTCTGAGGACAGCTAGCTCCACCTCCTCCCACCCAAAGCCACAGTTCTCCATACCTGCCAGGAGCCACACGCCCCTTAGGAAGGTCCACAGAGCCCGCGGCCCCATTGCATTCCCCCACAAGCTAAACGAGCGGGGAAACGCCGAGCTCCCCGCCTGGCCTCTTTCGCAGCCAGCTCAGGAATGCCAGGCACTGGCCTCCCTCACGCCCAGCACGACCCAAAGGGAGGATGAGGGTGGACAGTGGCAAGGAGCCCAACCCCATAGCCAGGGTTCCCCCTCCTCGTCCCTGACCTTAGAAAGCTGACCTCCCTCTCTTGCTGACACACTGGGGAACCTGAGGGGATGGCATCCCCTCTCTAAAGCCTCCATTGCCTAATCTGTAAGATGGGAATTTAAACCCCTACTTCATGGGGCTGTGGTGAGAATGCTCTTCAGAGGCAGGGTCTGCTTGCTGGGCCCACTATGTGCCAGGCACCTGTGAGGCAGGACTCAGGAACTGTGGCCCACGGGGGCAGAAGACGGACTTTCAGGGCCCCCAGGGGAGCTGGCCACCCAAGGGTGCAGACCCTGAGCTCCATTGTCTTTGGGTGGGTGAGAGTGGAAGGGACGGCAATGATCGCCACCTCCTTTCCCTGGGCGAGGGAGCTGTCTGTGCCCAGGCACCCTGCCAGGGAGAGGAGGCAATGTGCCTGAGCAGGAATGCGGGGCCGTGTGGGGGAAGTGTCACAGGCATTCCAGAGGGGTCAGGGACACTCAGTGAGTGTGAAGAGTTCCTCGGGTTCACCGGTGTCCGTGGGGGAGGGTGTCTGTGTGTCTGTGCATCTGCTCTCCCTGAGGCTTCCTGCACCCCCAACTCCTGCCCAACAGGCCCCAGTTCCCCAAAGGTCAAGCTCATCCTTTTCCAGACACTGCCTGCCCCCAGCATCCTTTTACATTCTCTGTCCTGGCCAAACCGCCTCTGTCCTCCTGCAGGCCTCTCGGCCTCTGCCCAGCCCTCTGATGTCAGGTGTCAAGGGCTCTCTTTGCCCATTGCTCCATACGTTGTCCTGGACAACCTCGGCCACCCATGGCCACAGCTGCCAGGATTACACTCCTGACCCCCAGTCTCTGCCTCCAGCCCCAGCCCCTCTTCTGGGCCCCAGATCCCAGACCAACCAGCCTCCCCTGACAGGTTCCTCTCTGGGGGTGCTCCATAGACACTTGGACTTAGTGTGGACATCATCCTCCACCCAACGTCACCCAGGACAGAAACTCAGCCGGCATCCCTGACACCTCCCACTCACACCTGGGTAACCCTCAGGACCTGGTGGCTGTCCCTCCTAAATATTCCTCAACCTACGTAGTTCCCTCCACTTCCACTTCCAAAGCCCAGGTTCCAGCTCAGTCCCTCTTAGCTATCACCTGGGCCACTGCACCCACTTCCTCCTTAATTTCCTTGTCTCCCCACTAATTCTGCCTCCACACATCAGCCAGAGGAACCTTCTCAACCCAATCCCACCAACTCTGACCTTGTCCTGCCCCGGGGCCCACCCCATCCCCAAGCACCTGTGTAGCCATTTGGACAGTGACACTGAAAGCCATTGGGCAGGTCCTGGCAGTGGCCTCCACTGAGGCATGGCGCTGAGGCACACTCGTCCACGTCCACGCTGCAGTCGTCTCCTGCAAGAGGCCCGGCTGTGGTTCCCGTCTGTGCCCTCAGAGCCAAGAAGGGCCCATTTTATAGCTAGGGAGGCTGAGGCCCAGTGAGAGGAGCTTGAACCCGGCCCAGCATCCCTCCGCTGCATTTGGACACCGGTGGACCTGCTGTCCTGGAAGCGGGCAGAGAACTCACCCTCAAAGCCCGGCGGGCAGCGGCACAGGAAGCCCGCAGCATGGCGGAAGCTGAAGGCGCCGGGGAAGGCGGCCTGGACGTCCCCATAGAGGGACGGGTCGGAGCGCTGCAGACACTGGCCCCCGTGTTGGCAGGGTCCTGCCGCACACTCGTCGTCGTCCACCTCGCACTGATCGCCGCTGTAGCCTGGGGGACACACACGTGGGCATCAGGTCACACAGGGTCACAGGGCAGCACCCCTCCACTGCTGCCAGGCAAGCCCTCAGCCAGGCTGGGACAACAAGTTAGAATATGGTCACGCATATTCTGAGGGAGGGACACATAGAGGGGAGTAGGAATGACCACCGCAGGCTCCATCAGCTCAGCATCATCTTACTATTATTAGCAACCCCCTTGCACGTGCCAGGCGATGTGACAAGGCTTCGAGAACTTTACATCTTGACCCTCCTCACAACTCCAGGAGCACGTGCTATGATTAGCCCTATTTTGCAGATGAGGAAATCGGCTCAGAGAAGTTGCAGTCACAGGCACACACTCTGCTTGGTCCACTGAGGGCGCATGCACACAGGCGCACACCGAACGGGGCCGCCACAGGCCGCGCCCTCCCCGCCAGCCTGCACCCGTGCACGCACACACGCACCTGGCCAGCAGAGGCAGCGGAAGCTCCGGAGGCCCTCCAGGCAGGACGCGTTGTGCGCGCAGGGCGCTGACGCGCACTCCAGCACCTCCTGTTCGCAGTGCGTGCCCTCGTAGCCCGTGTCCTCACAGTCGCACCGGAACCTGGAGCGAGCCGCGCGCTCAGCTGAAGCCCCCCCTGCCTCCACCGCGCCCCCCACCCACCCCGCAGCCTCTCCACCTTCGGGCACCAGGCTGCCTGCTCACCCGTTGACCAGGTCGTGGCACACGCCCCCATGCGCGCATGGCTGACTCTGGCATTCGTCCAGGTCCAGCTGGCAGCTGGCGCCTCCGTAGCCCGGCGTGCATACACAGCGGTAGGAGCCCAAGCCGTCCAGACAGGAGCCCCCATGCAGGCAGGGCGCCGAGGCACACTCATCAACCTCCGCCTCGCAGGTCAAGCCTGGACAGGGTGGAAAACGCAGAGAAAGCATCACCCAGGCAGAAAGAGACCGAGCCAGGCTGACTCAAACCTGCTCCAGTTACAGGGAGTGGAAAGGTGAGCATCCAGAGAGAACCCCCTGGTTCATTTGTCCAGAGCAGGTGTTTCTTGCACCGGCAATGGTACAGGGGTAGAAACAAGACAGACACCCCTGCCCCTTGAGTGCACAGACATCTAACCCGGAAGATGAGCATAGGTCAATGGTAAATAAATGAGGACTGCTTTTTAAAATTTTAATAAGTTCAACAATGAGAAAGTACTGGATCCTGTGAAAACAAGAGCCAGGATCTTGCTCTAGGAAATTGGGAGTCAGGGCAGGCTTCCTGGAAGAAGAGCCTTTTGAAGGATGAGAGGGCGTTCACTAGACTAGGATGGGGGCTGTGCAAGCAGTTGGATTCCAGAGAGACTTGGTAAAGACCTGACTGGGGCTAGGCATGATGCCCTAGGGCAGGGTGCAGGGAGTGGAGGGAGCTAAGGGGAGAGTGGAGGCAGTGAGGCATGGGTGGGAGGTGACGGGGCCAGTAACACAATCTGGGCTTATCCTACAAGTTTTAAGCAGCTGAGTTACATGGTTCTATCTGCATTTTAGAAAGCTCACCCTGCTGATTTGGAAGAAGGTGTAAGGATGGACCCCAGAGAGGGACAGATGCTGGCAGGAGATTCTGGAGTAAGGTAAGCAACTCCTGGATTTCCCTGCATTGACTTGCTTTGAAAACTTAAAGTCCAAGTCCCGGGAACCCTCTCAGTCCTGGCAACACCTAGATGATTGGGTGGCCCTCAGGGGAGGTGACTGCAGATGAAGGGAGATGGAGAACCTCGGTGTGGACATGTACTGCTGAGTTCATCGTGGAGCAAACATGTCACTGTAGACCCCGGTGGCCCTGCTCCTGCCCCCTATTTGGGATTGGTCATGGAGGGCCAGGGGCCCAGCTGGCTCCAGCTGGAATCTTACCCCCTCCTCGCTCAGCAAGCACAAAACACGGCCCCTCCTTCCTGTGACCCCCCCCCACTCCTCCCACCCCAGCCCCACTCCCACCCTCTGTGCCAGGGGGAGCCAGGCCCAGGCTGCCTGGAATCCCAACCTCCCCCGCCTGGCTGGGAACGGAAGGAGGAGGAGAGAAATGAGTCACGGCAGATGCTGCCCCCACTCACATCTACAGCTCACACAGAAAGTGTTACCCAAAGTGTCTGAGCACCACACATCCGGGCGCACATACACCTGCTGGCACTCACACACATACGCTTAGCACAGACGCATTCAGGGAGCCCAGACACCTGCAAATACTGGCAGACACACAGGCCCGTTACATGACCTCACTCACACATACACAATTAACGTATCCAGACACAGAGACTCTCAAATGATGAGAAAGACACATGGAACCTGTGTCCAGAGTCCATTTTCATCTGTGTGCTGAGATCCATCTCTTCACTGTAAACCCTGACCCCCAGCCTATACCCTTTGCTCTGAAGTGACCTCAGACTGCCCTCTGCCCTCAGAGAGTTGTGTGAATTCGGGGTTGAATACCACAGGCTCCCAATTGCCCTAGACCTAGACTCTTCCCGAACCTGTCCCCAGCTTGTCCTCCTTCCCAGGCAGTCATTCCGATGGTGTTGCCTTGGAGCATGGATGGGACTGGGACAGGGCCATGCTCTGGTGGAGGGAACTAGCGTTTCCTCAGTGCCAGCACTTGTGCATACATTGTCTTCCACTTCCCACTGGAGAAGCCGGGGCCCCTGAGGGTGCATCTGCATTACAGTTTGAACAAGACCACCAGTGTCTCTGTGCTAGAGCTTTGAGGGCTGCACAGAAGGGAAGGGATCTACATTGCAACCTGAACCATACTACGGGTGCTCATAACTCTAGAACCATCAGATGAACCGACTGTCTACGATACAGCCCGAACCAAGCCTGGAGTGAGTAGATGCTAGAAGTACTGTCTAGATGTGTCGTCATTAAAGCCAAACCCAGGCATATCTGCACGGTGGTCCCATCAGAGATGCCTGAGGGGTGTCTCCACCCTAGAACTCTAGAAGGGACTGAACTACCATTTGTCTAGTGCTTGCACGTTCATGCTCTCATCCAGAGCTACCAGGTCAGCCCAAGAAGCATCAACTCTGTAGCAAGACCCAGGGTGGCTATACCCTAGGGCTGCCAGTATGCCTGGAGGGCGGGCGG
>NW_017731640.1:1458037-1461590 GCF_001890085.2 Hipposideros armiger
GGGCGTGTGTGTGTGTGTGTGTGTGTGTGTGTGTGTATACTGAAGTCAAAGCTGAATTCATGACTTCACACTCTGAGCCGCTGATATACTCAACATTACAGACCTCCTCCAGGGATAGCCAGAGCTATTACCTGCATAGCCGAGGGGGCAGTGGCACTCGTAGCGATCAGCCAGGTTGCGGCAGGTAGCCCCATGGTGGCAGGGCTGGGACGCACACTCATCGATGTCCAGCTCACAGCGTGGGCCCTGGAACCCAGGCACACAATAGCAGCGGAAGCCGTTGGGATCTGGACCCTGGGGCACACACAGAGCTCCGTGGTGGCAGGGCTGGGTGGCACAGCCCTGGGGCTCCAGGGGCCCACAGATGTAGCCACCACTCTCCGTAGCCTGGCACTTGGTTCCTGGAGTGCATGGGTCTGAGGCACAGGCACTGGGTGTCTCCGAAGGTACCATTCCTGTAGAGAGAGGACACTGGCTGGGCAGGGGGTACCGGGACACAACGTTCCCCTCACTTACCCATCCCAGACCCAGAGCCAGAAAGCAGCAGGGGGTCTGTCTGTACTCAGTAGGATAGAGGGAAGGCCAGGGGCTCTGGGTCCCAACAGGCTACACACATCTGCGCCGGAATGGGGACGTTTCAGGAGCACCTTCATAGCAGAGAAATAGGCCTCGGGCTGCCTGGCTCCAGCACAAGATTCTCGAGCGGGCCCTTACCCTGTGAGCGCTGTGCTCCACTGTCTCATAGCCCTTTGAGGCAGGCTTTGTCATACCTGTTTCACAAGAGGGCAGATCGAGGATCAGGAAAGAAAGTGAGGACTCGCCTGAGGCCACACAACAAATTAGTGCTGGGACAGCCTTCTAGATGTGTCCACCCGTTTCAGCTCCACTGGGTCTCCTCTGGGTCTCTCGCCTGAGGCCCACTCCTTCTCAGGAGACCCGGGATGGGGGCCCTCCCACTGCCTCCTCCACTGCTCCTGCTGGGGGTCTGGTAACTCCATCCATGCGTGAAATTGGAGATGGAGGACTTCAAAGGCCCCTCCCCTCCCCCCTGCCTACACGCACACCCTCCTCCCTACCTCCCCACCCCGCCTGACTGGCCTGGGAACTTCTCGCGGGATCCCTGGCCCTCACTGTACCCCCATCAGCAATTGTCTGAGCAGCTGGCCTGGCCAAGGTCACAGGGTACAGGGCAGGTATTGAGACCTGCTGACAACACCTGACTCGTTGCTGTGCTGCCTGCACCATGTGCAGCTCCCGCTATTCGAGGGTCACCTCCTGATCTGGAAGCCAAACCACAGAGTCTCCCTCCCTTCCTCCCTCTCTCCCTCTCTCCCTTTCTCCCGCCCAGCCTGTCTTTGTAATGCTGGGGTAAGAACTCAGGCTTTGGAGTAAAACAGCCCTGGATTTAGTTACCAGCTCAATTACTAGCCCTGAGACCTTGGGCAAGTGATTTCTCCAGTGAGCTCCATTTCCCAGCCTGAAAAGCGAATGATGATAGTCCGCACGGCACAGGTTGTATTAGGATTCAAAGCCTCAGCTCCTGCAGTCAAGTGCCTACTCACAGGACCTCAGGAAGTCATGGGGGAGGAGAACTGCCCATGAGCAGGAGGCACCCCCCACCTGGGGCTCTGAGAGGCGCCCCTTCCCCATCAGGTTGTCATCCCGACACTAACCAGGCCCTGCATCTCCCCTCCCCCGCCCTGGTGAAGACCCCCAGATAAGGCCCTGCAGCCTCTCAGACGTCATCTGCATTCCACTCGGCAGGGCTGTCCACTGGCTGACCCCCACGCTTCCCAGCCAGGGCCAAGCAAGATAGGGGACAGGGAGATGGAGATACTCAGCAGTGGACCCAGGGGGAGAACCCTGTTGTCAGCCCTACCCCAGAGCACCCAGAGCACCTGGTACAGCTCAACATGGCTCACTCATTCTCAGCCCGGGGGCCCTAGTGCCCACCCAGAGTCAGGCATGTGGCAGGGGGACAAAGAGTCTGTAGCACTGTCAGGCCAATGACCTTCTAGGGCTCTGGGATCCACAGACTCTCTGTGCCCACTGTTCCCCTCCCCAGCTCGGGACATCCGACCCTAGCCCCCTTCCCCAAGCCCGGTCATTAGGGCCAGGGCAGGGGCCATCTGGGCCTCTCTGAGGGGCTTATGGGCAGCCCGCCTTCCCCGCAACCCCCACTCTGAGCCTCTGTGGCTGAACAATGTGGAGCCAGGTCCCCTAGGCTCAGTTAGATGCTCTGATGGGGGTGGGAAGGTGGTCTGATGGGGGTCGGAGTAGATCTAGCTCGCTCAGGAAAGGACATAGGTGTGGGCATCAGACAGGCAGGACTTGTATCTAAGATGCAAATGATGGTGCCCACTTCATGGGGTGTTGTGAGGAGCCACCTAGGTGACATGAGTGAAGTCCCGAAGCCCAGTGGGCCCTCAGTGAGGACCCTCAGTGAGGACTCTGGCCATTATGATCAGGGTCCCTCAACCCAGCCCTGCTCAGGAGGAGGGGAGAGCACAGTAATCAGAGCTCCCGTGCGTGCGAATGAACCTGGCTGCGGGGTCTTGTGCCAACAGGCCCTTCCTCTTTTTTTTTTTTTTTTAGCTGAGCCATCCTGCCACCTGTTGGCAGCTCAGCGGCAGCTCAGCTCGGGCCGGGAATCGAACTGGCAACCCTGTTGCTCAGCGCTCTCACTCCAACAGGCCCTTCTTTTAATCTCAACAAGGCACGGACCCTCATCTGTGTGGCCCAAGGAACCCCACCCCAGTCTGGAGCTTTGCCCCCTGCCCCATTCAGAGCCCTCTGTTTCAGAGCAGTTGGGACCAGCCTGGGGAGAAATCACCTAGGGGGACTGGGGAAGGTGCTTTTCTCTGTGGGAGCAGGTAGACCATGACCCTAAATGATGGAGGCCCAGGAGACAGTCCAGCACCGAGAGGAAATGGTTCCTGCAGTCAGAGCCAGGCAGAGGGAGTGAGCTGCCTGCCCTAGGAGGCATGCAATAGCACCAAAGCCTGCACATGAGGGGCAACCATCTCTCTTATGTAAACTCAGTTCATATTTACCTGAGGAGGTACTGTTGTTCTTGTTTTACAGTTGAGGAAAGTGAGGCTCAGAGATGAAACACAGCCCATGAGGGGTTGGAATCCAAACCCAGGTCTGGCTGCTGCAGAGCCACCCGGGGCAGGGGTCTGTATTAAGAATAGACTTTCCTGGGCCCGCCTCCCTTCCAGATCTAGAGGGCCAGAATTGCTGGGCCTGGGGCCCAAGAATCTGCATGGCAAGGGGGAGTCCTTTGCACACTGAGGTTTGGGAACCACTGACCCAGGGTTCTGTCTCCCAGGAATGAGCCCAGGAGTCCAGGTCAGTCCAGGGCTGAGAGGAGAGGTGAGGGTGGCAGGCAGAGGAGGGGCGGCCCCGGGGCCAGGCTGGAGGGGCGCGGCCTGTTGCCAGGGTGACGAGGGGCCTGTGCTTATCTTAACAAATCCTTCCTGACCTCTCAGGCTGCCTGGGACGACCTGGCAGGGGAGGGATTAACTGACACCCGCCCCTCGCCCGCCCCGCC
>NW_017731640.1:1461705-1493721 GCF_001890085.2 Hipposideros armiger
AGGGAAGTTTCTCCATGGGAAGGACAGGGTTACAATGACAGCAACCATTCCCTGAGTGCGTACTATGTGCTCCAGGCTGGGCCATACATCTTGCATCCATGATTACATTATTATATTGATTCAAACTGACAGGGGTGTGTGCTGTTAAGAAAACTCCTGTTTTTCTAGCTGAGAATGGTCATAGACTTGCCCAGGATCACCCCTCAAAAAACTAAGAATCAGATCGTCTCTGGACATCTGAGAGGTCCACAAGTCCCTGCTCATGTGAAATTCCCACTTGGCAAACTCTAAATTGCCACCCATGTACCGTCATGTTAGTGCATTCCAGCCCAGCCTCACCCAGGCACTGGAAAGCGTCTCTCTCCCAAGGCTTGCACAAGAGTCAGAAGCTTCCAGGATCAGCCTGGGCAGAGGCAGTCTTCCCTGTCTGCCCAGAACCCAGCTGTTTGCCATCCCGCTGGGCTTCAGGCCTCAGTGCGTAGTAGCTCCTACTTTCTGGGCACTTCGAACGGGCCTAGTGATAACTGCCAACAACCAATAGGACGTGTTTACTGAGGGTGCATTTTGGGAAGCTTCTTGTCTTGACAAGGCAAGAGAGAGACTATTTCTAAGAAGCAACCCAAGATCTCCTATGGCATAAAGGAAAAATACTGTTCATCTAATAGCAGTAGACCCTAAGGCTAGGGCTGAGTAACCTGTCCTGAGTCCAAGACCCTAAGGCTAGGGCTGAGTAAGTTGTCCGGAGTCCAGGACAACACGATGGAGGTTATAAACACTGCCTCAGAGCCACCAGGAAGGGCTCCACTATTCTCACAAGACAGGAAAGTCTGGAATACTCTTACCAATGTTTACCCCTTGAGGTTAAAAGGCCTAATTTTGATAACAGTAATCACAACAGTAGCTGTCACGGATTCACAGCCTACCTTTTGCCTGGCACTGGCACTCCCAGGGTTCCCAAACCGTAGTCTCAGAGCCCTTGGGCCAGAGAGGCACTTCCTGAGGTGAGGTTAAGGGAGCATGTGGGGCTCTACCCTGGTACCCCAATAGGCGACTTTAAAACTATGTCATTAATGTTTAACTATTAGTGGGCTTCCAGCGTCTGTCTAAAATTTCCTTTGAAACTGGGGATTCCATGCCAAAGCTAAGTTGGGGAACCACTGCATTTTCTCATCACGTTCTTGTGACAGCGCTGGCAGTTAGCTGGTTTGTCCCCTTTAGACAGAGGCACAGAGAAGAGATGGGACTTTATGTAGGCTAGTACCGTAGTCTGCTGTGACATCCTGGCCCTGACACCTGTTAGCTCTGAGCAAGTTACTGACCCTCTCTTGGCCTCGTTTCCTTTCTCTGTAAACTGGGTGTATCAGAGCTGACTTCGTAGGGCTGTTGTGAGAATGAAATTCGATCATGTTAGTCCAGTAGTATAGCACCTGCCATGTAGTGGCTGGTGGTATTTTTTATTCATTCATCAACAAATCTTTACTTGGGCAAACACTGACTATCCAACAAATCCTGACATTGGGCCATGTGTGTGTGGCTCTCTGCTCCCTGCCTCTGTCCTGCAGGCCCCCACCCAGCTCTGGTTGGAGGAGGGGCCAGACTTGGGGACTGGCCTGCTGCCTTTGTCAGCCAGGCTCTCTGGTATTCTGGGAGCAGGGAGGGATATGAGAGCCCAGCGTCCCCCATTGTACTCCAAGATGCTTGGTCCTCTCCTAGCAACCAGCGGGGCCTTTGTGGCAGAGTGGGCTTAGAATGGAGGGGCCGGGCAGGGGTGGGTAGCAGAGCCAGGGGCCCAGGGCCTCCAGAACCCCCATCCCTTCTGGGATGGAAATTGCTTTTCAGGTGACACAATCCCCAGGCCCTCTCTTCCTGGTACTCAGGCCTGGGGTACTGGCATCCAGAAATGCTCATGCCTGCAGTGTTCCCACCCCAGCTTTCGGGGATGCCCAGGGAGGGGAGTTCCCTGTACAGATATTGCAGGGGAAAGGCTGCCCCCGGGAACCCCAGCAGGGCTGTATGTACATCGGAGTCCGTTCCCTTCTACAACACAGATCTTTGCGTTCATTTTGCCTCAAGGTTCATATAAATGTGCATGAGTGTCATTGGCGGGTATAGGCACATGTAGGGGGAAATGCGTGTGTAAGTGCACACGTGGTGGGTCTACATGTGCCTGTGGACACCTGTTCATGTGGTGGTGTGTGCCTGTGTGCAATCAATCCAGCCAGTGTGCACTGTGTGTATGTATGCACAGGTGTGATGTGTGTGTGTGCGCATGTGTGTGTTTGTGTAGGGGCAGGCGTGTACTGTGTTTGCACATGCATGTGTGTGTGTGTGCGCGCGCGTGTGCACGCACTGCAGAGGAAGGGACAGACACCAGATCCATAGACCAGGATTTTATGCCCCTCGGTACAGAGAGCACAGAGCAGGCACCCAGCTCCTCTCACGAGCCCCAGATTTGCCTGGGGGGCCCAGCTCATAAGCCCCCATCTCTCCCTGAGCTTCAGTTTCCTCCATAGTAAACTGAGGTCCTCATCCTCCCCAAGGGCTCTGCAGAGAGGAGGAGATGAAGGCTTTGTGAACTGGGGCCCATGAAAGGCAGGAGGAAGACCCCAGGTAGGGGCCTGGGAGGGCTTGATCCCACACCTTGGGAGTCTGAGGAGGTGGGGGCTCCCCTAGCCTCAGTGGAGCCCAGGCCACCGCCTGCTTGCCTCCTTTCTCCAGCAGTGGTGGTGGTGGCGGGGGGACTTCCCAGGCCTGGCCTGGTAGCTATAGTGACCAAAACAAAGCGTCCCCCAGAACCCGCAGGAAGGAGTCCAGGCCCGAGCACACGTGAATCCACTTGGACAAAAGCAAAAACTGCTTGGCGAATGGGGTCTGGCTTCGGGAATCCCTTTCAGCTTGGTCTGAGAACGCTAGAGAGGGGGCAGCAGTTGACACGGTAGTCCCAAGGGCCCAGCCACCCCCTGAGGATCCCAGAGCACCTGCAGCCCCCCAGTGCAGGCAGGGTTACGGCACAAATGGGGGGGGTGTGCAAGCAGACACCTGCTCTCCGGGGTCTCCTTCCCTTCTCCAACCCAATCCACTAGGCTGGGGTCTGCTGCCCCCACCCCATGCCCCCATGACACAGCTCAGCCCACTTGATAACTTACATCCCACAACTCGCGCCGGGACACAGCCTACCACACCCAGGAAGCCTCAGACACAACTCAGACTCACCCAGTACAGCTCATCCTACCTCGCAACTTGAACACACCCCACCTGTACCCCACAACTCAGCACACGACTCACAACAGACTCCCCAAACTCAGGCCTCAAAACTCAGAACTCCCCAGCCCAACACCCTCCCGAGACTCTCAGCGCACCCCATTACCCAGATCACAGCTGGCCCTAAGCCCCCTCACAAAGCCCCCGACACGCCTCAGCCCCCAAGTCCCAGGGCACACTCCTCTCCACTGCAGTGTACCCCTCTGCACCCCACAACTCAGCCCACAGTCGGGCCAGCACCCACAGGGACAGCTCCAGGGCCTGGGGTGTCTGTTTTGGGAGACAGACCGTGCCCCAACCCCCCAAGTCTTGTTCCCCAACTCACCGGCCAGGAGTGCAAGGGCAGGGGCCCAGAGCAGCAGCAGCAGCAGCAGGAACGGAGCTGGGAGCCTGGGTTCCCCGGCCCCAGGCCTGGCCAGCGCCATGGCAGCACGCTGTGCTCGGAGGCTATGGGAACAGGCGGCCTGGCTGGCTCCGCACCCCCCTCTCCCTCCAACCAGCACTAATGCCGTGGACAGAGGCCCAGCCCCTCCCTCCCTCGTCCCCCGCCTCCTCCCCACCCGGCCCTCCTAGGCTGCTCCACCTCCAGGAGGATTCTAGAGGAGGGGTCTGACCCACCCCGTCTCCCCAAGGCCCAGGGCTCCAGACAGGCGTCAGGGGCCCCTGTGGGCGTGACCTTGTCTCAGTGCACACCACTGTCTCCCCCCAGACCCCTACACACACCCCCTTCTCCCACCTCTCAGGTTGTGCTGCCTCAGCCTCCTCCGAGAAGTGTCTGTTCTGTGGGGCTGTTCTTCTCACCAGAAGATGCCGGCTACTCCCGAGCCCTCAGTTATCTCTCCCTGGTGGACCGCCCCCCATCTCCTCCCCGCCTGGGCCTGCCTCCCTAGCCCAGGCCAGAGCGCCCAGTCTCAGGCCTCCCAGACCTCTGTCTGCTCAGAAGCCCCAGCTCCGCCCACTCAGCTTGTTCCTTCGCAGTGCTCCCCCCTGAGCAAGGGACCCCCTTACCCTGCAGCCTCCCTCTCTCTCGCCTCACATTCAGTCAACCACCACTCATGGCGACTCTTTCTTCTCAATGTCCCGTGGTCCCACACAGCCCCTCTCACCATGGCCCTCAGGAAAAGGCCCCCGTCTCTCCTTCCACCCTCACCAACCAAACTGCACCTTTTCCATGTCTCTCCTTTGGCCTAGATCTTCACCTCTGCTGTTGGCGACTCCAGAAACCTCACTGTAATCCAAGGCAGCCCGTTCTACTGAATGTCAGCTCTCACTAAGCAAGCTGTGCTGCTCCCCTGCTGGGAAGTCTTTCCCATTGTCTAACCTTACAGTCTCCTGCTGCATTGATATTTGCTTGCTCCAGGATGGAGAGGGCAACGTTGTTTGGGTAGAGGAGGAGTTCTTCAGGGGACCTAGACCCAGGAACCGTGGTTATCTCAAAGGCACTGCAACATCAAAAAAACCAGCCCATTCTTCCACTGCCCTCAGCACCAGGAGGGAGAGTCCTCTTGCTGAAGGGCTTCCTGACCTTGGCCCAACTCAGCGATTACGGACTCAAGACACCCAGGCCCTGTGCTGGGCTCTGCAGTGTGTCCCTGATATCCGGACGGCACAGTCTGGAGAGACAGATCTGAGCAGCAATGGAGGGTGCTCCGTGCTGTGCTGGATGGATGGGCAATTGTCCATGGGAGTTCAGGGGAGGGAGCAGTGGGCATCTCACACGGCATGGACGGCGGGTGGCTACACTGGTCCTGCAATCCGGGGAAGTGCTCAGGGAGGGAACCAGAGGCCTGGGGTGGGGGGGCCCTTGTCCACATCCCTGCCCCGAGTCTTGTTGCCTCAGCAGTGAGGGTTGCTCCTTGGTGTCTGGGACCCTCCTCCCAAATCAACTTTAACTCCTTGCCTGTCACATACACCAGGAGCTGCCCCCGCCTGCATGGAGTCCCTCTTGACTCCCAGGAAAGCACAGGCCATTCAGCTAAATAGATCCAGGTGTGAGCCCAGCTCTACCACGGATTGTGGAGTGACCTCGGCACAGGACTTCCTTCTCTGGGCCTTCGTTCCCTCGTTTGTAAAATGGGGGTAATAACAGTTCCCACCATGTAGGTCTTTACAATAGTCCTTCACACGGTTTCGTTTTCTGCAGCTTCCGTGTCCCATGGTCAACCGCAGTCTGAAAATCTTAAATGGAAAACTCAAGAATAAACAATTCGTAAGTATTAATATTAAATCGCATGCGGTTCTGAGTACCTCAATTCATCTCATCACTTAGGCATGGTATCGTCTCACGTCATCACAAGGAGGGTGAGTACGATAAGATATTTTGAAAGAGAGACCACATCCACATAGCTTTGATTACAATATATTGTTATATAAATCTTCTGTTTTATTAGATATTCTCGTTAATATCTTACTGTGCCTGGTTTGCAAATTAAATGTTATCATTAGTATGTCTGTATAGGAAAACACAGTGTATCTAGGGTTCATACAATCACCAGGCATCCACTGGGGGTCTTGCGCCGTTCAGGGGGGACTGCAGCGGTAAGCTGAGGTGGCAGTACAGCTTCTCTTTATTCTGCTTCTCAGAGATTCCCAAGAGAGCCAAGAAGTCCCAGGGGGCGAGCAGGAGGATGGCAAGACTCCATAGCCCCCTGGGTCTCTGGATACGCAGATAGAAACACTCGAGCTTTTAAAATGAGCCTGGAAGTCAGAAAGGCGCCAGGTCCGAGCCCATCCAAACCACACCCCCAGCCCCTGTCCTGCGGCTGCCATGCGCCACCTAGTGGCAAAATATGGGACCACCTTCAGCCCTGACCTCACCGGGTCTCTGAGGCCGTTCCGAGACCCCTCCAGGCTTCTATCCCCTGGCTTCCCCTTCTGTCTTCCTGGCTGTCCCTTGCTCTCTTTCCAACCAAAATGTTGGGGGCGGGTGTCAGGGTCTGCTCCCCAACCCCGGCCCTTCTCACATCCTTGGGTGAGCACACCCATGCCCAGGCTCTCTCAGGAGCTTTCCACCAGGGGTTCTTCACCCTGTTTCAAATATCTTGGTAACAAGTATCTTGTGTCATCACGCGGTTACCCAGAAGTGAAATGACATTCATATGCATATAATTCCCAAAATAAAATCATCCCAGTGCTCTAACTGAAATATCAGAGCAAGCCATTATAGGCTAGTGGTGAAGTGCACAGACTCTGGTTCAAATCCTGGCTTCTACACATCCCAGCTGTGTGACCTTGGGTAAGTCACTTAACCTCTCTGTATCAGTTAGCTCCCAGTTAAAAAGGGATTTTTCCCCCCCTTATGCAGCGCTTTACTGCATAGAGTTGTTATGAGGAACAAACAAGTAATTATTCATGAAGCATTTAGAACATTGACTGGCACATGTTAAGAGATAAGTGAGTTTTTGGTTAAACTAATAAGGAAGGTAATTTAAGATGATGTGTATTTCAAGCAGTAAATACTTTTATTGACTTCACTAGAAGACATAATAAAATAACAAGAAGCTTGTGCCTATCCCTAGAACCCCCCTGAATGTGACAGCCACAGTGCAGACTATAAAGAGAATGTCAAGTTAGCAACTCAAATACCACAAGTCGTGCTGACATTAAGTACATAATTTTCCAGTATGGTGACAACTTCTGAACAAGATAAAAAGCAATCTTCCTTCAATTTACATGGAAGCTGTATTTCTAGCAGATGCAGCGTCTGTTAAAATTCAGAGCATTCATACAAAAATGCTCTGTGTTTATATGCAAGACTTGTGCTTGGCTCAGACACTTAGAAACAGGTCTCTTTCCCTCTACACAAGGGCCGGGCAGGACACCCAGAAGTCCAAGGGCATGTGGGATATTCTTTTTTTTTTTTAACTTTATTGAGGAACAGCCATGGTCATTGGTTACACATTGCTTTCATGCTACAATGGCATAGCTGACTTTTTTTTTTAGGGAGGGCGCAGCTCACAGTGGCCCATGTGGGGATTGAACTGGCAACCTTGGTGTTATCAGCACCACGCTCTAACCAACTGAGCTAACTGGTTACTCCCCTGTGGGATATTCTTTGTTGTGCCGATTGTCCTGCATGTGGCAGGGTGTCCAGCATCCTGGGCCCCACCCACTACCTGCCAGTGGTGCCCACCAGTCATTATGAAAACGAAAGCACCCCCACAAATGCCCAAAACAGCACCTTGGCTTCTATACCAACTGCCAGAAGGACTTTTCCAAATCCCAAACTGTATCTCCTGCCTGTTATACCTTCCAGTTACCTTCAGGCCAAGTCAAAATGCCTGAGCCTGAAGCCCAAAGTCCTTGTAATCCAGCCCACTGCGTGCTCCCCACAGAGTGGACCCACACTGTCACCCCCATCCTGTCCCCTCCTGCACTCTCAGGCAGGGCACATAGCAGATGATTACTCTATACGAGGACCATTCAGCGCTGGCCTTTGGGGAGCTCACATCTAGTGGAAAGACAGACACATGGGTAGTGCTAGGAGGCGCTTGCTCAGAGTCTGGTGGGAGCCCCCAGGACAGAAAGGCCAGCTGCCAGAGGTAGTTTCCCAGAGGAGGTAGGGCCTTGGAGAGTGAATAGGAGTTTTCCAGGAAGAGAGCAGACAGAAGACAGACTTGGCTGACGACCCAGCATGAGCAGGGGTCGGGTGTGAGTGATGGCATCGTGCCTTCAGGGACCACAGGCAGGTGAGTATCTCCTGAGATCAGGATGTGGAGGGGCTGTGATCAGAGGTAAGGCTGGCGCGACAGCAGAGAACATCTCGTGCAGAGGTTGTAAGATTGCACTTTGTCCTGGGGGCACTGGGGAGCCGTGGAAAGAGTTAAAGTAGGGGACTTGCACCATCAGGTTTGCATGTGATTGGAGTTCCTTCGGGGAGGAGTGTGGAAGATGCAGGACAAGAGTAGAAATATTGCAGGGAAAGGCCACGCTCTGAATTAGGACAGGAGGAGAGTGGAGAGCAGGGGTGGGCACGTGTGGGGAGGAAACAAGAGCACGTGGTGTCTGCTGGGCCTGAGAAAGAGGGAGAAGGCCACAGTGGACCCTGGCATCTCCGCTGGGTGAACCCGCAGTGATGAAGGTGGAAGCAGGAGTTGGTGAAATGGCTTAGGTTCAGACAAACCCAGGCCCCGCCTGCCTAAAGGACAGGCTGCAGGCCCCACTGGAGACACTAGAGGGAGCTCCAGGATAGGCTAGTCTCCCTTCTCCTGCCAGCAGCCAGCCTCCACCCACTCCCAGAGGCGGATAGGACCCACCCCACTGCTCAGATGTAGTCTCTGGGGATACTGCGAGGGCCCAGGCTAAATCCAATGGCTCACAGTCTGGGGCTACCTCGTCCTCCAGCCACTGGGTTTGTGGGGTGGACGGAGGGCGGCGTCATTTCTTGAGCTAGGAGTAGGTGGGGGAGAGGTTGGGGACTGCAGGCAAGAAGTACCAACAGCCTGTTCTGCCTCACCCTGTGCCCTGCTGCCATGAGGAGGAGAGCGACTCACCCAGGGTCATACCACGTGGCAGCACCAGTCCCAGCCAGAATTGCTGCCTCTAGTTGGGGATAGAAATGGATCAGAGCTCACCAAGTTGGAGCAGCTTGCAAACTGGAAGAGCATAAGCAACCTTTCCCCCAACGCCCTCCCTTCCTATAAAGACTTGAGGTGGGAGGAGATTGCTGTGAGCCACCTCCCTATATCACCTGGCACCCCCAGGATGGGGAGATGGCATTCCAAGCAGAGGGGGCATCCACAGGCAAAGACCCTGGAGGCAGGGAGAAGCTGGCAGGTTCAGGAATGGGGCAGGGGGCAGGGGCTGGGAGAATGGGGGCACCAGGAGGGAGCTGGATGCCGCCAGACAGCAGAAGGGAGCATTGGCAGGCCTCCTGCGGAGCCAGGCCAGGACGGCCTGGCATTTGCAAAGGAGGGCTCCAGCTGCGGAGAGGGAAGTGGCAGGATACAAGTTTTGGAAAAGTGACTGGCTTCTCTCCTCGAGTCTAAATGGTACAGTCTCTTAAATTTTTATGAAAACAAAAAGTAACGGATGGAGACACTGAAACAGGAAATCCATTTCCTCCTAAATCTGACGGAAAGAGCAAACCCAAGCCCCAGATAGAGCCAGCAGGATTTTAATAACCTGCGACAGAACAAGCCCACAAGACCATCAGCGCTCACTTCTAGCTGCCTCCTCCAAGGAGCCAAGGGCCCTGAATCTGGAACCCATTTCAACGCCGTCATCATAGTCCACATGGGGAAAGCGAGGCTTAAATGGGGGCGGACTGACCCAAGGTCATAGGCAAAGTTGGAACTGGAACAGACTCCTGACTCCCATGCATGGGCCTCTCTCTCTGCACTCCTGCTTGTCTATACTCATCACACAACACACACACACACACACACACACACACACACACACACACACTACACACCATGCAAGAAATGCTCTGAAAACTCGGATATACAAATACCTGTATATGTACAAGATTCCACAGAGTCACAGATTACCTAACATACACATACACTTGCCTGGATAGAAGGATGCAGACATCGACACAATACCCCACCAAGCACCGAAATACATACACAAACATATTCACCTATTCACAGGTGCTCACACACACAAACTTCTGATCACTGCAAACCTAAATACTCAGATCCAGATACCTGCACAGGACACACACACACACACACACACACACACACAGATTTCTACAGGTATACACAAGATTTAGAAATACCCCTCGATACGTATCTACAAACAGCACTCACACACCAGCAGGAACAGACTCCGATACATTCACACACGTATAACACACCTCACAGCTCTGGGAGGCCCACAGACCAAGCTCGGGGCTCAACAGCCACATCTCCTCTGTCACACCCGGGCCATGCTGGCACCAAGGTCGGCGTGAGTGTCCCAGAGACCCTGCCATGCCTCTGCAAGTGCCTGGGGAAAATGCCACCTCCTTTGGGAGGTCAAGGACACCACGCCCTATTGGAAAAGCCAGGGTTGGTTCCTGGCAAGCGCCCAGGCAGTACAGAGGGGCCAGGAGCTCAGCCCCCACCCTCTCCTCACCCTGACAGGGGTGTGTGAATGAGTGTGTTCCAGTGTGAGTCTTAAAGGGGGCAACTGGGGTGACGTAAAGATGGAAGGAGACAGGTCATCTATATGGGTTGAGGATCCCTCCCTCCCTTCCTTCCTTCCTTCCTTCCTTCCTTCCTTCCTTCCTTCCTTCCTTCCTTCCCTCACTCCCTCCCTCTGATATTTAATAAGGACCTTTGGTGAATCAGACAAAACAAACACAAAGCCCCTGCTCCCCAGGAGCACAGTCTAGGGGTGAACAAGCACCCGCAGTGCTGAGCTGCTATATTATATATTGTGACAGTGGCTATGAGGCCTCAGAGAAACCTGGGCTCCATCTGGGGCCGGGGGACATGGAGCAATTCACGTCCTTCTCTGAACCTCAGTTTCCTCACCTGAGAAGTAGGGACCACGAGTTTCCTGACCACCTGTCGGGTTTGTTATTACAACCAAATTCAATACTGGATGTGGGGTGAAAGGGAAAGTTTTAGTAAAACTGGAATCAGGTGTTTATTAGGCACCAGCTGTGTGTCAGACCCATGATGTGGGAATGTGGAGAAGTGCACAGGCCTTGGAGTTAGAGAGGCCTGGCTGGGTTCAAATTCCTGCTTTGCCAGGACTAGCTGTGTGAGCTTGAGCAGGTTACTTAACCTCTCTGAGCCTCCACTGTCTCATCTGTAGGTATAATATAGGTATAGGTATAATACCGATAGGTGTAGGTATAGATATAGGTATAATAATAATACCTACTTTCATGAGTGCTGTGAGATAGGGATGTAAGGCCTGCCACAAGCAGATGCTCAATTAAGTCAGTTCCTATTATTATTTATAAGCTTTCATTTATTCATTCAGCATACACTAACTGAACACCTACTTCAAGCAAGGCGTGATTCTAAGAACTCTAAATCCTGACTCATTTAATCCTTCTGACAACTCTATTATTATCCCTGTTTTATGACTGAGGAACCGGAGATATGGAGATGTCCTTTCACTTATTCAAGGTCACAAAGCTGGGAGGAGGCAGAGCTGGAATTGAAATTCATGTCTATGGGCCTCTCTAAATCCATCTACAAGACATGCACTTTCCTGTTGTGGTTCAAAGTCCTCCTCCCCTCTACCCAGCAGCCGCCCCTGTTAAATAAATCATCCAGTAACGGTTTCTAATTCCCAGACTTGGTTGCAAATGAATTATTCACATTGTAAGGCCTGCAAACCGCTGGCTGGGCCTCATTATCCAAGAAGGGCCACCCGCCCACAAGATGCCACTCCCTGCCCTGGGCATGGGTCCTGGTGGGCTAGCCAGAGGCGTCCGGAGTTGGCAGGCCCCGGAGCCATGCTGCAGGAACTGAGAAGAGGGTAATTCCTCCTTCCATTCCCAGCCTTTGCTTTCTATTAAGCTCACTGCCTGGTGTTGTTAAGGGAACATACACTCTGAACTCAGTCAGTCCTGGGTTCCAGTCATGGCACTGCCTTAAGCAGCTGTGTGACCTCAGGCAGGTGGCCTACCTTCTCTGAGCCTCTGGGGGAGGCTGACTAGCTGGCCCACACAGTGGGGCTCAGGACCCCCTTCACATTTTCTGTTCTTTTTCCATTTGTGGGATGAGGCCTGTGTTGCCCAGTCAGGCCCCTGGAGACAAAGATCCTGTCCTGTGGGGACGTCCCGTCTCCATGTCTCATCTACTCCCAGTATCCAGCTGAGGCCCTGCTCCAAGCCAGAGCCCTGTGGCTGGTTGTAGGGGATACTGGGTGCTCCAAAGCCCCTCTTCAGGGCCAGTTAGCCATCCCAGCTGCTGGCAACATTGACCCCTGATAGCTCACTGGGTTATGCCTCTGCCAGGGATGGCCAGTGGCCAGTGCCTAACTGATGTGGGGCTACACAGGCCCAGCTCCCTTGCATCAACTGGGAAAGCTCTGAAGGGCCACCACAGCCCCAGGCATCCCCGCAGGGGCAGCCTCATTGCAGGTCAGCGCCACCCTCTGCCCAGCCCTGCCTTCCTACTTCCTTGCAGGTGTATCTTCGAGGGCAGGCCCCAATAAACCTGCCTGCAATCCTCCAGTTCAGTGCATCTTTCCAAGAACCCAACCGAAGGTAATTTGTCACAGGCAGAGCCCAATCTCAGCATTGACAAAGACCCAGTCTAAGTCACCACACTCAGCACTGCTTCCGGATCAAGCCCTGACTCTAACCGTAGACTGATCCCCATTCCTGGTCCCACACTGAGCCCTGATCCTGGTCCCAGATTGAGCCCAGGTATCCCATGGAAAGAAGAGGACGACTTAAGACAGAACTAAGGGATAATAAGTAGGAGGCAGAAGGGCATTGGAGTTTGGCTTAGGCTGAGGACAAGACCAGAGTAAACCTCACTGGAGAAGTCTGCAGACAACCCAGGCAAAATCATAGAATCCCCCATCACAGAGAGGCCTTTTTCAAAAACAACGAAACAGGCTCTTCTTTATGGAAGACACAAAACCCGAACCAAGAATGATGAGAATAAGCATGATTGCTGCCGTTTCTCTAGCAGGAGTGTGTCCTGGGCACCGTGCTGTGAGGTCTACTTCATGGTCCTACTGCCCCCTCAGAGCAACCTCATGGGGTCCTATTAGCATCCATTTTACAGATAAGGAACCTGGAGCCCAGAAGGGTGAAATGACTTGCCTTGTGCTGTAGCCATGGTAGCACCAGCATTCAAACCCTGGACCATTCTGTACTTCTGTGGGATCTAGGCTCAAGCAGAGGCTGGTCTCCCAAAGAAGGTCCTCTAGGGAGCTTCCAGGCCCCATGGGTCACCTACACTAGCTGTCCCTGAGCCTGCCCAGGGCAGCAGGGGTGTCATGAAGCGTGGTGGGCGGTCCGTGAGTGCATAACTGCGATCCTAACAGCCTAACCTCAGGCAGCCTGCTGTTCCTCTCAGGTCCCCCCAATTCGTAGTATTTGATTCCCATGGCCGTCTCGTTGAGGTAGGCACTATTATTGTAGGCATGGCACAGATGATGAAACTGAGGCCCAGGGAGGGGTAGCGCTTGCCCAGGCTCACAGAACTGGGACTCACCCCGAGAATTCCTGATACTTCGTTTTCCATCCTCTGTTCATATGTATGGGAGAACAAAGGCCACTGCTAACAGGCTGAATGTTTGTGTTCCCCCCCAAATTCATACTTTGAAACCTAACCCTCAATGTGAGGGTATTTGGTGGTGGGGCCTTTGGGAGGTGATTAGGTGACAAGAGGGGAGCCCTCGTGAATGGGCTTAGTGCCCTCGTAGAGAGGCCCCAGAGAGATCCCTGGCCTCTTCTGCCATGTGAGGTTATAGCAAAAAGATGGCTGTCTGCGAACCAGGATGCAGGCACCATATCTGCCAGCACCTTGATCTTGGACTTCCCAGCCTCCAGAACTGTGAGAGATAAATTTCTATTGTTCATAAGTCACCCAGCCTATGGTATTTTGTTATAGCAGCCCAAATAGACTAAGGCAGCCACTTTCCCCACCTGCTTCTCACTGTTGATTTTTCTTTCCTTCCATCTATCTATCCACCCATTCATCCATCATCCACACATCCATCCACACACCCATTCATCCATCCATCCATCTATCCATCCATGCATCCATCTATCCATCCATCCATCCATCCATATCCATCCATCCATCCATCCGTCCGTCCGTCCGTCCGTCCGTCCATCCATCCATCCATGCATCCATCCATCCATCCATCCATCCATCCATCCATCTATCCATGTATCCATCCATCCATCCATCCATCCATCCATCCATCCATCCACAGCTGGGCAGCGAGCATCCTCTATTATCAGGTCTGTGGTAGGTGCTGGAGTGAGAGCGATCAGAGCCTACCCTTGCGGCATGTACAGGCTGGCAGAGGAGCCACATATTAAACACCCACAAAACCCAAAGGCATCACCACTGTGCTAAGTGCTGGGAAGAAGCAGCCCAGGATGTTATGAGTGGGTGTAACAAGGACGGTCTCCCTTGGAGTGTTCTCTAGGCCACAGGGAGCTGAGCGAGCCCCATGGGCTTGGCCTCAGGGGACAGAAGCTGTGAGAAAAGCATGGATAATGCCCCAGCTGAGCCAGCTGGCTTGGTGAGGCTGCAACCAGCCCACCTGGCCCCTCCAGCCAATGGGGTCCTGGGGGCTTGGCTCCAGCAGGAGGTAAGTCAGGAAGCAGGTGGGAGATAGGGGTCTTTGGAAGATCTGTGCCCAGATTTGCTATGTGAGCCATACCAGCTGGAGTTAGGAGCCTTCAAGAACTGTATCAGAGCTTCAGGAGACACAAGAGAGGTGACTTCAGGCGGAGGGAACAGCATGAGCGTATGTGTGGAGGTGGGAAGCAGCAGGAAGGTGGAGCAAGGAGAAAAAAGGAAGGAGACCCTGGGTTCTGGCCTCAGGGATTTCATAGCACCCTGGGGGGCTCAACTCCCACCATATTCCAGGAACAGTAATTACGGTCGTTGGTGGAAGCTGACTGTGCCCAACAGGGGTCATGCGTGACCTCATTTCAGCCTCATTAGATCCAGTAAGGTCCTTACTGCTAGAAGGGAGATTGTTACAGACAGAAAAACCAAAGTCAGGAGAGGTGAAACCTGTCACCTGAGAGCACGGAGTTAGCAAGCGAAGGATCAGGATACAGTCCCAGCCTGTGTTCTTCACCCCCCTGTTGCCCAGGAAACAATGGGAGGAAATCTGGAGGCCCATGTGGCTCTGCCTGTGGTCTTGTCTGTCTCCCACTAAACAAAGTTTACCTACCTGTCACTGCATGACGCTGGGCCCAGAATGTTGTGAAGAAATAATCATCCTAACAGCAGACGCTCTAAATGCTCACCATGGGCTCACCTGGGAGGTAGGTGTTATTATTACCCCAGGCCTATCACAGATGGGGAAACTGAGACATGGCTCGGCTCGTGGTGCAGCCGGGATTCACCAGGCATCAGGTAAATAAATAAATCAGCAAAGTCATTGATGAGTAAATGAGCATGAGTAATGATGAATGGGAGAAAAGGTGAGTAAATGAGGACGGTATGGAAGGGGGGAAAGAGGGAGCGAAGTTGAGTTATAGGTCTCGGCGCAGTGACGCGGTCAAGGCCGTTACCACTCCTTCCACCTCCAGCTCCCAGGGACAGACCCCTCTTCTCTCCTCTTAAGGAGGCTTGAATTTTTTGCCAGGCTGTTGCCTAGCAACAGTGTCCTCAGCCCAGGCCCCACCCCACTTCAGCCCCCCATCCCACTTGCAGGCCCCGCCCTGGTAAGCAGGGAACTGGGGCCTTAGGCTGTCAGGCTGGGGGAGGAAGGTCAGAGCCAGAGAGGTGGGGCCTGGGTGGGCTCTGAAACCGGAGGAAGAGACCTGAGACCAGAGGGGAAGGGCTGTTGGGAGCAACCGTCGATTCTGAAGGCACTCTGCATGCAGGGGAGTGAGTGTGCTCACAGCTGCTCATCGCATGGGCACGGGGCCTTGAGTCCTAAGTCCTGGGTTGGAGGAGATCTTGGGTGAGTCACTTTCCTTCCTGAATCGGCTTCCTCATCTCTAGAATGGGGGGGACACAGGAGGGCTTTGTACTGAGAGGGTGAGGGCTATTATTATAAGCAAGGAATGTGCGATCTATCTCTAGAGGAAAAAGAATACCAGGGCAAAGAACTCCCACAGTCCCCTCCAAGAGAGGACGCGGTGCCCTGTGTGAAGCACGAGGCCCTGAGGGACTTCTCTAAGTGGAGGTGGGGGTGGGGTGTAGGAGACAAGCCCTGGCAGAGGGGACAGCCCATGCAAAGGCCCAGAGGCACGAGACCAGAGCCCATTCAATAATAACGACTATTTGTGTATTCACAGTCAGGCCCATTTACATTCAACCTGCACAGCAGCTCCGTAAGCTTGGAAGTAATGCTCTCATTTCACAGGAAAGGAAATGGTGGCTCAGAAAGGCCAAGGGACTGGTCGAGGTCGCACAGCTGGTAAGTGGCAGCGCGAGGTCCCGCTCAATTTTCCCTGCCCAGATGGGTGGAGCAAAGAGAACAAATGACAAGACATGCCACCGTGCAGTACGACGTCAGGCCCTTCTCGCACGACAGGAAGGAGTCTGGACTTTGTGCAGAGGGCAGTGGAGAGCCATTGATGGTTTCTGAGCTAGGGGAAAAGTGACCCAGGCTGGGTCCTCCCGTGCATAGGTGCTGTCCTGGGCTCCTACACCTACCTCCTCTGCATCCATCCACCCCTGCCGTTTCTCAAACACACCAAGAAACCATGTGTGACAGAGGAGAATGTAAAAATATATATGTAACCGAAAAACAACAACAGGCTGACAGAACACAGCTATAAATAATCTGACGGGTGTGGAATCGTTCCCCCGATCCTGCTTCCGGGTCCTGTTTCCTGCTGCCTGAGGAGCGGGGGCATGGTGCTGACAGGTGGGGTGGGAACTCAGGGAACGAAAGGGAAAGGGGAGAACCATTGGTGGACCTACTTTGTGAAAAGTGCTTTACAAGCAGTATGTCTCTGAGCCTTCACAACAACCTTCTCAGAGAACCTCTGCTGTCATCCCTGGTTCACAGATAAGGAAACCAAGGCACAGAGAGGTAGATCATCTGGCCCAGGTCACACAGGAGGAGTTGGTGGAGCTGGGATTCCAGCAAGCCCTGCCATGGGCCAACTTCACATAGAAAAGAGCCAGTTTCAGGTTCTGCCTCTCTCAGTCCTGGTCCCAGGCCAGAGAGAGCTTCAGGCTCCCAGGCACTCCCCTGCTCACAGGCCTTCCATGGCTCCCCAGTGCCCTCCAGATAAAGACCAGACTTAGTGAGGACTTCAAGGCCCTGTGATCTGCCTACCCCTAGAGCCCACCTCCGACCACTGCCCCAGGTCTCTGAGCCACAGCCATGCCACGTGGACCTTCTCACAGGACCTCCTTGGAGCCAAGTGCCCTCGGCCATTGCACCTATTGTTCCCTTTGCCAGGCATGCTGTTCCCTTCCAGTTACATCTACCCACACTGGAGCCTCTGCCCTACCTCCCTGTGGGTGGCCTCTGGGGGCTGGAGAGGTGGCGAGCTCCTGGGCTGCTGCATGGCCTTGCTCTGAGGCCCACTGGGGCCTGCTCAGAGACCCAGCCCAGAGCGCCTGCCCCACCTCCCTGGCCACCTCCACTGGTCAGTTCCTCCTGTGCTCTCCCTTCATGGCCTGCAGCTCAATTGTAGCCACGTGGATCATTATGTGTGGTGGACCACAGCTGGTTGAAGGCAGCGTGGCCACAGACTGGGTGCCCCCAAGTGCTCAGCTGCTCAGGAGGGCCAGTGAGGGGAAGAAAGTTCCTGTCATATAAAGGCTCCTCTCTGGAGGTGGTGGCCTGAAATAGGACTGGAAGGGAGGCCTCAGGGCCCTGGGGGGAGAAGGAAAGAAAATGGAGGAGGAAGAGAGGTGAAAGTGACTCCAGAGGCCCCTGCAAGGGGGACTGGGTAGCGGCTAAGAAGAACTGGAAGTAAGTTGGCCCCATCGCTTGGACCCTCATTGTGTCCCAGGCCAGCTCTCGGCAAGCGGCCTGAGCCTCTTCGCACCTCTGGCCAGCATGAGCCATAAAGGTAAGGTTGCCATAGAGTTCATTTTTAGACTTTCCCTATAGACCAATAGAAACATAAGATGAGCCACTTATGTCATTTTAATTTTAATTTTCTAGTATCCACTTTTAAAAAAAATAAGCCGCTGAAGTTAATTTTAATCTTTTATTTAACTCACTATACCCCAAATATTGTTTCTACGTGTAATCAAGATAAAACCTTAATGAGATTTTTAAACTTTTTTTTTCATACTAAGTGTTCAAAATCCTGCATGTCTTTTACGCTTACATTTCAACTTGGACTAGTCATGTTTGAGATGCTCAGTAGCCACGTGTAGCTATTGTATTGGACAGCACAGCTCTAGATTATACACTTGATGAGAGTTGGGACCATGACTGTACCCACCATTATTATCTCCAGGGTCTGGCACGTAATGGATACTTAGGAAATGTTTGTTGAATGGCTGACCTACTGGCTCAATGGGTGAATGAATGAATAAATGTGTGAGTGAACAAATGGTCTGAGGCCTTGTTAGATCGAAAGCCACATTCCCAGCATGGGCCGTGGGAAAAGCCTAGAAATAAATTTTAGTCCCACCTCTGCATCCAGTTCTCTGCATGACCATAAGTGAGGTCCTCCCCTCTCTGAGCCTCAGTTTCCCCATCTGTACAAAGGGTTGGGGGATTGGACTGTGTGATTTTTTTTTTTCAGGCTCTCACAGGACTTTCTCAAGGGGAGCCTAGCCTCCTCTCTGCAGCTCCCTTCCTGAGTCAGGCCTGCAGAGAAGTTCCCTGCTCCACCCCGCCCCGCTCACTCTACTCTTCCTCCTCCCACGTGTGAGACAGGAGGTCTCAGGAGAGGCCTCCAAGTGACCTTGTGTGCAGAGTGCAGCCAGGCCCCAGAGGGGAAAACCAAGGCAGGACTCCCACCACGCAATGGCCTTGGCACAGGGAGCAAGACCAGGCGGGTGCTCTGGGCTGGCCCTCTTCCACTACCCTTGTCACCCCCATACCTCATGTTTTTTCAGAGCTAGGAAGAGAGTAGGGCAGGCCTTATCTTTTTGATTCTGTAGAGAAGGAAAAGAGAGGTGCCAACACCAGTCTGAGGTCACACAGTGAGCAGGACAGAGGTGGGCCTCTGTTTTCCTCATCTGAAAAATGGGCAAAACAATCCTGCCTTTATCCTACTCAGCTTCCATGCCTCAAATCCAGACTCTGCTATTTAACCGCCCTGTGATCTTGGGCAAGATACTTTACCTGGCTGTGCTTCAACATGCTTATTTGTAAGTGGGGAGGATGGTAATACCAGCCTACAGGGTTGTGCCCATGAAATGTGTGAATATACGTAAAGCACGCCTACGCGTGCCTGACGCACTCTAAGTGCCATACAAGTGATAGATTTTTTTTTTAAAGATTTTATTGGGGAATTGGGGGAGGGGGAACAGACAAGTTGCTCTCCTTTTGTTCTTCAGCCTAGTTGTGGAGGACGTTGCTTCACTGGCCCAAGTTGTCACAATCATTGCGCTCTTCCCGGGCGAGGTAGATCGGTCACCGGCCTCTGGACAGCCGCTCACGGCGTCTCTTGGCAGCTCACACCGGCTGCCAGCCATTCACACTGGCTGCCGGCTATATACAGTAGTTTATGGCAGCCACTGCAGCAGGGGCTGCAGCCTACACCGTCGCCGGTGACTCATGGCAGCCCAGCTTCAGGTCAAGCTGTTGTTCACCATCTTAGCTGTAGAGGGCAGTGTCACTGGCCTTCATGTGGGATCCGAACCAGGGCCCTACTGCTCAGAGCTGGCGTCCCAAGCCAGCTCTTAACCAGCACGCCACTCAGCTGGCCCCGTGATAGATATTATTTATCTTCACCATGGAGCTGTTCTGCAGTTCAAATGAAACAAGGGGTGTGACCAGGGGTTTGCAAACTATAAAGCCCTCTCTGGAGAGGCAAGCATTTTTTTGGCTGCAAAGGACACTGCAAACTGTAAAACGCATTATGACTTGCAAAGCATTTTGTAAATGTTGCCGCATTAAGGAGGCCATTGTAGATTACCTTTTTTATAATCCGAAAGGCACTTCAGAATCACGAATCACTTTGGAGACTGTAGAGCTCTTTGGAAAGGCTTTCTAGACTGTCGAGTGCTGTGCAAGTCTGGGGCAAGACATGGGCAAGAAGCAGGGTGGGAGTGGGTAGAGAGGGAAAGTAGACCAGCGGCTTGAACTGCAGCCCGTGTCCCTGGTTCTCACCGCCGCCTATGCCAGCCGATGCAGAGAAATTCCAGCATATCTGCAGATTCCTGCGATTCTGCTCCGAGTCCAGGGAGCCTTGCTGCATTGCTGACTCAGCCAAATGGGATGCGTTAAGCAGGAATTGGCCCCATCTTCCCTGCATTCATGCCTTGTCTTTTTCCTACCACAAAGGCAATGAACCTGACACCATTTAAAGATTTCCCTGTGGGTGGCCTCTGGGGGCTGGAGAGGTGGTGAGCTCCTGGGCTGCTGCATGACCTTGCTCTGAGGCCCACTGGGGCCTGCTCAGAGACCCAGCCCAGAGCGCCTGCCCCATGTTGACAGAGTAGCAAGAGTTCACGGGCTGAGGGCAGGTGGAGGCCACGCTCTTCAAACTGTGTGGGCAGTGCCAAGGCTCCAAGCTGGGAAGTTCCTGGTTTCTAACCCTGGCTCTGCCCTTTCTCATCTATGACCTTGGGCAGTTTCCCTTCCATTTCTCTGAGCTGCAGTCCCTCAGAGGTATCACAGACTGATAATGCTCATTTGTGTATGTCACTGGGTGGCCTAGTGTGCAAGCAGATTCTGTCCCTTCTATCCACAGGCCCGCGGGCCTTCTAATAAAGAAGAAATACAAGGGAGGCGTTATGAGCATGAGGTTTCAAATGATAAAGACCTCTCTGGATCCAATCCCAGCCCTGCACCATACAGCTGTATCTTTAGTCAAGTCACATCATCACCTCTCTGAGCCTCTATTTCCTGGGCTATAAAATGAGCATAGTAATAGTAGCTAACTTCGTAAAAAGTTGGTGAGAATTCAAAGACGTGATGTGCGTGGCATGCATGGCACAAAACCTGCCATGTAAGAACTCCACCAATGGTAACTATGATCTCTCCCCTCCCCAAACTGTTTGGGGAGCCCCATTGTACTCTGGAATGCCATGCACTTCTCCTGCGTATGCCTCCTCATATTTGCAGGTACTTGGTAAAAAGCCTACCTTCCCAGGTAGCCCAGATAGCAGCTGGGGCCCTTGGTCCTCTGGACCCACCCTGGAGTTCCGGCAGGTCGACCTCTTTTTCACAGTCCACCTCCTTCTTGTCCCTGGGCTGCATGGTGTTGACCCCAAAGTGAAACTCAACTTTTCTTTGAGCCGCTCACACAAACCAGGCCCCCCTTCCTGTAGATTTCACAAAGGAGGGTCTACATTGCAGCCACACAAACGAGGTGAACCGGCGCCATGGGATCCCCACTCCTGTGCGGCTCTCTGCCCTCTGAGCTCATCCCAGGTCTTGCTCCCCGCTGGCCTACCTCCTTCTCTTCCTCTCCCTCCTTTTCAGAAGCAAGACATTGCCATTTTCCTCCTGCAGTATAACTCGTTTTTCTGAACAAAACCAGTCTCAACCCAGGAACTGTCGTGAATGCAAGTTTTCTTCCTCTCGTTGCATCCACTGGTCCGCATGCTGCTTCAAGGCTGGTCTGTGTCCCTAGTTCACGGCTGTATCCCCAGCAGCCCGCCCAGTATTTGGTCCCCAGGAGGCAGCCTATAAACATGCAACGAGTAAATGAGTGGACAGGGGCTACCGAGGCAGGGGGAAAAGAGAAGCTGCCCTCCATGGTTGTCCAGGACCCTCAGCTCTTGGAGTTCAGCTCTGTGGCAAGGGGACTGATTCAGAAAGAGGCTGACGCTGATGTGTGTCCATTTCAGGCCTCGGAAACAACCTCATACCAACACACTCCTTGCTTCTTCGAGGGTTGTGTGAACATTAGCACTTGGGGTCCATCTTTAGGGTCTGACGCTTCCCATCAGCAGCTGCCTCTTCAGGTATGAAGGGTACCAAGGGTGATCAAGAAACAGAGCAGTGGTTCCCGGGACGGGTTGCACATCAGCATGGCCCGGAAAGCTTTTAAACCCCAGAGCCACTTGGGCCTCACTGTTCCTCTCTGAGATTCTAATTCAAATGATCTGATGTGGGGTCTGGTGATGGAGTTTTTAAAAATCTTAGTTGGTTCAAATACAGACCACTGAGGCAGGGGTCTTTGAATGCCTGCGGGGTTTCCACAGAAGGCCCCGTAGATCAGGCAGCCTGTGGGCTGGTCATCCAGGTGAGGGCCTGGCCAGGTGGTGGAGAGGAAGGTGTGTGGGCTTTGGAGTCACTGAGGCCTGGGTTTGAATCCCAGTTCTAACAGCCCAGCTCTGTGGTCTTGGGAACGTCACTTTACCTGTCTGGGCATCAGTTTCCTTCTCCATGAACTGACAATCAGAATTCCTGTCTCATAGGTTGGTTGGGGTCAATCGTAAGAGAATGTCATACCTAATTATCTGGTACGGGGCCCCGCCTAGAGTCGGTGCTCCATAAAGTGTGGTTCTGTTGTCTTCCTGAGCAAGCTTAGCGGGGGGGGGGGGGGGGGGGGGGGGGGCGGCAGGCAAGTGTGAACCAAACGCTGGCCTGCGTACCTGATGGCAAGAACACTGGACTGGAAGACAGGAAGTGTGGGCCTGTCCTATTTCTGCCCATCATGGTGTATGACCTCTGCCAAGTCACTCCCATCTCTGAGCCTCAGTGATCCTATTCAGCTCAACTCTGAGAGACAGGGAAGGCTGAGCTTTGGAGGCAGAGAGACCTGCTTTGGCCAGTCCTCTGGGGCAAGTCCCTCAACCTCTCTGAGCCTCAGTTTCCTCCTCTGTAGATAGAGTCCAATGGTATGTACATGCCTTCTCAACTCTGTTCAGTATCATCATGTTGTTAGCTTGAAGTTGGCCATTGTGGGAGTGTTGACACCAAGGAAATTGGCAAACATGACAAATCAGGACTCCCCTGGCCCACCCCACGCCCCTGGAAAAGTCAGTTTACCAACGCACCACTGTGACTCAGATAATACCCTTCACCATGGTTGCTGGGAGGTTCAGAGAGCTATTGCCTGTCAAGCATTTAGCACAGCACCTGGGCCCTAATATGTGCTAGTTAAGCACACTTGACATTCACCTGCCGTCACTTTGTCTCTGGCCTAGTATAAGGTGATCACAGCTGTGATCTCATAGAGCTTTAACAATCCTAGGAAATTTCTAGAGGAGGAAATTCAGGCTCAGGCAGGCTTGCTGACTTCACATGTAATTATATTTTGCTGGCCTACTATGTGCAAAGTTTATTCTTATATATCCATCCCGTGTCAGTCTCACAAACGCCCTTTTTCTCATTGCAGATGAGGAATCAAAGGCCCAGAATGGACAAGCGACCCACCTCAGGTCACACCTTGAGCCCAAGGCCGTGGTTTCGGTCTTGAACCTGCATGTGGCTGTCTCCATTTCTCCTGGGCTCTCTCCCCACTGCATCCAGCGGCATTTCTTCCTTCTGGTTGAGGGCAAGCTTTGCTCATTTGATCTCTCTGGCCCTTTCTAGCTCTGACATCCTCGGTATTTAAATCAGCACATGAATATTTTACAAGCATCCCAGGCGAAAATAACCCCCTGCCTGGTTATGTCAGGCTGCAGCCCCAGTCGCCAGGCCCAGGCACTTCTGCTATTTGTGAGACATGCAATTCTGCGAGGCCGCCCAGCAGCAGCGGCCAGGGAATCGATAGCCTTTAAATAAGTAATTAGAGGAGCTGAAGACGTCGGCACAGCCAGGAGTGAGCCAGGGAACACAGTCTCATACTCTCCCAGGCTTCCTGTGAGGGGCCCGGCTCTGTGTGTCTTGGTCAAGAAATGCCACAGGGCCTGGGGCAGGGAGAGAGATGCGGGAAGTACAGGGAAGAATAAGATGAAAGCAACAGTAGTTGGTATTTATTGAGCACCTCCTACGTGTCAGGCTTTGCCTCATCATTGCCATTCCCATTGTTCTCTTAAAAACATTGAAGCTCAGAGAGGGGGAGTCAGTTGCCGGGGGCCACACAGCTAGGAAGTGGCAGAGGTCCAAGCCTAGCTGACTTCAGAACAGGGTTTCTCAACCTTGGCGCTATTGACATTTTGAGCTGGATAATTCTTCCTTGGAGTGCGATAAGGTGGGAGACTGTCCTGTGCATTATAGGATGCATAGCAGGCCTGGTCTCTATCCTCTAGATACGAGTAGCATGTCCTCCCCACTTATGACAACCAAAAATGTCTTCAGACATTGCCTAATGTCCTATGGGGGAACAAAATCACCCTCAGTGGACAGCCACTGCTTTAGAGCCTGTATTCAGTCTGCTCCTGCTTTCCTCTGCTTTGGTGGTTTTTGGGATAAGGATCAAAAATCTTTCTCCCAACCTAGAGAGGCAGCTCTGGAGGCTAAGCTGGCTGGGTGGAAACACCAACTTGCCTACTCACTGGCTGTGACCTTGGGCAACTTCTCTGCCTCTCTGTGTCTCAGTTTCCCTATTTGTAAAGTGCCCTCTGCAAATAAAAAGGTTATCATGAGGTTTCAATGAGTTAATACATGCAAAGCACTTAGAGCAGTGCCTGGTGCATAAGTGTGAGCCGTTGTTATAATCCACAGGCCTGCGTGACCAAGTCCCAGCCCCAGACTGCAGCCTCATTGGTTTTTCCTCATAAAGAAAGGGAAGGAAGACCCTTGCAAGAGCCTAGGAAGAAATCACCTCTAACAGCTTCCGCTGTTCCTCCCTTCCTGCTGCACTCCCCACTCCCGCCAGTCCTGAAGGACTTGGAGGAAACCTCAACAAGATGGCCCTTTAGTCCCACCGGATGACAAGGTAATAAGAGTATGCACAGCCACTTCCTCCCTCCCTGCACTGCTGCCTATGCGTGGAAAGGAGTGTGGAGGCTCTGCGCACTGACTTGTGAAAACATCCGATTAGAATGCAATCCCTTTTATTATCCAGGAAGCTATAAAAAATACAGATAAACACATTTGATCACTGGAGTTGGTCGTCACATATTATGGGTCTATAGCATGTGTTTTTGTTACACTGACGTCCGTCTTCATTTGGGTGCTTGAGAGAAACAGTATCCAGAAAGGCATTCCAGAGCCTATCCTCACAGAACAGGCCCCAGTGCAGGAGTGAGTGAGTGTGCATGCGTGCGTGCGTACAGCTGAATTCCTCCCTTTCCGCAGAAGGAAGGGTCCCTTGAAGTGACCTGGGCCAGCCTTCTCATATAGTTGGGGAATCCGAGGCCCAGGACATGGTAGTGCTTTGTCCAGGGTCACAGAACAACTTGGTTCAGCAACCATTTTCCGGGTGTATTAGTGAGCTCCAGCGGCTGTAATAGGCCCCCAGCCTTCGTGACACAGTGGAGTTGTCTTTCTTGCTTACATGGCAGGTGTTTCTGCCTGGTGGGTGGGCCTTCCACGTGATGATTCAGGGACCCAGGCTCCCTCCTTCTTGTGGCTACACCCTCCCCTACAGCCTCGGAAACACCTGCTTTCAGCTAGATGGGGGGAAAATTCGGAGGATTGCAGATTTGATGGAGGTTTTTTTTTTTTTTTTTTAGGCCAGGCTTGGAAATGGCCCATGTCACTTGTGTCCATATTCCATCAGCCCATCTTAAGTCACATTCCATACCTAACTACAAAGGAGGTTGGGAAATGTAGCCTGGCTGTGTGCCCAGAAGGAGAAAGAGACAGATTGCTGACTAGCTGGCCAGGTCTCAGTGTCCGGCCCTGGGCTGGAGGCTGCATGGGCAGAGATGACGGAGATGGGAGACCTGCTCTGTGGAGCTCAGTCTAGTGGGGAAGGGGGAGCAGCGGAAGGCGCAGGTATCTAATGTCCCCAGCTGAGGTTCAGAATAAGGACTTGTTTTTTTGAGCTCCTCTCCTATTGATTACTAGAAATACATTTACTTCTCTCTAGAGAGACCCCACCCCGTGATAAGTCCAAGACTCCCAGGACCCTGGCTAACTCAGTCCAAAAGTGGTCAGCAACTCTTGCTTCGAAAGGGTTGCAGAGAAGGAACTGGAAGGCCTGTTTCATTTCCTCAAAGGCCCCTGCCCCGGGCCCAGCAGCATTTCTTTTTTGGGGGAACCTCTGTCCCCAAGGTTACATGTCCCTTCAGACCACCACAGGACTGGCTCTCAACAGCACTGGAGAGATGACCTAGCTTCCTAGTTTCACACGTGCACGTGCGCACACACCTTCAGAACTAGCCATAACAGACATTGGCTGCTTTGGTTAACCAGTGACTATCTGGGGGATCCCAAGATGGTGGAAGGACCCCAACCTCCCACCACAGAAGCTGGTTGGGGCAGATATTCTGTACCCCTAGCAGCTAGAATATGGACATGTGGCCTAAAAAGTGTGGCCAATCGGACACACACCCTCCAGGACTCTGAATCTTGACTGACCCAGAGGCACAGGGTCAGTCAGTAGCAGAATGGCATCTATTGATGTGTGACACACCATCTCCATGGTCAGAGGTGCCAGCAGGGGCCACTCTGACCAGCTGGCAGGCGGCAGCCTCCAACGTGGCACCTTGGCTGGGCCTTAACTCTCTGGGTTCCCGTCAAGCCTGTTTCTCCAGTCCTCTGTCAATCGTGTGTGCCACCGGAGGCTTTGCCAAACAACGTCTTCAAGTTAATCAGAGCCAGTCTTTACTAACGGCAGCCAAGAACCCTGCCTAAGGTAGCCTTGATGTTGAACCTGGGCCACCAACCTACTGCCTCCAGGATTTGCTGTGCTGCCAGCTTTTCCCAGGGCCAAAACAGACCCCACACAGCTCTAAACAACTTCCACCCTCAAGAGAAAGGCCGAGGTTCTCATTGCTTGTCTCCAGATTTCTGAGCAGATCTCTAATCATCCTACCTTTTTACACTGCTTTAACAATCGAAGTCCTTAAGACGTTTATGGACAGAACTAACATAATTGGTTTTCTGTGTTTTATGCATTTAAAACCACCATTGAGAGATGAGATCCATAGTCTTCACTTTATGTCACAGGGGTCCTTGGCACCAAAAAAGTAAGGGTCCCTCTGGACTGAGGACGCCAAATGGCAGGTATCAGGATTCCTTCCTCATGACATGGGCCCCTTTGCCTGTTGAGACCCTTGTTGGTTTGAGACCAACCCATCCTACTTCCCTGTTCCTTCTGGAAAGAGTTCCCTACTTCTTTTTAGGGCCAGCTCCTCTCCCCAGTCTATAAAAGTAGAATGTCCCAGCAGGAGCTGCCATCTTGTCACACGACCTCACTCGCCAGCTTCAGCCACTGGTTAAGGAGAGGTGGGTTTCTGACCTAAGCCAGACCCTCCAGTTGTTGTTTTAAAGCTGGAACTGGATAGGGGGGGAGGACCAAGGGGGGGGGGACACCAGCTATTGGGTTGTCAGAAAAGTCCTGACACATTTTTGCAACGAAAAACATAGAAAAAATACGTCATGACTTGTTCCGACAACCCAATATATTCTCCCTGGTGGGAAGTCGGGAGTTAAGAGCAGCCATATTTTCCATAAAAGCAGGGGAAGCCAGTTTGTGTAAGAGAGGGCAGCTAAAGAGAAATGGAGATGGATAGAGACAGAGACAATGAGACAGAGGAGAAGAAAGGAAGAGAGAAAAGAGGAGAGGAGGGGAGGGTGCTGGCTGCATCCTAGCCCAAGGTCCAGCTGTGACCCTGTCCCCCTGGCAATGTGGTTATTCTTGCCTCCTTGAGTTTCCCCTTTTTTGCTTCAGCTAGTTGGACATGGAGTTTGTCTCTGTCTGAATTGGTTCCCACTGAATCCAGGGTCTGCACAGAGCCTGGCACATAGTAGGTGTGCTGTCAACATTTCTGAATGAATAAATGAATGCAAAAGAAGAAAAAATGTACAGGGTACAGAGAGAAACATTGACTATTTATGGGGAGATGTCAGGAACTGCATGGGGTGGGAGGTGATATTTGAAGTGGGATTTTAAGGGTGAATAGGAGTTTTTCTGGATGACAGTTATAGGGGAAGAAGATAACAGGAATTAGGTTGAAAAAGGCTTAACTATCAGACTAAATATTACGACTTTTACAAATTGTGGCTGACCGAGGTCTAAATACTTGAGCTCCATCCAGGGTGTCATCTATGTAAGTGAATATATGGGTGCCCTTAAGCATCCTCTGGGGTCCCTGCTTCTAGAGACACTGCTAATAGGAAGGTCAAGTTCTCCTCCCACTCCACCCAATGACTCTCCTAAAATTGCCCTCACAGGGGTCTCTGATAAGTCCCCTGTGGTTAGAGCAGCAAACAGACCCTTTTCAGTCCTGATCCTCCTTGACCCCTGGGCAGCTTTCCACATTTTGACCTTGACCCACACTGTTCCTCCCCAGCAGCTCCTCCTCAGTCCCGTTCGTGGTCTTGTCTTACTGGTCCCATAGCCATTCCTTAGATGTCGGTGGCCTCCCAGGGCCTGTGCTGACTCCTCCCCTCCCTCTGTGCTCACCCATCCACACCTGTTGCCTCACGGACCATTTAGTGCTGAGGAGTCCCAAATTCCCATCTTCCATCACTCCAGACCCAATTATCCAGTGGCTGGTTCTTCTCCTCCAGGCTATGCAGTGGGCCCTTCAGACTCAAACACATCCCAAGTTGGACCCATCATCCTCTCCCTCCGCCCACTCTGTGCACCCTCACTCTGATTTACACTGCATTTTCCTGGCCCCCCAGCCTGTGAAGAGCAGACTCATAGCCCCATGGAGAAGGAAAGAGGCTTGGAGAAGGGCAGGACTGAGCCCACAGGTGGGTCTGCTGGACTCGGGGGGCACTGCTGGAGTAGGACTCAGGATGGGGCAGCGTTTCTCACCTCTGACCCCCAGGCCTCCTGGGGCCGGGGCAGTAAATGTTGACTGGATTGATTTCCACCATGCTTGGAAGTCAGCGGTCAGCTGCTGACCACACTGTCAATTATTCAGGCTCCCTGGGATTTCAGGAGCCTCCATTTAACTAAAACACGGCTCCGTTGTCCTCACACCCTCAACTTTCTCTCACAGGCCTGGGCAGGGATGGCCAGGCAGCCCAGGGCGCCTCCCCAGGCAGCCAGGCAGGTATCTGCCCCAGCCCCTCCCATTCCCCCCACCCCCATACATCAGCCAGTAATTGCCAACTTCTTCATCCTCAAATTCCTCGGAGATATTCCTGGGCCAAGGCGGGCTGAGGCCTTGAGGGCAGAGCTGGGACCAGAAGTTACCTGAGGCACATTTTGTTTCTATTCCATGGGACACCGGATGTTCTTATGACCAGAGATAGACTTGGGAGGCAGGGAACCACCCATCCAGCAGGCATGTGCTAGTCTGTAGCCGACTGTCATTAGGAGAGAGAGCTATCCATGGGAGAGACCTGGGCTGTCAATGTCAAGGAGAAACAACTAACATTTTCAGAATGCTTTAAAATTTGCAAAACTCTCAAGACATCTGTCATCGGGTGGCCTCAAGTCTCTTTTTGGAACCAGGAAGTACATAAATAAAAGTGCATTCAGTTGGTAATTGTTTATTGCACGGGCCAGGCTCTTGGAGAGATGGTACAGAGCGAGGTCAGAATATCAACTCAAGCCTGCCCCGGAGGACTAGTGGTGTTGAATGCAATCATAAGGGGGACACATAGGGCAGGTTCGTCTACACTCCACGTGCTTGAGAGCACACTACCCTCAAATGGCCCTGCAAGGCTGGTGCTGGAACTGTCTCCATTTTACAGGCGAGGGAAGATTTTACAGCTGAAGCACAGAGAGGTGCAAAAACGTGCCCAAAGTCACACAGCCTGTGTAAAGGATGGAGCTGGAATCTGAGTCCAAGCGCCTGATGTGTAGCCCCTGCCGTCAGTCTCTCTGGTCAACGTCGTGTGAGGGAGTTTAGTAGAGGTTAGGCAGGTGATCGTATAAGTAATAAACTAATGACAGAGCTGTGGAGGAGAGAGCAGAGCGAGTGAGTATAACAGGAAGAACTAATCTCTCTGGGTTGGGGGGAAGGGATGAAGAGTCAGACAAGGCTTTCTAGAAGTCCTTCAGGAAGAGGGGTTCAGTAGGGGAAGAGTCCAGGGAAGGCGGGACATTCTGAGCAGGCAGCACAGCCAGTGTGATGACCTGGTGGCTCCAGTACCCGGGCCAGGACCCATGTGGGCCAGCGCCAAGGGGAGCAGGCAGCGCCTCGCCCGCCCCGGCTGTGCCCACTTCCTCTTTGTCTGTGGCTGTATTTTTAGATCTCTTACTTTCCGATGACATGGTTGTGCTAGCAGGATCTCGGGCAGTTTTTTTAGTTTCCCACCCTGGTGTCTCTCACAGTGCTTCCCCTCAGAGGCCTGCCTGCAGGCTGGTTGGAAGCCTGGCTTTTCTCTGATGCAGTTACTCCCTGTTCCACTTGGGTCCCGGGGGCTCGCACTCAAATGCCAGTGGACACAGGTCTCTCCACCTGTCACCCTTCCATCTGCTTTCTCTCTTTCCCCCCACCAGTTAAATTCCACTCTACTCCAGCACCCCTGTTTGTGCCAGACACTGGGCTGGGCACTGGCAAGACAGACCTAAACAATGACACAAGTGCCTTTAGCATCTTATATGCTAGAGTCAGGGAAAATATATGATCCAAAATGCAAACTAGGGCATGTATGTAAGTGAAAGGGGTGCTATGAACAATAGTGCTGAGATCACGGTGTAAACCTGGGCAAACTAAGGTACAAGGTCACCCCAGTTAAACAGAAGGAATCAAGAGTGGGGAGGGGTCTGATCAATGGAGGACAGGTAGAAGGGAGTCTCACCTGGGGTGACGGCATGTGTAAAGACATGGCAAATCTGGGGACAAGTTTATGGTGGCAATAGCCTGGGATGTGGGCCATGGAGAAGGGGTGGAAGGAGAGGCCAGGGTGGGCTCCAAGTGGGAAAAAGTGGACAGTTTGGTACAACTAGAACAGGGTGGCAGAAACCTTGCAGCACTGCCACCCCTGGGCCCATGGCAGGCATCACTAATTGATCCCAGCACTGTCCTTCCCACTGATTCACCCTCAACACAGTGCTGGGGGCCTCATTACCAACGGTCACACTACAGGCTAAATGAAACCTACCTGCCATCGAGGCTAAACGGTGGGTACAAGTGTGTGCTTAGCTGGAATGAAGCTGAAGTCCAAATCGAGAGAGGGTTAGAGTGCGTGCGTAAGGAGCTAGAATATTGTCCAGGTTATCAGGGGGCCATCAGAGGCGGTTAGGGGAGGGCTGTAACTAAGACTAACATTTAGGAGTTTTAGGAAGGTTGCTGTCTTTGGTGGAAGGAATTGGGGCAGGGAAACCAGTGAGGGGAGTGAGATGTCCAGGTGGGAGAGGATGGGGCCCCGACGGAGCTGGGTGCAGAGAAGTGGGTCTGATGACGGAGGAGGACGTTGTGGGGCAGCGAACAAGAGGAAGGCAGCTGGGATGCCTCCGGGCTCCCGGCTTCCTGGCCTGGAGTCCGGGGAAGATGCGCTGACCAGGCAGGTGTAACAACAGCACAGTGGGAGGTCCTGGTAGGAATCTTTGTGCCAGAGGTCACCAAGCAGGGCAGGGTCACTAAGAGAGGACCACCCTGAGACTCTGTGCCTCAAATGGGAGAGAGACCAAACAGGTTTGGTGGGTTTTTGTGTGGAGAGCAAAAAAGGCTGGGGAAAACAATCATAAAAATACCTTCCCAACCCATTAAGACCCTGCAGAAGAGGGGAGGGGCCTGTGGCGGTTCCCACCCCAAAGCTGAGAAATGGGGAGCCGAAGAGAGCTGCATGTGAAGTTTGGGGTGACTGCAAGAAGGGGACCCTGACACGTCATTCCCTGCTTGGATGTCTGCTTAGCCATGGGCTGGCACCTGCCCCGGAGGCACCCGAGTGGGACATGGTGGCTCAGCCTCAGGGGAAGGCTCTTTGGGTTCTGGTTCTTGGCGCCACCAAGGCCAAGAGGAGGAGAGGCTGTAGGTGTGGGAGAGCGTGGAGGCTGCAGGCTCACTGGCACCCTCTCAGCCTGGGGACAGTCTCCACACTGGAGAGATGTGGCAAAGGTACCAGTTGAAAGGGTAACCGGAAGGTGTAGCT
>NW_017731640.1:1495101-1515790 GCF_001890085.2 Hipposideros armiger
GACATGTGGAGACACGCAGGGTGGGAAGATTCCTCCCAGAGCCCACCCACTGGCAGATGTGGCTCCATTAGGGCACCTGAGCCCCGAGGCCCAGCTCTCTCCTGGGTGGGGGGTTAAAGAAAAGAAGGGGGGAAAGAAAGGACACCCCATGCCTAGGGCTGCAGAGAGGAGTTCAGATGAAGGCCTCCGAATTTGAGGGGTCTGTGGCAATTTGATGGGTGTGAGGGCGGAGTCTCTCAGGAGACGGAAATCTGGGAGTCATCTGGCTGAAGGCAATGCTGCCAGCCTTGGAGCTAAAGCAGAGAGAATGAGAAATGGCAGCGAGGAACAAGAAGCCCTGGAAAAGCTAACATTTAGGAGCGGGAGGGAAAACTGCAGGAAGTCGCCAGGAGCCCTGTAGCCGCCAGACCCTGGCCATCCTCCGGCTAACAAGATGCATCTCTCAGCGGCTCCGGGAAGCCTGATGTCCTTGAGTCTGCCCAGGTGGGCAGCCGGACAAGTTGACGGCCTGCTTCCTGCTCCCTTGCTCTGGCTTTGGCTGCTGCTCAGGGCCCCCAGGCCAACGCTGCCCTCCCCCTCCGGGCCCAGCGTTCCAGACTTTCTCCTCATCAGAGTTTACCAGCCTGGTCTCATTCCCTCTCCCGAGTCCCTGGCCAAGTTCTGCCTGGCATTCTGCCCTTCTCTTCTCTCCTTAGAGCCAGTTGAGGCTCATCTGCAGACGTAGCCACAGGCCAGGCCCCGGGACCCTCCCCACCTAAAGCAACAAAGCCAGCCCGTTCCTCCTTAGAAGTTCATCCGTGTCTGTCCTCATGCCCAGTTCTGACAAGAGGGTTTATGCTCTGAGTCAGACACGGAGGCCCAAGGACTCCAAGCCCTGCCCTGGCCTCTTCCTCATAAATGTCATCAGCCCACCCTTTGCCAAACATAAACCCCAGCCCAAGGCTGAAAGCACGGGGACGCAGGGGAGCTGATACTCTCAGGGCTTGGGGCCTCTCTGAGCCTCGGTTTGCCCATTCGTCATCTGGGGCCTCCTTATGATTCCAGAAATATCAGTTCAAATCCATATTCCACACCCTGTGGGAATGCAAAGCTATCCCCAATACTTCGGAGAGTTCTGGAATGGTTTGCATTTTCACACTCCCCTCTGCCTCAGAGCTGCGGCTTCTGCTAAATTCGTTTAGCGTCTGGATTGGGTGGCTGACCCAGGCCTGCTGTTTTGTTTTTACACAGCTCTGACTGAGATGTGGAATGCAGCCGGCACCTTCTGCTATTTCCACCAGAAACCCACCGCAGAAGGTATTTGTGTGTGAGGCAAGCGGAGGGAGATTTGGGGAAGTCCGAGCGAGGGTTTCAAGGGCTACAATTAAACCAACTTCACACGTACATTGGACAGTCCTGTTCTTCAAAGTCCTTTGGTCCACCCACCCCTAGGGAGTTTTCATGGGCCCCTTTACCTCACCCAGTTCCCCAGCCTCGCCCTGGTTCTTTTCTTCGCCTTCCTCTTTGCAACTCTCTTCCTTGAGAGGCAAAACAGTGCAGTAGTTAAGTGCAAGAGTTCTGCTCCCAGGTGGCCTTGGCTCTGTACCTTATCGGCTGTGTGATCTTAGGAGTTGCCTAACCTCTCAACCTCAGTTTCATCCGTAAATGAGGATAATAAATTTGAAGATAATAGGACTGGTGGTGAGGATTTCATAAAGCAATCCATGAGAAGCACTTAGCAGAGTGTTCATAATGTTAGCTATTATTGTTATCATCATCATCATCTGCCCCACCAAATTCTTCTTACTGTCCTGAGAAGAACAAGTCAGCCTTCTCAGGCCCTATCCCAAATCCTGCCCATCTTTGCATATTCAAGCGCAAAGGGCTCAAGTGCAGAAAGGAACGTTCTTTAGAAAGGGTTGGCCCTCCTTGAAGGCAATCAGTTTTGAGGTTGTGAATGCTCTTTACTATGGGTGAATGGGCCTGACGGTGACCTCACATTGGTAGATACTAAACAAATGTTATGTGCTAACTTCCTCTTTCTCTCTACCTCCCACCCCCATTCCCATCAGGCCGAAAGTAAAAACCTGTGACCAGCAGTAGCAGATCCTGAGCCTAATGGGAATGTTTCTGACTTTACTCAACTATTGGGAGGGAGGTGCTGTCTTTCAGGGATTTCTATACAGGCTGGAGTTGCTTGGGGCCATGTTTTCTGTTTCATGGTAAAATCTACCTAAGAATGAAGCCAACACAAAGGAAAAGATAGCTTCTTGGTGATGACATTTGGGGTCCTAAATCCCACCATACCTGGACTTGTCCCTTGAGTTTCCCAATTATGTGAGCCCAGAAATACCCCTTTGCTTGTTTAAGCTAATTTGATTTGAGCTTCTGTCATGTAAAATGGAATGAATTTTGACTAATAGAGAGTTTCAACTAAAAATGGGGTATCTTATAAAAAAAGAGGAATGTCATGGACTCCACTGCAGGAAGTATAACCAGATATCACAGGAATGTGAAGGCTGCCTCTAACTCCATTTCTTTCTCTCCGAGACCACATAATCTCCTATTTCTGCTTTTTCTCTGCATATCTGCTTCTTTTTATTTGCCTCTACAGACCAGTGTTTCTGCTAACTCATTGGTTCATCCAGAAAAGATCCTAGGGCTGATTATCACTGGCCCAGGTTGGGTCACGTGACCATCCTGAAACATGGATTATGATTGGCCAAACTATGGGCCATTACCTCTGGATCTGAGAACTGGGGTCAGGCCCTCTTACACCAAATAGACTAAGTGAAGGTGAAAAATAGATTAAAAACAAACAAAAAAACAGAGTGCTGTTTTCAGAACAATGGGGAATGAATGCCAGATATACAAAATTAAAAACAACAACAACCCTCTAACATGGAGTTAAGTGAATTTTGTTTTACAAACCAACCAAGCCCTGAATAAGCTCAGTGCCAACCCCTCGTCCCAGAGGAGCAGCTCTAATAGAAACTTTCACCTGTGACAACAGCTTTTGGAGAGCCGGCATTGCTAAGGCTTTCTTTAATCTCTTCTCAAATCATATCACGTGCCAGAGGGAACTGGTTCTTACTCTGGCCCCAGCACGAGGCCCTTCCGTGGCATCATTGGAGTTATAAAGATGGAATCATTTTGGGGAGGTGGCAGAGTTCCAAGGAGATAGGCCAGGGAGTAAGGAAGGACTCATGGATGAGGTGGCCTCTGAGCAGGGTCTTTGAGGATGGGCAATAAACTTCTCAGGGCAATAATTAGGAAGACAAATAATTATAAGTGTTGGCGAGGACGTGGAGAACTTGGAGCCCTCATGCATTGCTGGAGGGAATGTGAAATGGTCCAACCTGTTTTGGTCTAGCAGGTACTCAAAAAGTTGAACATAAAGCTACTATTCCAGGTGTACCTTGGAGATCCTGCGGGTTCTGTTCCAGACCACTCCAATAAAGCAAGTTGTAATCTTTGTGCTAGTGGAGGGTCTTGCCTGCAATTTGTAAAAAATGCAACATCTATGCATTGCAATAAAGTGAAGTGCAATAAAACAAGGCATGCCTGTCTATGATTTAGCAATTCTACTCCTAGGTATATACTCAAGAGAAATGAAAACATATGGCCACACAAAAACTTGTAAAGCAATCTTCATAACAACATCATTCGTAATTGCCAAAAAGCTGAAACAACCCAAATGTCTATCAACTAATGAATGGATAAATAAAATGTGGTACATCCGTACAATGGGATATTCCACTGTAGAGGGAATAGAATACAGTGTTGATACCTGCTACAGCATAGATGAAACTTGAAAATCTTAGGTGAAGGAAGCCAATCACAAAAGACCATACAAGTGTGTTGTATGATTCCATTGATATGAATTGGCCAGCATAGGCAAATAAAGAGAGACAGAACGTAGATTAGGGGTTGCCTATAGCTAGGGGGGAGGGGAAAGGGTGTGATACTAAGAGGTTTTGGGAGATACGTTGAAAATTTATTGTAGTGATGCTTCCATCACTGAATACACTAAAAAAAATTGAATTATAGATTTTAAATGAGTGAATTGTATGGTATATGAATTATACCTCATTAAAATTATTACCAAAAAAGAAAAGAAAAAAGAATATATTAGGAAGTAGGAGAAGAGGGGCCTAAGCTGCGTGTTAGCTGGGAACTCAGGGATGCCACAGCCGACTGTCTGGGCCCTAGCCAACCTTCATCCCTTGGATTTCAAAACAAGTGAAGGGAATTGGGAGCACAAAGGAAAATGCTAAAATGAAAAAGGGGAGCAAGGAAAGACTTTGTGAGGCCCTGAGGTAGTCAGGAAACTCCACAAGGAAGCCGAGCATCAAGGTGACTGGATGCCAGCCTGCGTCACTGGCTCAAGTGTTGGGGAGAGATTTGGTGGCACAGTGCAGCCCTCTGACGAGTGCCAGTTTCCTTGGTGTGAAGGACCTGTCGTCAACACCATTAGTGGGGCCTGCTTGGCTCATGCTGATCCTCTCCACCCTTGTCCTATTTACAGAGGTAGGCTCGGGGCAGCCATGTTTGTACAATGTAGTCCTTGGCTATAGCTGATTGTCCCAGTATGGACCTGTGACCCACGCTGAATCAGTCTTAGTCCCTTCTCTGGAATTTGGATCTTGACAGAGAAAGATTCCTTCTCTCCAAAGGGCTGGAATACGTGAGCTAGGGGGCTGTGACAGCCACACTCCCCTTCCCCCAACTCCCTGGGGGCAGGGCTGAACATAAGAGGAAGCTGGTTCCTCAGCAGGGTGGAATGTTTGTTCCGAGTTTCCTGTGGAAGTAGCTCTAAAGTGAAAGCACCTGGGAACCCTTTGGGAGCTTATAGGAGATCTGTGAGCGTGTGGGGAGAGCCCGGGCGTCCAGAGCAGCTTCGGTGAAGCAGGTCAGCAGGTATGGAGATTTCCAGATGAAGCAGCACTAATGGGAGGAAGCAGCGGGAGGCTGGATGTCCCAGCAACTTCCCCGGAGAGGGTTTGGGAATCAAAGACAATGGCTGTTGGGAATCACTGCCCTTGGTCAACAAGTTCTAGGGAAGCAAAACTTCCACAAATAGCGACATAATGGCCTTGTTAACGTTATCAATAATTAATATTTTGTGCCGGCACAGCCCATTATACTTTTCAAAGCATGTCCACTTCCACAATCTCATTTGGTTTGCTCCTTCCCTATCTATACTGAAGAAAGATGTGTCATGCTCTGAGGGCTACCAGGCCCACAGCCCCTTCTAGAATAAGGCCACCCGTGTAACCCACCCCTTGCGGTTGGATGAAGGTGTGCACCTGACACAAAGGCAGCCACCCCACAGGTGAGCCAGCAGCTTCAGAGGCTGCATGGCAGGACACCAGTAACCAGCACAGATAACAGGGAGCCAAGATAGCCTCTCCCTCGGGGTTTGAGAGTGAGCCTCTGGAGTGAGGCAGGGCTTTGTTTTTGCAAGAGAAGCCAAGAGACACAGAGAGGAGGCAATAAGCAGAAGCCAAGAATAAATAAGAAGTGGCAACGGCAGCCAGGAGGTGGGATGAAGGTAGGAGAGAGACATTAGTGGGCAGGAAAGGAGCAGGATAGTCGAGATGGAAAAACCAGCGGAGGGGCCCTAGGACAGAGAACAGCTTTGGAAGATGGCACCTCATAGTCTGGACACTAGACCAGCACTGGACCCTGAAGGGTGTTCCTCGCCTTGAACACCATTCCTGCCTCCACAGAACGTAGTCAGGTGGCTTAGATTCCTGTAGGAAGACAACAAGGAAGTGTTGTCACCGGAGCCTCTGTAGGAACCACCTGGGTCATCTCTTACTCCTTAATGCAGCCACACACACACACACCCGCCATTAACAGGCATACCTTATTGTATTGTGCCTTGCCTTAGTGCGCCTCACAAATGTTGAGTGTTTTACATATTGAAGTCAAGACTCTCCACCAGCCAAAAAGATAACGACTCACTGTATTGTGATACCCGCATTATTGCGGTGGCCTGGAACCGAACCATCAATATCTCTGAGGTCTGCCTGTAATTGCTGGCCCCACGAGAAGAGAGGATTCCTGGTCAATGTCAGCATCTCTCAGCAGGGGCCTTCCTCTTCTCTGCCCCTGAACCCCCTCTTCCCCAGAGAGGTCCCTGGTAGGGGCAGACTACGGGAAGGACCCTGCTGTGATGTGACATCAGTCAGGAAGTCACCTGCCTTTAGCATGGACAGTTCAGGAATATGTCTCAGGAGAGGTGACTGATACCTCAGTTTGTAGATGACCAAATTAAGTCAATGATGAAGGAAGCCTTCCTTCCTCCCTTCCATTTTCCCTCCCTCCCTCCCATTCTTCCTTCCTCTCTCTCTTTCTTCCTTTGTTTCCTCAAGCAAACTTGACTCTCAAATGTGCAACTTGCTGACTCAAGAACCCAGCAGAGCCCGACTGGTGTCTCTGTCCCAATTCTAAATTCAATCTGATTGGCTCAGTTTGGGTCAGGTGACTACCTCTGGTCCAATCAACTATGACCAAAGAAACAGCATTATATAGTGTTAATATGGCTGCTGTAGCTTCTCAGAGGAAAGGAGAACATGGTTTAGACCCCTAAAATGTGTGTACTAAACAGAGAGAAATAAAATCAGGGGACAGGAATTAGCATTTTTAAAAAATTGATATATGTTGAGTGCTCTAGAAAACAGTACATATATTTTCTTATGTATTTCAATCCTGACAACAACTCTATGAGATAAGCATTAATTTTATTTTGCAAATGAGGGAAATTACACTTGGGAAATTAAAGCACTTGCCCCAAGACATTGGGCCTACTAAGGGGTGCAGCTGGATGCAAATCCAGGACTGTCTAACTCCAGGGATTATGCCTTTTCTTCTCCTACCCTGCCTGGAATGACCTTGAAGTGGTGTTTCTGCCCTTGCTTTGCTAAAGTCTCAAGATGCCAACTCAGCCTCATTGAAAGGCCTTTGAAGCTTTCTAGCTCATATCCATCCGCATATAGATGAGGAAGTGGAGAGCCCAGAGAGGGTTAGTGGCTAGCCCACAGTCACACAGGGATCCCAAGGCAGAAAGGGGACAAGCACCCTGGTCTCATAAGTCCCAGGCTGGAGCTCTCCCCTGAATAGCATGCTGCATTGTGGGTGTCCCGAGAGCCTGTTCCGTGGCGTCTTTTCTCCTGCAGAGCTCAGGGGTAAGGCTACCCCATGCTGCTTTCTGTCCCCTGACTGCTTTCTCCTTCTCTGCTCATCCTCTAAATGCAATATTAGTGTTACCAGCCTTTGAACACTTACCATGTGCCAACAAGTGAGCCGTGTACATCCTTGAGCTCAGTACCAGGCTTTGGGGACAGGGCTGACCTGTGAGCCTGAGATCGTGTAAATCCTACTTTATTAGAGGGAATTGAGGAGGAAAAAGGGAGAGTGGCCCAGCACGATGACAGGTGCTCCAGGATTGACAAGGGCATCTCTCACCCAAGGAAGCAATGCTGAGATCAGGGGAATGAACAGCCCTGAGACATGAGGCCATCTGGAGAAAAGTCAAACCACCAAAGTCAGAGAGGGGGGTCAGAGAGTGTGTCCATCTGTGGCTACCTGGTGTCAGGTACTTAAGAACACTATATGACCCTCTATTTCCCTTTAAGCAGGGGAATGACACCCAGTTTCTGGAAAATGGATTGGGGAGAGGCAAAAGGGGAACCAGAAAGGTGAATCAGGAGGCTGGAGCCATCATCTGGAAGTGAGGTGAGTGAGACAGCTTACACTCCAGTAGGGGAGATGGGCAGTGTACTAGGGTTCCCCAGAAAACAGAACCAGTAGGATATATCTATATCTGCATTTAGAGATTTATTATAAGGAATTGGCTCATGCCATTACGGAGGCTAGGAAGTTCTGAGATCTGTATTTGGCAAACTGGAGACCCAAAAAACCCAGTAATATAGTTCAAGTCTGAGTCCAAAGGCCTGAAAACTAGGACAGCCAATGGTGTGAGTTCCAGTCGGAGGGCAGGAGAAAACCAATATCCCGGCTTAGACAGTAAGGAAGGTAGAGTTCCCTCTTCCTTAGTCTTTATATTCTACTCAGCTCTTAAATTGATTGGACGAGGGCCACCCACATTTGGGAGAGCAATCTGCTTTGCTCAGCCTATTGATTCAAATGTTAATCTCACCCCAAAACACTCTCACAGACACACCCAGAATAATGTTTGACCAACCATCTAGGCAGCCCTGAAGCCCAGTCAAGTTGACACATAAGATTAACCATCAGAGGCAATAAGCAAGTAAACAACACTCTTATATGTTCAGGGAACAATAGAAAAAAAAATGAAGCTGGATGAGGAACTAGAGAAGAGTGGGAACAGAAACACAGGCAAAGAGAGTGTCTAAAATATTTGTTAAATGATTGGCTGAATCTCGCAATTCTATAAATGCTACTTTTTCCTTTAAGTCCCAAATTACTTTGCCGTATGTTAGGTTTTAACGCTAGTGAGTGCTATTGTTGCTGGGAACGAAGGTATTTTTTTATACATATATTTCAGAGAATCAGCAGCTTGAAAGATACCATGTTCACACATTCTTCAGGAATGTCACATTTGATATGGCCACTGGACACGCTTGACTTCTTTATTTATGATTTCTGGCGCTTTTCCTTTGAGGCCGCTCAGAATAGCCTCTGATCCTGCTCACTCACAGAAACGGTGAAATCAAATCTTCCTGCACTAACCCCGGCCATAAGCAACTTTGCTTATGTAAGCTCTCCCGCCTGCCAGTCCTCAGTGAGGAAAACCATGGTTCAAGCAGAGCCCCACACAAATTTCAATTGCGGCTCCCTCCACATAAACATCCTTGCCTTGCATACTGCTCTCTTCTGGTAAAGTGCATTCGTTTCCAGAAATCTCATCACAATCAATAAAAGTTGTGTGCATACTCCTGAAGGCTCAGTTTCAGCCATTTGCTCTTCACTAACCTCTTTATTCCCCTTTAAATGTTTTTGGTCCATCCCTTGGTAATATTCAAATCAATGTTCTGACTTATTTATTCTTTGGAAGCCTCATGTATCTCCCTCAGCATCCTGCCACTTCTGTTTGATTGCTTTTGCTGAACTTCTGCACCTTGGGCAAGGAAGGCAGTGGGGTCAAAGAAGCATTTGTTGTGTGGGTGCTGATGTGTGTCGATGGGTATATGTGTGAATGAACTGGCACCAGCATGAGGGTGTGTAGCCTAGTACAGTTGAAACCCTCTGAATTTGAAATCAAGCAGATCTAGGTTAGAGGGACAGTTCTGCCACATCCTAACTGGTAACTGAGGGCAAATCACCCTGCAGGGACTCCGTTTCCATACCTGTAAAAGAGAAATAAATATAGATATATACCCAAGAGAAATGAAAACATATGTCCACATAAAAGCATGCACACAAATGCTCATCACAGCATTTTTCATAATAGCCAGTGAAATCCAAATGTCCATCTGCTGATGATTGCATAAAGAAAATGGGGTCTGCCCGTACCATAGAATCCATACACTAGAGTTTTATTTGGTCATAAAAAGGAATGACCTTCTGACACGTGCTACAACATGGATGAACCTTGAAAACATTATGCTAAGCGAAAGAAACAAGTCGCAAAAGGCCATGTGTGTTAGTTTGCTAGAGCTGCCTTAGCAAAGTATCACAAACTGGGTGGCTTAAATAACAGGAATTTATTGTCTCACGTTTCCTGGAGGCCAGAAGGTCAAGATCAAGGTGTCAGCAATATTGCTTTCTTCTGAGGGCTGTGAGAGAGAAGGTTCTATGACTCTGGCCTAGTTTCTGGTGGTTTGCTAGCAATTGTTGGCGTTCCTTGACTTGTGTAATAGAAGCATTGCCCATCTCTGCCTGTATCTTCACATGGCTTTCTCCCTGTGTCCAAATTTCCTTCTTTGTATAAGGACACCAGGCATATTGCATTAGCTTCCTGCCCCGCCCCCATGATGTCATCTTAACTAATTACATCTGCAATGATTCTATTTCCAAATCAGGTCACGTTTCTGAGGTCCTGGGAGTTAGGACTTCAACACATACATTTTGAGGGGACACAATTCAACCCACAGCACCACATATTGTATAATTCCGTTTATATGAGATGTCAAAAATAGGTAAATCCATAGAGACAGAAAGTAGATTAGTGGTTGCCAGGGGCTGGGGAAAGAAGGAATTTGGAATGACTGCTAATGGGTACAGGGTTTATTTTTGAAAATGTTCTGAAATTAGATAGTGGTGATGGTTGCACAACTCTGTGAATATACTAACAACCAGTGAATTGTACACTTTAGATGGGCGAACTGTAACATGGTGTGAGTTCTATCTCAAAAAAACTGTTTTTTAAAAAATAAAAAGGGTATTACTGGCCACTCTTCTGCAATATTAAGGTTATGCAGATGATGTGATAAAATAGAAGTGTGTTTGAAAAACCCTGGAAAGACAAAACACAATTGTAAACCTTTGCTCTTTAATTTTCAAATGCCTTCGGTATCTGTGATATGCATTCCATACTAACTGCCTGGTGAATTCCCTATTAATTCCAAACCCTACTAATGTAATTAGAATTCGAGCTCTCCTTAACAGCTAACTTGAACAGTCACTGCAAGCTCACTCTCATATTACTTAGAAAAACATCATCCCTAAACCTGCCCTGTGATTCCCACGAAATGTTCATCCTTTCTGAACGGACATCTCTTTTACCATTGAATTTATCTCAGTGCAGTCTCCAGAAAGCACCTTCAAGTCTTCGCATTTTAAGAGACAAGTTGTTGTTGTTGTTTTTTCCTGCATCTGTGCTTTTGCCCTTGTTGGATCACAGCTAATTCTTTCCCCAGAGGTCAAATAAAATTTCATGAAACAGTCAGGATTTCAGCGGCTAACAAAATCATCTCTCCTCCTCTGAGATGCCTCCATGCATATCTGCCCATCCCTAGCCCCCAGGGGGAGCTACACCGGGCCTTTGTATCCCTGAAACGCCATCCTTAGGGACCATTATGTTTGTGGCCAGTCTGTTCAGCTGCCTCTGGCCACAGAAGCAATGAGCGTCCTCCTCTTACTCATAACCTTGGCTGAGTGCCGCCTGCCTGCTGTAGGGTGAACCGTCTGAGTTTAAGTCTCTTAGGCGGCCTGTCTCCTCCTCTGTGGTGTGTGGGATCTCTGGGTATGAACTGCATATACAATATGATCAATAGATCAAGTACAGTTGCCGAATGCAACTTGGCAATCCCCTCAGTGCCCTTTTCTCCTATCTACTTGCTAGAGTTTATGCTTTGAGGTCTGATCAAACTGGGTCTTCCATCTAGCTCTCCAATTGCTTGCTGTGTTTCTTTGGCTGAGGTGCTTAACGTCTCTGGGCCTCAGTTTCTTCAACTTTGAAAGGGTAATGGCCCCTTTCTCATAAGGCTGTGATACAGATGGAATGAGATTTTTGTGGTATATACGGGAGCCTGACTTAACGTTGGCGCTCTCTGTCTCTCTCTCCCCTACACTTTCCCCCCAGCCCTTGAGTAAAGCAAGATCTGAGCTGCAGGGTCCATCTTAACTGGACTGAGAACTAAGAGACGGTGGAAGGAGCACTGCATTCAGGATCAGACACACCAGCTAAGTCCCAGCTCTGGTTGTGGCCTTGGGCAGACTTGTCTAACCTATAACTTCCCATGGCACCAGGGTTGGGACAAGGTGAGGAGCACATGGGATCATGGATAAGAAACAGCTTAGAAACCTGTGTGCCTGGAAGTCTGTTGTTTTGACTGCCCTCCCGGCAGTCACATGACCCAACGCCCCTCATACCCTGACCCAGGCTGCTCCTCACGGGACCCCAACACTCAGCTCCTCCGAAACTCACTTATCTGAGACCTGGTCAGGTTTCCTGGCTCTCGGGGGGCAGGCCCCAAGCTCCTGTCTGCAGCTCCAGTTTTCCTTTCTCACCATCCACTCAGCAGACCCTTTCCTCACCCAAGGCAGCACTGAGGAGCCTTGGCCAGCTGCTGGTCATCCCAGTCTCATCTTGCTCACCTTGCTTGTGGAGGGTAGGAAGCTCCTTGGGGACCCGGGAGAGCCCTCCCAATCATTCCTCACTTGGCCCCTGGGAGCTGTGAGGCCTTGGACAGGCTCCTCAAGTCCTCTGTGCTTTGGACGCCGCCTCTGTGAGTTGGCGACGATAGTAGCACCTCCTTGAAAGTGGCTGTGTAGATTAAATAAATCATCACACTTTAGGAATTTAGGTCAGCGTCTGGCACATAGTAAGAGCTCAATAAATATTTGATATTGTTGCTTATTCATTCGATTATTCACTCACTGGACACCTTCTCCCTGCTGGGTGCTAGGGACATAGATGCACCCGATGGAGACCCCACCCTCATGGAGCTCCCCGTCCAGAAGGGCAGGCAGACAAGACCACAGGCCATTACGATACATGGTGATAACAGGGTCAGTGATGTGGGAACTACTGCACAAAGTGATAAGAGAGCGTGGGTGTTGGGGGAGACAGGAGGGGAGAGGCACTGACTCCTCTGGGATGGGGCAGGAAAGCCTCGCAGAGAGAGACCACTTGGTGGGGCCATGGAGGGGTTGTTGGAGTTCACCGGCTGGTGGAGAAGAGGCCTGGAAGAGGACAGCTGGGGGTGAACAGCACAGGCAAAGGCAAAGGCACGGGGGCTGGGAGAGTGGTGCCCACATTTGGAGACAAGACTGACAACCTTAGCAGCCTCTATCGCTGCCCTTCCCCAGCCCCTTCCGTTCATTGGGGACCTGCCCGTGGGGTCCCGCTGCAAGCAGCTGTGACTCTTGGACTGTGGGCCTTTTCTCAGCTCAGATGGGAGCAGGCCTCAGGTGCCCGGGAGTAAACACCCCCGGAACTGCCCTCAGCCACGACCAACGGGAGGTGACAGGTAAATTCCCCAGGGTCCTTGTCCCTCAGAGTGGAACAACTCTAAGTGGTGTTTCACCCCATTTCCCAGAAGCCCCCAGAGGAATGGAGACCCCGTTTCTTGGAATGGTACCTGCTCTGAAAGCTCCCTATATTAGTGCTTCCCTCCCAGGTGGGCCATTTGGCCCCCAGTCCTTTCTCAGAACCTGCTTCCTGGGAACCCAGCCTAAGACGGTAAGCCACGTAAGAGCTGACCAGATGGGTCTGTTGTCCAGAATCTTCTTCCCCACCGTTCTGGCTACTTGATTTGTTCTGGCAATTACTGAGATCTGGTCCAGTATCAGCACTGGGTTAGACACTGAGGGAGATTCAAAGAAGAGGAGAGAATTGTCCCTCAAGGAACTATTTGAGGAGGCAAGACATATCTGTGAAAAAGAACACACAAAAACCGGGAAAGGCAGCGTTCATTTAGGGAAGAGCAAGAAGTTTGGTGTGTTAGATCCCAGGGAGGTGCCACAGAGGGCGGTGAGAATGAATGCTAAAAGGACGTGTTGGGCTGGGGCCCGCATGTGGACACAAAGCCTGGGATGCCTGAGCTGGGCAGTTCTCTAAACTGCAGCTGTGCAAGGATTTGGTGCAGTGGAAGATGAGACAGTCTCTGTGTTAGAAGGATAACCTTGGGCTTAAATGCAGGGAGACAGGGAGGGGGAGAGGCTGGAGTTGGGGGGGCCCAGGAGGAGGCTGTTGGGGTTGTCTAGGATGGACCCAGCTGTGGTTCTTACTCCGGCTCAGGCCTGTCTCAGCCCAGAACCTCCCCCAAACTGGGGAGTGCCATCTTTTCATAAAAGCTCAGAAAGCTTCCTGCCTTCCACCCTTCCTTTCAGACCTGTTTCCTGCCTGGCCTCCAAACCTAGTCCCATTCCCCCTACCTTTTCCCATTATCTCCAACTTCAGAATGTTTGCTTTGGCTCCCACTATCTCCTGCCCGCTCTCGCTTGCCGTTAGTGGGGGATACTCAGCAAAAAAAAAAAATCGCTCCTTCCTGCAGGCGGCCCAGACTCATTGGGGCAGGGATTGCCTTCTCTCTACTTTAAGTAAACGGAATGGAGCAACCTTGGCCTTGAGAGACAGACTTTGTCTTCTAACGACTTTCCTTCAAAACCACAAATGCATTTTGTCTCGATTTGAGGTGGTGCTTGCCTCTCGATTCAGCAACCTCAGGGTGAGTGCGAAGCGGCAGCTGGCAGCCTTAAGATTTCACAGCGGATGCTGTGCTTTTGTGAAAAGTCAATTTCTCTGCAAACCAGCCGAGAGGGCAAAAGATAGCACAATTTTCTGTCCATTCAATAAATGTTTTTGAGTCAGGCCTTGAGCCGGGAGTCAGTAGATAAGACATCTGCTCCCCAGGCCCCCATGGCCTACTGGGGGACATGGACAGTGAGACTGGTTGCACGAAGAGGTTGCACAAAGCATCATGGTGTCTCTGAAGAGGCACGTGCAGTCCTTGCATGTGCAAAGCACCGTATGCATTGAACCTCCCTCTGCCTCAGTTACCTCACCTACAAAATGGGGATAATGGGATTTCTTCCCATTAGGGTTGTTGTGAGGATTAAATAAGGGAATACATAATAGGAGATGCTTAGCACAGAGCTTGGAGGAGTAAGCACCAAGTAACGGCTAGCTATTCTTTTTTTGTTTGTTTTTTTTATTCTCAGATCATGAAATTCTCCCTTTTAGAGTATAATTCAGTGGTTTTTAGCATATTCACAAGGTTGTGCACCCATCACCACTATTTCCAGAACATTTACATCACCCCAGAAGAAACCCTGTTCCCATTAGCAATCACTCTCCCAACTTCCCCTTTCCCAGGCAGCCACTAATGTACTTTCTGCCTCTGTGGATTTGTCTCTTCTGGACAGTTCATGTACATGGAATCATACATATATGTGGCCTTTTTTGCCTGGTTTCCTTTACTTAGCATAATGTCAGGGTTCATCCACACCGTAACATGTGTCAGTACTTGATTCTTTTTCATGGCTGAATAATACCCTACTGTTGTAAGGATATTTTGTTTATTCATTCATCAGTTGATGGACATTTGAGTTACTTTCACTTTGGGGCTATTATGAATAATGTTGCTATGGACATTCGTGCACAAGGTTTTGTGTGGACATGCGTTTTTATTTCTCCTTTGTCGATACCTAGCAGGATAGACAATAGCTATCTATAGATAAATGGTAACTCCGTTTAGCTTTAGAAGAACTGCCAGACTTTACCAGAGTGGCTGCACCAGCTATTCTTGACCCTGGTTCTCAAAACAGTTTCCCACATGCCATCACTCCGCAGCCCCAAAGGGAGCTATTACAGCATCGGGGGGAAAGTGATACACCCTAAGTCCCAGGGAAAGTTAGTAGCAGAGCCAGGCCTGGAGCCAAGAACTTTGGGCCCAGATACACCATGTCACCATGTCACTGAGGCTCAACCACCTGGATTTTATTATGTCCCCAGGGGAGGAGAAGTGGTATGAGGCATTACCCCTGCTCCTGGCGGCTCACTTTCTAGCAGGTGGGCCATGACAGCCCTGGCTTATCTGAGTTCCCAGACACCAGGAGGCCCTGAGCCACCCACCTCCACCCCTCTTAGCAGACATAACTCTACCTGGTCCCTGAGCCCTAGGCCAAGGGGAACAGCAGCAGGTATGATCTAGGGGTGACTATGCTGTGCCAGATAGGTAGGTGTATTTCTCGGGTGGAGGGGAGCCCTGGAAAGCTTCCCTACCCAGCTTTCCCTTCTCCTGCCAGGATTGGAATGCAGCCATGTATCTCTGCCTTCCTGGTGGGGACCCTAGCCCTGTTCCTCACCCAGACCAGCATACGCCCATAGCCAAGCTCCCGGGCCCCTCTGATGCTCTGCTGAAATGACCTTGAACCATGAGTCAACCTTGCTGAAACTTGGTTTTCTCATCTTTCACACCTATCCTATAGGGTGGTTGTAGGAACAGCATCAGGTGCCAGCTAAGGGGATGAAGTTGGTACTTAGACGAGAATTGGTTTGAAAGGAGGCACCATCCCTTCATTACTAGCTCTGTGACCTTGTGCAACTCACCCTACCTCTCTGAACCTCTCTTTCATACTTTGGAGAATGGGATGCATGTAAAGAGTTGAGCAAGGACTCAGTAAAGGTTGGCTATGGTTGTTTTTATTATGCAGATTAAAGGAGCTTGGCATGCAAAGCACCTAGCAGAGTGCCTAACACAAAAAGGATGTTTGTTAGATGACAGCTATGGTTGTTAGCGCCCCCCAACTTTGTGCCGGTGGCTGGTGAGGGCTTGAAGACCTGATGGGAAGGTGGCCTTCTTTATTATGCGGACATGGACTTGCTTATTACCCAAACAGAGGGTGGACTCCAAAGCATGGGTAGACCAGTGGTCAGAGCTAGGCCAGCCAGAGGCTGCTGGGAGCTTTGGGACAGAGCCAAGGGATTAGTGAGCTGAGTGTGAAGAACTGTAAGACTGGTTGAATGGGAGAGTCTCCCGTGAAAACCAGAGGCAGGGGCTTTGAAGGTGCTGGACTATTAGGTACCCAAATATGTGTGTAAGTAGCCAGGTCTATTTAAAGGATTGGGGACTGAGCTGCCCCTTTGGAGATGTCTTAACTCTTCCTAGGCTAATGAACCATGTCCCAGCATGCTTTGGCAGTGTCACATGACACTTGTGTCCCAAGTGAGTGTGAGCTGGGGAGCCCAGAAGCCAGTGGAGATCATGGCAGGCTTCCTGGAGGAGCTGGCCTTGCAGAATGGGCAGGGTGTCATGAGAGTAGAAAGGGCAGAGATCTGGGAGGGAGGAAAGCACAAAGGCAGAGCCACAAAAGTTGCTTCAGAGGGAAAGGCAAAGAGCTGAATCTCCTTTTAAACATGTAATACAATTTTGTCTCATGCAAAGTGATACACTTTCATTGTAAGACATTTAGCAGGGGGATATTGTGAAGATACAATTAAGAAAAGGAATGAAAAAAATCTGCCGTAGTCTCACTCCCTGGAGGAACTAGTACTAACGTTTTGGTGTGCTTTATTCTACCTTTTTCCTATGCATATATATTACATATGTTATTATTATTTTTTTAAAGCAGAAATGAACTCACAGAAGACATACTGTTTGTGACCTACTTTTAAAAATGCATCATGAACTGTGTTCCCTGTCATTAAATATTCTTCACCACTCTTTAATGCCTTCAGAGTATTCTTGCATATGAATGGAACATAATTTATTTAAGTAATTTTCTATTCTTGGATATTTAAGTGGTTTCCAATTTTTCAATATCATAAGCATCTTCTAAATGAACATCCTTGTGGCTGAAACTCTGTGCACGTCCTTAATTATGTCCTTGGGATACATTTCTAGAAAAGGAATTGCGAGGATAAAGGGATGCAGATTTTAAAGAATTTTAATACGCATCATCAAATGGCTCCCCAGAAGCCTTGCACCAATTTACCCTCCTCCTAGCACAGCATCGGTGCCCATTTTCTAGTGTTTCCACTAACATTGGGTATGAATTTTTTTCTTTGTCAGTTTGGTAAGTTCAAAGCCAGAACTCGTGAATCCAAGTTTCCTGAAATATAAAGTGAAGGTGATAATAATGGTCTCTATCATGGGTTAGCTGTGACAATCAAAACGCATAGTGGGTATGATATGCTGGAAAAGAAAACAATTTGCGGTTGTCAGTGATTATTCTCACTCGATTATCCCTGGAATGAGGAAGACCTGGGAGTCAAGGTTGGAAAGATTAATTGAAAGCCAGCTTTGTAAAGGGCTTTATCTTCCCTTTTACTGTAAAATTAATAGATGCTTGTAAAAAATGGAAACAGCCCTCAGCTTTGATGGTAAAAAGTGAGAGTACTGCTCCACCTCCCTCACACGTCCCGCCCCAGAGATTAGGTGTGTATTCTGCTGGATCTTTTCTCATACCTTTCCTAACTCAGTGTGTGTGTACATCCATTTGCAAAATTTATCGTTGTTTCCAAAATGTAATCTTATATAGGATTTCACTGTCATCTCTTAACATACAGATCTACCATCTGCTTGAATTCTGTGACTGGATAAAACATAATTTGCTGCATCTTTCCCCTATGATGCTGTCATAGCTCATCCTCATGTACTTACTCCTCACACACTCGAGCTGATATTTCTATAGTTTGGTTTCCTAGTGGGGGGATGTGAGGTCAGTGTGGTTAGACATTGTCATACTGTCAGATTGCTCTCCGAAGAGATTCGATCAATTAATTTATTCTCCCACCATCACTATAGATAGGAGTGTGGAGAGGGCTGGGAATGCCAGACTTCAGGGAATTAGGGCAGTCCTTCAGTAGCCTGGTCTGGGTCAGCAACAGCACCTGTCACCCCTGACCTGTTAACGCTCCATGTCCTGAAAGAAACCTGAAGCGAAGCCGGGATCTGTCTCCAGCTTAGCTTCTTGCTGTCCTCCGCGGTGAAGCAAACCACAGAGGAATCTTTTTCTAGTTAATTAACTGGGGTTTTATTAAACACCTTAGCAGCTAGCCAACTGCTGTGACCCAGCTCTTCCTGGGAGACATTTTGATGAGAAGTGTCGTGTTTTAACTTACACATCTTGGATGACAGCTTTTGCGTCAGACTGTGTGCCCTACAATCAAGTATTTGATTCTCTGAGAGGCACAGCTTTCCAACGGCATGCATGTATGAAGCCCTTGCTCCCTGCCGGGCACTCGTCTTAACGCTGAGCACTAAGTCCCTGACCTTCAGGATGGAGAGCAGCGGAGGAGCTGAGCACTCGCGCAGAGAATGATGAGCAGGTGCGGACATGGTGTTACAGGGGCACAGGGATGGGACCAAAGCTCCCTCTGGGGGCCTGAGGACGTGGACATGGAGCTGCACCTCTATGGCTCAGGAGGCCTTTCCCAGGTAAAGAAGGGAGGAGAGAGTCCAAGCAGGGGAACAGTGAGGGTAAAGGCCCTAAGTTTGATGGGAAACAGCAAGTAGGAGCCGGGTGTTTATTGCTCTGTGATTTATGAAAGCCAAAAAATCGGGAGACCCTAGACATCTAAATTAGGGCAATTATTAAAGTAAGTTATATGGCATAACTACAATTTAGCACATATTAAAATCATATTTTTTAAAACAATACCTAATAGCATAGGAAAATTATTGCTCTATGACACATTTAAAAGCAGTATATGAAGCTGGATAGAGCATGATCCTGTTTTGTTTTTCTAGATATGTGATCTGTTTCCAGTCCTCTACCTGGAAAAAAAAATCCAAATATTGTTAACTGTGGGTATCTGACTATATTTTATTTTCTTATTTACGTTTACTATTTTCTAAATTTTCTGCAAGGAAGGTGTAGTGTTTTAATAATTATAAAAAGCAATAAAATTATTTTTTTACATTTAAAAAAAGGCAAAGGAATTCCATGAAAGGAGAAATGATGCACATAGCTAATAAACATGAAAAATGCTCAACCTTGCTAATTATTAAAAATGCAAATTAAAGCAGCATAGTGATACTATGTTTTAACTGACCAACTGCAGAAGAAAACCTCCTAGTACATAACATGTATTGATTGACAATAGTGTGGTACGAGAAACACTTGTATACTGCAAATTTGAGTATACTTCTGTTCAACCTTTCTGAAGAGTATGAGGGCTAAAAAAATACGTTTCCTCCCACCTTCTAAGTTCTTCTAGCTGGGCTAATAATCAAATTAACAGAGACAGATTAACAGGAGAAAATAAAATTTTAATACGTATGCACGGGGAATTCACATAAGCATGAATATTATGAAGACAGTGAGCAAAATTGGGTATATGTGTCATTTTGGACAAAGGAGAAAAGGGGGGAATGGGATTTTAGATTGCATAAGTGAGAATGGGCAATTTACAGGTAATTGAGGAAAAGTGAAACACACATGGCAGACAAATTCCTGCTTCAATGGGACAGAAGGGGTGACTCAACCACCAGGCCCCTGCCTGGAGGCTTCCCGCCCCCCCCCCCCCCACCATACTCAATTCAAATGAATTGAAAGCATCCTCTGATTTCCTTCCTGGAACAGGCCTTTCCACCCGAATCTCTTACGCAGAAAAGGGGGGAGGGTCACAGGCTCTTTCTGAGTCTTTGGTTTCTTAATAACCGGCTTAAAATCAATATCCCAAAAGGCAGTGTGAGGGTTTTGGTCCCTTTCCATTTTCTGCAATGAGGATGTAGTGTTTTAATAATTACCAAAAAAAAGCAATGAAATTATTTTTTACATTAAAAAAAAGGCAAAGGAAATCCATGAAAGGAGAAATGATGCAAATGATTAATAAACATGAAAAATGCTCAACCTTGCTAATGCAAATTAAAATGCAAATTAAAGCAGTATTGTGATGCTATGTTTTATCTGACCGACTTTAGAAGAAAAACCTGCTAGTACAGAACATGTGTTGGCAACAGTGTGGTAAGAGAAACACTTGTATACTGGAAATTTGAGTATAATTTCGTTCAGCCTTTCTGAAGAGCAATTTGGCAACACATATCAAAATCCCTCAAATGTGCAATTTCTCAATGTTCATTTGAAAGATGTGTAATGGTATTCCTTGGATACATTAAGGAAATAATTAAGAGATGTGTACAGGTATATAAGTAACAAAGCCTGCCTGTCACAACACCTTTTTAATACAGTAGTAAAGAGTTGTTAAAAATGTTTTAGAACTATACTTATGGGTGTGGAAACGTGTATAATATATTGTTAAATTTTAAAATATGGACAAAAAACTGTTTTTGATGTGAACACTTTTAAATATATATATATATATATA